>NC_137563.1:7850201-8362701 GCF_963082525.1 Nesoenas mayeri | reverse complement strand
TTTTCCAAGCCTTACCCGTCTCCCCTGTGTCCCCCCCGCACCGTTTCCCACCCACCCGGCCCTGCGGTGCGGGGGAGCGGCGGCAGCTGCGGGGCTGCGGCCCCGGCTCCACGCTTCACCTGATTCCTTGAAGCCTTGCCCTGAAGCCCCTCCTTTTGCCATGGCCAAAACAAAAAAAAACCCAACCTCACAGGCCTTTGCTTGTGCCGCTTGGCAGCAGCAGAGACTCGGCATGGTGTAATAATAATAATAATAATAATAATAATAATAATAATAGAAGTAGTAGCAAGGTGCATCCTCGGGCTAGGTTTGCGAGGTATGTGGTATCCGGTAGGCTGGGAGTAGGAGAGCTGGTTCCTACGAGGGTTGGGGGAGGCGGAGGGGGGATTGAAAACATTGCAATACCCAGTTCGGGACGTGGGGGAAGGGGTCTGCTTGCTTCTCCCCAGCATCCTCATCTCCCAGCCTGGGGGTGCCACCCGGCCGGGAGATTTTCACTGCGAAGTTAGGGACAAGCCCCCACACCTGGTCCCGCTCCCCCTACTCCGCTTCGGGCAAGGTGCCTCCAAGGTACCGGTGGTGGTGGCGCGGGGGACATTCATTTATTCTGCTTTTTTCATCACAACTTTACTGTCGGGGCGGGGGAGAGAGGAGGGAAGAGCCAGCTCTCACCAGGTTTTCCTTATCGCGAGATCTGGGCAATTTAAAATAAAATGAAATGAAATAAAATAAACCCACCCTTCAGCTCTTGGTGAAGTTGGATTTAGGGGGGATGCAGCTCCCCGGGTGCAATGTCCTCGCTAATCCTATGATCCCCGAGACAGCTCGGTGAAAGCGACGTGTCCCATGTGTCCCCCTCCCTCCCTCCCCCGCCCAAAGCCTCCAGAGCCCGCCCCCGTTCCTGCATCCCTCTGCTCCTGCCCGCAGCGCCCGCCGGCATCGCCAGCGCAACGTGCCGCCCCGCCGGGGGCAAAGCATCGACCCCCGGCCCCTCCCCAGCCCTTGCCTCCGGGGAAGGGGGTCGCAACCCATGGGCTTCTCCCGGAGCAGCACAGGCAGGGCAAAACCCGCGGCCGCGCTGCCCGTCGGCCCCGACCAGCCCTCCCTACATAATTAGCAACCGTGGGGAGCGCCCTTATTAATTTAAATGCTTTTTGTAACACTGTAAGGGCGAGAGATATGTCTGCGGCCGCAGACGGGTTATATTATTTTCGGGCTCACGTTTCGGCTGCGGACGGCCCGGGAAGGGGGGAAGCCGCGGCTGGACCGCGGAGGATGCGCTTGTGCTTCCCGGGAGATAAAGTCGCCCCCAGCATCGTCCCTCGCCCCCAGGAAAGTGGCCAGGCTTTTCTGGAAACTTTTCTCCAAAAGGCTATCCTCGTGTTGTGTAACATTTTCCGAGGATTTTCATTACACGTTCAGCCAAAGGTAACACAATCATAGAGGGGAAAGTTTCTTTCCGTGCCCTTTTCCCCGGTAACGGGGCAGGGGACTCGCTCCGGCCCCAGCCCGCGGCGAGGGCATCTCTGGGTTGGTGGCCCAGGGGAGGAGAGGGGAGTGCAAGGGAAGCTAGTCCGAGGTCGCCTCCACAAACTCCTACCGTAAAAATAAACCTTCGCCTACCGCTGCCTCCGCACCTTCCATGTAAATAAACCTCGGGGAAATCTCCCCGGAGCGCCTGGAAAACACACGGGTGGTGGCGGCGAGGGAAGCGCTTCTCCCCCCGCAGCCGAGCGTGGGGCAGGGGCCAGGCTGGGTCGTGCTGCCTGGACCCCCAGAATCCCCAAACCTCCTGGGGGGGCCACGCACGACCCGGGGCCAGGACCCACGGACACCCCGTTGCCATTCGCTGCTTTTCTCGGGCAACCCCGTCAGCCGGTTCACTTCGAACCCAGCCTTAGTCCTCAGACATCAGCTGATGTTTTAAACTTCGGGGGGAAGGGGAGTTAGTAGGGAGATCTGCACTCAGATACTTGCAACAGGTATGGAAGTATTTAACCTTCCTTCCAAACTATCCTCTAAAGGGAGAGGGTTTTTTTTTTTCCGAGAGAGAAAGAACTTCATGCAGAAGGATAAATTGCGGGTTCTTAGTTTTGGTTGTTTTTTTTTTTTTTTTCAAAAGAAAGAAAAATCTATTTGGGTCTCAGTCTTTTATTAAGGATAAAGAGACTTGAGAAGAGCAATGTAAGAAACAGGTTGAGCTTGAGAGAGAGCGTAGACAGCCAAATAACTTCAAATGAAGTCCTTGAGCGGTAAAAGAGAAAGCGAGGAAACTTTCCCAAAGGTCACCTTTAAAGTAGCAGAGAAACTTCTCTGCTCTTACATTTCTCTGGAGGTGAGGGCGCCGAGACTTGCCTAAAATCGATAACACTTTATAGAAGCAGACTGGATAACATTTGTCCTCCCCATCCCCTCCCCAGACCGTAGACTGAGGCGGGGCCGCGACCGCCCCACGCACAAGTTGCCATCGCCCCGGACGCGCCGGGCTCGGATGGGCACCTCTGCCCTCCCCAGCTTGGGGGGGGGGAAATACGAATACTAGAAAAACCACAACAAGTTAACAGTGCTGACAAACGAAGGCAAGGTTTCTTCAGGAAAGAAAAAATGATGAGAAAAAAAAAAAAGCAATTAAAAATACACCTCGGCCCGCTATCGCAGACGGAATTCTCGTCTTTTTTTGTGTTTTTTTTTTTCTATTTACAACTAATTTAAAAACCATTTTGCGACCTCAAAAAAATGGTTTAGAAAAATCCGAGAAGTATTTGTATTTCCCAAGAGCGAAGATAACCCCCGCCCTAACCCCAAGCCCGGGTTAGTCCAGGGAGCGGAGCAGGAGCCCTGTGCCCCAAAAGCCCCACGCAGGATGTGGGGAGGGCGCAGGGGAGGCCTGCAGGAGTGAGCCCTCTGCACGTGTATTCACAGTTATTAATTCACTAACAATAATTCATTAGAAATGAGCGTTAATTACTTCCTCTGTAATATTTTGCGGGTTTCAGGCGAGCCCGAGAAGGGTCAGGAGGGACCGGCGCTATCCTGCCCACTCCCAGCAAGGACAGAGGCTTCGCCAGCGAAAATCGTAATTTTTTTCCCTGAAAAGAATCGACCTTTTTCTCCTGTTATTCCTTCTGTTTTGCTTTGGGTTTAGTTTTGTTTTTATTTCACCGAGTCTATTAGTACGCAGGTAATAAACAATCCGGTAAAAGAGAGGAAATGACCCTTCATTATTTTGGAAATGTTCCTGCGTGCATTGCCTGGTGGAGGTGGTGAGATCAGTACTCGGATCGGTTTGGCCTTAAAAACCAGTAGCGCGACGGGACTTGTGCTCAGAAGGCCCTTAAAAATGAAGAAAAAAAAAAAAAGCAGATGCCTTCCTTTCCCAGCTGGATGTTTGGGATCGTTTAAATACCCCCTTTTTTCCCCTCGAGGGTCCATAATAAAAGCGGTGAAATGACACTGGTTTCCACAGAATGTGGAATATTTGCTGTTTTAAGGTTGTTATTTTTCGCGGCGGGGAGAGGCTGCAGCACCCAACGCCGGCTCAGATCTTCGCAGCTCCGAATGCGACACTGTGTTAACTCCTAGTTAAGCCAGCAAATAATATTGTTCATTCATCTTTTTCAAAGTTGATTTATAGCAATCGACAGGTTAAAGCGTCATCTGACTTCATTACTTTTAAAAGCTGTCTATTTCAGAACTGTCACTTTTCATCACTTAAACCGAATAAAACGGTTGGAGAAATGAATTGAGAGAGACTTGGAGATCGTGTTTATAATTCTTTGTCTTCGACGTTAACATTCCTAATGACCTGACCTGCATAGGGAACCTGTGTGCCTAACGCAGAGATTAGAAACAATAATAAAAAGAAAATCAACACACCAGGCTCCAAAAGTTACAGAAAGGTGAGAAAGTGGCGAGGGACAGAGGAAGACCAGGACAGAGATGAAACACATGCGAAGTATCATACATGATCATACATGTACTGCCCACGCCCAGAAAGGTGAAAGTTAGCACTGGGTTAGCAGTAAATAATTCTCTCCATTTCTTCCCCACACTCCTATCACAGCTATGATATAGAGAAATATGCGGGGGAAGGGGGTGGGGGGTAAAGGGGGTGGATGGGAGAGGAGAGGAGAAAGAAGAAGGAAAGAGAAGGAAAGAAAAAAAAAAAAAGGAAATGGAACATTGTATCTCACTGAGTATTTTTTATCATGAAGGCATTATTTTTTTTTCTACTCTAAAACTGATCATTTCGGAGAAGGTTGCAGGTATTGTAGGGAAAAACTAGACACCTAAAATAGATATTATTTTCTCTTTTAGATACGCTGAAACAGTAAACAAAAATCTAAATCACAGAAAAGCAATCTGAAAAGCCAGCACTCGTCAGCGCGTTCGGGAACTTCCCTGACCACACAAAACCTGACCAGTTTGCTTTTGCTTGCATTCCCATGCTGAGAATTCACCTTTGTAGGAGGTTTTATGCCTTGCGCGTTCAGGTTTCCGTCGTGTGTTTTGCTTTGTAAAATTATTGCCAGTAACTGGCATTTATTAATAAACCCGCATCTGAAGTGCAGCGGCAGCCGTTCGCTTTCAGGGAGCAAAGATGTGGGAGTGGAGGAGTTATTTTAAACAAACTACACAGGTTGTTCCCCTGCCTTTGCTTCCGCTTAATGCCGTGGGCGTCATAGCTTTCCTACTAAAATCATAGTGCCCTCCGGTAAAACTGAGCAGAGGTGCCCGACTTCACGCCGGGAGGGAAACAGCCCCCGGGGTCTTACGGTCCCGGGATCTTGCGGAGTTCTGCGGCCTCGCAAGGAGGGGGTGCAGGGGCCAGAGCTAAATTAGAGAGGTGGGGTGTTCGCGGGTGCGGAAGGTGGGTGCTCCCGGTTTAATGACCCGCTCGTTTTCCGGAGGGGGTTCGGAGCGCGGATTGCTGCCGCCGGTCCGGCTTTTTTTTTTTTTTAATTAAAAAAAAGTATTATTTATTGTGATGATTATTTTCTTGGCGCGGGTCGTCCTCCCGCTGCGCACCCGCGGGGCGCCGCGCAGCGTTCCCCGCGCGGGGCCACGCTCACCATCGCCACCTCGCTGCGCAGCGCGTAACTGCAGGGCGCGAGGGGCCGCGCAGCCAGACCCACCGCCCACGCACCGGCGGAACCTCCCGCGCGTGGGGAGGGCAGGGGGAAAGGCAAAACCGCGGGGTACAATTTCACGAGGTAACACAAGCTGCAAGGTTTCAGGGAAGCTGTAAAAAATAACAGATAGTTTTTCTCGCCCTCTCTGTGAGACCCTTTTTTTTTTTCTGAGGGCAGTGCCTAACCTTTCAGGGAGATTGAACTCTGAAGTGTCCTGTAGCTCAAACAACTACGACAGACTTGTATATTCTGTTAAAAAGAGCAAAATCGAAGGATCACTTTCCACCGGCTCTGCCACGGGCGCACAGGCAGCGCCTGCCGGAATTTCTGCACGGACTAAAAAAAAGAGAAAAAAGGCATTTAGCTACTTTATTTTGGCTGATCAAAATGCCACCTAGATGGAAAAATCATTCCTTTAACTACACAGAGCACGTATAACTATGACATTTCTCAGGATCATTTTAAATTTTTTAATCTCTTTGTTTTCCAGAGAAAAAAAAAAAAAAAGAAAAAGACGGTGAAAAAAAAACCATCAGCCTTAGCTGATACAGTCCGAAAATCCCGCATCGCTTGAGGGAATAATAACCAGTGAATAAGTAAATGTAAAGAAGAAGATGAAAACATAAAGTCTAGAAATAGTTTCTGCAGTGGCACAGGCAGGGAGGAAAGGGGTGATGGAAAGTTCCCACTTCCCAGCGCTGGCTTTGGGGGACAACGGAGGGCAAGCATCCCCCCGTTCCTCTTCGCCCTCCTGTTTACAGAGAATTCCTGCCCACCAGCACGCATGGCAGTTGTCTAGCATGAAACGTGCTATTAAGTATTGATTAAGAGCATCCACATGTCATTCCGAGAATATAAAGAGCTATTAAGAGCCATTTGACTTTACCAGAAAGTAGCGAATATTAGTTAATGAGTAATGGACAAAGTAGAGAGGTGCGGAGCGGCCGGGCCGGTGGTAGCACAATTGGATTCTTTCAAAGAAAGCAGAAAAGAAGAGGAAAAAAATTGCTCTATTTTTTAATTCCAGCGAGAATTTCTACCGGGAACAATATAACCAAACAGCTGCGACAGGTGGAAGAGAGATAATTGAGCAAAGGCTGCTTTTGACAATTAATATTAAGAGGACAAAATGTCCCCGGTCCGGGTTTGTTAAGAGCCAGGAGTGAGAAGGGGCAGTGCGGGGGGATGCAGCAGTACCCAGAAATTATGGGAAACACTCGGAATTATGGAAAGCTAAAAGGGCGGGGGTGGGGGGAACAGAAGGCAGAAAAGATTGAGAAGAAATTCTCCTTGCCCTTTGTGGACAGCGGATCCCACGGGCCCCCTTGTTCGTCTTACCGTTTGTTTGTTTGATAAGAAAATAGTATTTCAGGTAGAAAACTTAATGCCCGGAGTCTTTTTTAAAAAATGCTTTTATTGCTATTGCACTTCCTACCACAAGATGCAGAGCAAGTCAGCGGAGTTTGTATTACAACTATGTCATAATGTTTCACTGATGCAAAACATGTAGCCAGAGGGGGTTGCTAATGATTCCTGGATTAGAGAGAGGGAGAGCGAGAAGTGAGAAAAAGAAAACCTGGTGGTTTGTTTTTTTTTGTTTTTTGTTTTTTGGTTTTTTTGGTTTTTTTTTAGCTACGTAAAACCTACCCATTAATATCCAGCATTTGCAACATCAGTATCTCGCACAGACAAGCGGGTCTGCCATGAGCCTTTTAAACACCGCAAACGTTTTGCATATTCCACCTATTAATTATGTTTGCAGCCTATTAATTTCAGAAGGCTCTTTTCTAGAGAAGACAACTTCCAACTCTATATGTGTGTATGGAGTGGGATCCCCCAGGTATCGGGGGTTTTCATTCGGGATGGAGACTGCTGCAAAGTTACCGTGTCCCAGCCCCCCCAAATTCTCTCTCTTCTCCCCAGGACACACAAATCCTGTGCGAGGGGTGCACCAGGCAGCGGGCTGGCTCCTCTCGGGGTGCGAGGAAGGAGGCGCGAGTGGGAGATGCTGCCGGGATTAAGGAGCATCCTGCAGAGATGACACAGGGCACTGAGGGGCTTTCCTCGCCCTCCTCCTGCTCTGGACTTTAGGCCCAGTCGCAAAAGCTCCTGCGGGGTTTGGGAGGAAAGATGTGACAGAAGAGGAGGGGAAGAGCCCTCCTGCATGAAGAAGTGGGGAGAGGAGCGGCGAGCGGGGTTCAACCCCGGCCACACGGGTGGCCGCCCCGGAGCGGAGCGGAGCGGAGGCTGCAGGGCAGCCGAGCTGTAGGTACCCGCTCTCGGCAAACTCCCAGCCCCACGGCTGTTGTTCTCAGTGGCCTCTACGTCAAGGCTGGCTACAGCTGGAAAAGATTTCCCGCTTTGACAATACATTTTTCTTTTTTTTTTTCTCTTCTCCTTCTGAGCACGAAGCTCCTCTGAGCTCCTCTGAAACCCGTGCTGGGAACGACGGGGTTCGCGAGGGGGCAGGCGGTGCCCAGAAGCGGAGGGACCGGGCATTGCCACCTCTGTCCTGGCACCCATGGTCTGGAGCGGGGTACATCCATCCCGGAGGCTCCGGGTGCGATGCCCACCGCTGCCTCCCCACTCGTCTCCTCTCGGGGCAGTCTCTGCAGCTCTGCCCCGCTCCCTGGTATGTCTCCTTTCCTCGTCGCATCCCTGTCCCCTTGGCCCGGCCTGGCACCACCCGTGCGGGGCACAGGCGGGTGTCGGCGGCCAAAAGTACTGCGGAGCCCGGGTGGGACCAAAGAGCCTGATACCTGGAGCATCCTCGGGAAAAGGCAACGGGGGAGGAAAGGGTTCGAGTCGTGGTTACGACCCAGGCAATCTGCCTGCCAGGGCTGAGCTTTGCACCTAAATCCCGCATAAGCAGAAGCCGCGGGAAGCCCCCAGCCGTGGAGCCCGACCCTGACGGCCGGGCTGCCACCAGCCCCGGGCACTCCGCAGGGATGGGAGGGCGGTGGTAGGAGGTGTCCAGCCCTTTTATTTCCAAGATTTCGCTCAGAAGAGATGAAAAATTAAAAGTTTCAAATGTGACCTAGTTCCATCTCCCCATCCCCCTTCCCTTTAGATATTCACGTCATCTATTAAGGGAGGGTGAGACGAAGTAGGGAGAAGCTAAATTTACGAGGTCTGGTGGGTTCTGGAGTCTGGGTGCTGGGAAACAGGTGTTGGCAGTTCGCTAGAGTGTCAGTCAACTTTTGGATATGAAGTCATTAGGGAGGTTGTCTCCTCGGAACAATCTGGTGGTTTCAGTCGGAGTTAATTTATACCAAAAAAAAAAAAAAAAAAAAAAAAAGGAGCGGGGGGCGGGGGGGGGGGGGGGGAAGAAAGAAAGGAACAAAAATACAGCCTGTAGAAATATTGAAGGGGACAAACATAACGAGAACAGATTCACACTCCTACAGATTATGCCACTTGAAAGTCACATCCTGAGAAAAATAGCCGGCTATTGCATAGCACCGGGGCGGTAGGAGACCTGGGGGCGGGGGGCTGGCCGGGCCCCCTCGCCCCGGAACGCCCAGGGGGCGCGAGGAAGAAGCTGTGAAGGGCAGACTCGGGGTGAGGGGAAGTTTTCATTCAGTCCCCGGACCGCCTCGCACCTCCACCTCCTCCTCTCCGGCTCCAGAGGTGACAACTGTCCGGGAGGGCGGCTGGCCAGGGTCATCTCTGCCTGTCCCCCCGCCCTGCTACCCCACCGCCACCCTGGCTGGGTATTGCCAGTGACCCTGAACTGTTTCTCGGCTGTGTTTGAAAAGGGAGGCAATCCGCAGGCCGAGACAAAAGGTTTCATGTGCACAAACACAATCTGCTTAAGGCCTAAGCCCGGCGCTCCTCCGAGCTGATGCCGCATGTCCGTGCTGAGGAGCCGGGGGACGGCGGTGGGGGGGGCCGGGGGCGGGGGGGAGCCGCTCCGGCAGCATCGGGGTGGAAGAGCCCGGCAAAGGCGTGGTCTGAGGGAGGCATCATGGCATATCATTTGCTTCAAAGAGATGGGGTGTGTGTGTGGGAGAGAAAGGACTGATGCTCAGATCCAATCGCCCACCCCCCGCTTTGGAGTTGGGTGACAAATCACCTCCGTTGTATCAACCACTTGTTTCTTTTAGTATCGCGGAGAAAGATTTCATTAATGCTTCTTCGGCACCCCCTTCCCACCCCCCAGCCCCCCGCCTCCAAATCTATTCTCTTGCTCAGAGTGTGTCTTCTAATCATAATTAAAATCGTCTCATATACATCGGCGTCTCTTGTGTGCATATTGAATTGCAGGTGACTGGGCGGAATGTTATTTCACTCTAGTCTCTCATTTTTATATTTCCAAGGAGAAAAAAAATACAAGACCAACCCCGACGCTACCTCCGAGGCCGCAGATAAGCTGTGTTGTGAATATCGATAGAGGAGAGAAAGGCGATATTCACAATCGATCGTTTAACAGGCAGCCGTCATGCATCATGTTCAATTCCATGGCGAGCCCGCTACTTCACTTAATATAATTAAGATTAAAACTCAAGTGGTGGCGGAGGGAGCGGCTATCGATGATTTGCAAGGACAGCAGCCGGGGTCTGATGCCCGAGCTCAGATGGGCAAGGGTCACTTTTATATATAGTGATTTTCACTTTATAACGTATATACAGGTCGGTAGGTGTGGGCTACGCATATGCGCAGCGGTGCGCGTAGGTTCGGCTCTGGCACTGGGCAGAAAGTTCACTCAGATGACTCTTTTTATCTTAAAAGCAGAGAAAGGTGATCGCCGAGCCGTTATTTACTGTCACATAATTAAGCCAATATGATGGTTTTGAACCAGAAACCGAGACTCACTCGCAGTAGAGCGAGAGGGGCTGAAGCCAAGTTTATTTTCTGTCATTTCATAGTGGGGGGGAAGATCATTTACGCTCTATTACTATTACTTCTGTGTGTCTGAGTCCAAAAGCAAAGCACAAATCGAAGTGCTGGGTGTTTATTCCGGGCAACGTGACAGTCTGGGTGCAAGGCAAGGAAGGACTGTGGGAGAGTTCAGGCGAGGGCTGAACCAGATTCGCAAGCAGGGCTGAAACCCGTGTTTTCTTCCAGGCTTACATGAGGGGGTTAGCATCCGTTTCTCCCCCACCCCCTTCGCCCCGATTTATCTTTATTTTTTAACAAACAGACGTGCTTGGTCCATTTTAGTTCCCGACACTGTATTCAAGCCCCTGCGCCTTAAAGTCCTTTAAGCGATAGATCTGCGTTTACCTCCTCTGGACCAACTGCAAAATACACTTCGTCTTAAGGGCTGGGCAGAAATATTTTCCGAAAGCAGAAGCTCTGCTGAGCAGCCTGGTGCTGCTGATTATATAGAGCAACTTGAAATGATCTCAGCCGGTGGAATATTAATCAAATCAATCAGGATTGACAAATGAGAAATATTTGAGGGAAGGTGGTAATTTACAACTTTGTTATTAGTTAAGAATCTCCCGCCTTGTAAGAGTAATTAATAACTCCTGGACGGGAACAATTCGGAGACGGCAAGAAGACAGCGTCTTGAAATAAAACAGGATAAAGAGCGGGGTTGAGAAGTGAACTGCGCCTCCGTGAAAGAGAAATTGCAAATGATTTTTAAAAAGATGTCTACAGGGGCGTTATATATATAATATGTATATAATGTATACACACGTATAAATATGGCATAATCAGAGAGAGGGCGAGAGAGCGAGCGAGGGAGACTAGACAGGAAATAAGTACTGAAAAATAAATCAAAATATTGATTCGTGTGGTCACATCTCCCATCCGAAGATCAGACACAACGCTGGATTTCAAAGTACTTCAAAGAAATGATAGCCAATATGCAAAAGTGCAAGTCGGAAACCAAAGGAGTGACTCCAAACTGATCTGAGAAATGTTTTCTCCCCCTCTCATTCACCCACACACGTTCTCTCCAATGCCTGATAAATGTGAAGACCCCTTTTCTCCCCAAGTCCCGCTCAGATGGGAAAACTCAATTGTCTGTAATGTTTATAGTGTTAACTCTACTTATCTACAGAGCCCTCCCCTCCCCACCCCTCCCTTTTCACTTTCCATAGACACACATTGATTATTAGACTGTATGGACCCCCCTCCTTTTCCACAACCCCACCCTCAACAACTGACCAAAATAATGACTTGTTGGAAAACTATAAATCATTTTCGTGTTTGAATTCCTGAAGACTCTATTTAAGTAAATAGGCTTACTGTGAAACAATGCATAGATCCAAGTCCTTCTCCGGATTGCTTCCAAATGCTGCCTTCTCCAAAACTTTTATTTACAAGAGAAGAAGAAGAAGGGGAGAAAAAAAAATAGGCAAACTTTGGCAAACTTTATCTCTTCTTTATTATAAGCTTCAGCCTTGCCTTGGTAAGCCCCAGCCTGTTCTACAAAAGGTGGCTAGAGATTGAGATTTATTGGTTTCCAAATGAAAAGATTCATTCGATATAAGAGGTTAACTCAAAGTTCCTTAAACCGTGACTAGCATTGGCAAGGAGCTTTGCCTAGTCAGCACAAAGGCAGTTCAAAGAAACCTTTAAAAATACACACAGATATACATACACACAAACACACTCTCACACTTTAGCCTCAACTGCAATTTTCTTTTCATTTTTGTTTCTTTCTGCCATTACAAAGCCCTGAGCCCCTTTGTAGGTAGCTGGAGGGTTTTTTTTTTTTCCAAGATGAACTTTGCCATTTTGGTGTTGACCAACCCCCTTTTCTTTTGCAACCAGTGAATGAAAAGAGTCCGGGAGAAAAAAAAAAAAAAAGAAAAAAAAAAGAAAAAAAGAAGAAGAAAAAAAAAGAAAAAGAAAAGATTAAGAAGTAAACGGGGTGAGGAAAAAAATCCTTCTAATTTCTAGAGAGCAGAACAACGTTTAAAAAATAATAAAATAATACAGCCCTAAGGAAAACCCCAAATCCATACGAAAAGGGGTGAGGCAAGGTGGTACAGGGGAGAGCGAGGCAGCGAACCCGCCCTGTGCTTGTGGGGGTGCTTGGAGCGGGGTGTGAGGATTTGGGGGCGCTGCCATCACCCGTGTGTGTGTGTGTGAGCCCGGGCGGGAGCCGCACACGGCGGGAGCCGGGGCTGCGGGCTGGAGGGCTCGGTCCTATGTGTGGAGCCTGAGCTATGGAAATGGTAATGAGGGAAAATTAACCCGGCCGTTTGTTACATTGCAGCGAGATCAATGCCTGACCCAGGGCTGAGGGATAGCTTACTTCTGTAGGAAAGATATGAGATAATCGCTCTGAAACACGCTGGTGGCGAAGACAAACAGGGACCCATTTGAATATCGTATTTAATAATAATAATAATAACAATAACAATAATAATAATAATCCTCTCGCCAGAGCGGGCTGGGAGATAAAGAGCGGAAGGTGTTTACAGGCACTGGCGGGGTGCGGGGACTCCGGCTGGGGATGCCCCGGGGGAGGCGAGCAGGCGGGGATGCGCGGGGGATGCGTGGGGTGCGGGGGGGGAGCGGCCCCGCCGCTTCCCGGGGGCTGCCAGCTTCCAGCAGCCCCGCTCGGAACGGGAGGAGGGACAGGACCCCGGGGCTGCAAGCGGATCGCGGGGATATTGGAGGGGGAAGAAGCTGACCTTTCTGGGATTTAATGTTTTTTTCAGCGAAACCTCGAAATAAAACATGAGAAGATGAAGGGGTTGGGCAAATTCAGCTGGAGGAGAGAGAGCGAGCTGCTGTCTTAAAAGCAGCCAGCGGAGGCTAATGAGACCTTTGGGGTAGGAATAGTGTACTTTTTTTTTTTTTCTCCCTAAGTAAGACATCAGTAAACCCACAAAACTGGAAATAGTGACAGTGGAAAATGAGTCATCCTTCTATAAAGCGAATAGGAAATACAAAATAAGAGCGGGTAGGGGGGTGTCTATCAGGCGTGGATCATAATAAAAAAATATCTATTTTTTAGCCAGCTGAAGAAGGTAGCAGGGTTCTCTCCATGTTTCAAGAGACAACATGGGCCGTGTGATGTGCTCTGACCTGCCTCCTATTGTACAATTTCGCCGTTGGCTTCAAAGAGGGAAAGATCGAGTTTTATCTGAATAAAGTCCAGCAAACTTTGCTGGATGGCAGCCCTTCCTCTCCTTCCTCCTTTGAGCTTCATTCAGAGTCGATGTAAAACTAGTCTGGATGTCAAATGTCTCTTTTAAAGCTTTTCCCACAAGCATATGCTTCTCTAAGAGTTGCTTAATAATAATTAAAATAATTAAAATGTTTTGTGACTCCTTTTTTTTTTTTTTTTAAGTTTCTCTTTAAGGCTGAGTGCAACTGTCAGCCGAGAGGATGAAATTTTAGGTCACTGCAGAGTTTATTTCCAGGGGTCGTTAATTAGTAATGTTGCAGAAGTGAAGGCAGAAACTTCTTGGCTGAGATTAGGTTATGTAGGAAGGAAAACCTGTCAGTGGACTCCATTACATCTATAACCGGGGACGACTTTCTTGTCCAGAAAAAGAGAAACGTTGCAAAGAATAGGGACAGACAATGATCTTCAAGGAAGAAACGGAGGGCGGTGGGACGATTTGGGCTGCCCGGAACCGAGCCGACCTGAGCCCCGAGAAATATGGGGTGGAAAAGGCTCTGGGGCAAGGAAAAAAAAACCCAAATGGGGAAGGGAGGAAGATGACACTTAAGATAACTAAACGGTTTGTGATTAGGGAAGAGAGCGGCCGATGAAGCCGCTTTCAAAATTAGGATTATCCTTCAACCTGGAAATGGAGAGGGGCTGAATTTGACTTCGCCCGCATGGCGGTGGTTTGTGTGTAGCGAAGGAAAGTTTTAACCCAAATATCTGACAAGCAGCGATAATCATCGGAATGGTTAAAAAGACACTGGGAAGAATCAAAAAGGCGAAGGAAAAAAAAAAAAAAGACAACATACACACAAAACCAAAACAAAACAAAAAACCCCCAAAACCACGAAGCTGCTAAAGAAGCCCGTAAGGGAACGAACGGGGGAATGCACAGAAAAAAGGAAAGAAAAATGATTCTATGATGCCTCTATATTCCGACAGGAATAAATGTAAAATGGGAAACCGGAGAAGCGAGACTGTTCAGCCTGTCTGGTCTATATAGCAGGGAGTTAAAAAATTACATCTGGAGCAGACTTGTCCTTGCCTGATCGTCTTCTTTTTATTTTATTTTTTTTTTCAAATTTTAAATATTTTTTTTAGCAACAAGTATCCAAGGTTCTAAACTAATTGATTCTGGAGTTTCTTGGAATTTATCCAAAGAGTAATATAGATTTAATTGTATGTTGCTTAAAACTCCATTTCTTGAACAGTGTGAAACAAGTCATAAAAGTCATAAAGCGTATCACTGTTTTTTCCCCCACCCATAAATACTCAGCCGACACTCGCAATTCTCTCCTAAGTCTCCTAAGGGGTGCAAAAATAATTTCGAAGACATGTAACTACACCATAAACTTGGAAACTGTTAATCCGTTTTAACTGATTTGGAGGGCACTGCTGATTTTATTTTTTCGGGGGAAAAGACAAAAAAGAATTAAGACACTCTCTCAACTATTTCTACTTACCCACGAGCAAGAAAGATTTCGAAATCTGAGTTTAAACCTGAACGCTAGTGTTGCAGTCCAGCTAAGGGGGTAGTAGTGCAAAGTACTTGCGTGAAGATAAAAAGGCCTGTGAAGTTTATATACATTTCTGTTTCCCTCATCCCTCACTTGGAAACTCAGCCAGCAGCATCCCCAGCTAATCAGCCAGAACCAACCTCAAAAAGCGAACCTTTTTTTTCCCCCCAATTAACAATATATGTTCATCGTTAGAGGCCACGACTATAAATATCTATTTCTCTTAAAAAAAAAAAAAAAAGACGACAGAAGTCTCTACCTTCCCCTCCCCCTCCGCCCCCCTTTCCCTGCACACCCACACTTTTCGTGTCTAAAATTAGCAGGAAAAACTATGCACTGGAGAGAAAGTGCAATGTAGCTGAGGCAGGGAGGCTTCATTAGTCCCTGCAAAGGCTGGAGTTGGAGCTGGGACCGGAGAAGGAGCCATCAAAGGAAACCAACTGCATCTTTGCAGATCATTTTGGCGCTTCAGAGAGCGATTCAGGCTGGAAATCTGTAAAATCCACGCAAACCTTTCTCCTCTCGCTACTAGGCACCCTTTGACACAGTTGTATTGAAGTTGGGGCTGGAAGGTCCTTGGAGGTCTCTGAGTGTGACAGTACTTAGAATAGCGGGTAGATGGCACAATTTTCTAACATTTAGAGAGAAGAACCCACGCTGGGAGCAATAAGTCCATTTAAAAGCCCTTTATTTAAAAGGAACAAAGATAACTGACAAACAAAGTACAGAGACATCTCAATGAAATTTCTAGAGAAGAATAAAAAACTCTCTGCAAAGGAAAAGACAAGTTCTCGGGTTTATTTATTGTTATTTTACGTACAATACCGAAATTAAATTAAAATATAGATATATCTAACAAGCTCCTAGAACTGTGGATGTTTAAATCGGAAATCCAGCATAGTAAAATAGGAGCAGCTATTTGAAAGGAAGGAAATTCAGAAAATAGGGTTAATATTTCAGAATGAATACAGCTCTCGCAAGCCCGTTGTTTAAAGGACTCCATCAAATCAACACATGCTTTTTTTTTCTTTTCCAAGGCGAATCGAAGAAAGTTGTGGTCAAGGGGGAAAATAAGACCAGGCAAAGGGGGTGGGGGAGAAGTCTGAGGTTAGGAGCTACTTTCGAGGAAAGGGAAATAATCTTAAGGTGCTATGTGGCTGCATTTCAGGGTTGGTTGTTTTTGTTGGTTTTTTTTTTTTTTTTTTTCTTTTACAGTGCTTGAATTCAACAATGAATGGTGGTTCTTTCCGAGTTCATTCCTTTTATTCGCATACAGGCTAATGGGTAGGGTTCAAAGCAAGGGCTAAGGAGAAGGAGAGAGAAATTTCAGCTGAGGTTGGGAGCATCTCTCCGCGGCGGTGGGAGCCGCTCGCAAGCTTTTAGGAAGAGATACACAGACAATTCAGGCATATTTTCCCCCCCTTTCATCATCCATCTTGGACTCCGAAAACCGACGACTTTTGATACCGAATACACATATCGTCGGCATTTTGGGGCTGAAGGAAAAGAAATAAATGGAAGAGGGGGAGAAGAGGGAGTGTGATGATGAGAAATTAGGCATTGATCCGCGTTTGATCGAGTCTGGAGGTTCTGTTAGCAACCAGGAGGCAAACACTCCCAAAACAGAGAGAGACACACGCTCCCTGCTTCAATGATTGTGTTTAAAAGGGGGGAAATAAAAGGAGGATTGGGGGGAAAAAAAGAGTAAAAAAAAAAAAAAAAAAAAGGCAATAAGCGGTATGTTCCCTCGAATCTGTGATGCTGTAAAGAAATCAGTTTCCGTATAAATGATTGTATTTGGGTGGGTGCTTTTCCGACTTATTTGTTGAGTAAATCTCTCTCACTGCGCTGAAGGCGAATCCCTGTTGATAAATCCATCATTACCGTTTGGATACAGGGAGACAGCAGCGCCACTAAATTTATCTTACATTTGTAGCGCTTTAATAGACATTTATTAAATGCTTTTAGAGAGAGACATGGGGCGCCTGATTACATCCTAGTTATAGACAGAACATAAAGACACACGTTAACAGCAATTTACAAGAAGAGGGGGAAGGAAGAATAAAGAAAAGAAAACAAAAGGAAAGGCAAAGTTTAGGAGTAAAGCTGCTGGGAAACAGTCAGTGTGAGCCTTTCCGTATGGCCGCTAAACACCAGCTTTTTCTCCAGCATTTCTCAGAATATTAATCGTGGCCTATATATGTGTGGGCATGTAGACGTATAGAGAGTATATGACATACACCCACATACATGCAGATGCGTGCGTACGGATCAAACAAGGCAACGCGCATTTCTGTTCCGTTCACCAACACATCAGAATACAGGAGGGCATTTACAACAGATTCATCACCCTCTTTCACACTCGCCCTCCACCCTCTTGCCCCCCCGCCAGCTTTTAACTCTAATTTCAATCTTCTTCAACTGGAGAATCTCCAGGGACCTGGGCAAACTTGTGTAAAATAGTTAAACCAAGCGTGTTTCAAAGAGGATTGCTGAGTTCCTCTTCCTGCCTTAATAAACCGAAAGGCCCAGTTCAAAGAAAACACACTGGAATAAAAATTCAAAATATCTCACGACTCACACGGATAGAGCAGGCTCCGAGCAACGTGTGCAGTTTCATGCGTTGGTGGGCACGCAGTGATAAACATTTCGCCCTGTTTTTTTGTGTGTAGAAAGAATTTATTTGTTTTTTATTATTATTATTATTATTATTATTATTATTATTATTATTATTATTATTATTATTACTATCTTTCTATTTTCCTGTCTCTCAGGTATATGTCTAAAGCCACCTCTCGCTTTTATAAAGTTAACCCGCTCCTGCAGAGATCTGATCAAATTGGAGTTAACGCCGCTTCTCGCCCATCGCTCCGCACCGCACCGCGCCCGTACCGCGGAGCCTCCGCCTTAGCAGCAATGATTTATTATTTTTTTTGGGGGGGGGGTTTCTTGCGAGGATGGCCTCTGGGTTATCTTCCCACCATCCCAGTCATGCCAAGGACAGCATCGTCCGGATTTCACATCTAGTTCGGAGCTTATCCTCCTCTAATACCCCGTGCGTCGCCTTTCGCGGGGTCAGGGACACATACGCACATCCACACAGACACAAAGTTGATCCCCGCACCTCCAGAAAAAAAAAAAAAAGATACCACGCGAAACCTTCTCCACACCTTTGCCCTTTTAAAAGAACGCTTCTTCTATCTAAAAGTTTTCAAAAGAAAATAAATACAACTGACACTGTGCTGGGGGAAAGCTCATTAGTTCGTTGTCCAACTCTAATAAAAGAACAGAAGTGCAAATTATAGAGTTCAGCTTCAACACACGCTCTGTCAACTAAAATCAACCGAGTGCAGGCTTGATTCAAATAGCTGCGAAGTTGGTCCGCAATTCAAAACCACCTTCCCCCTCCTCCCTTCCCCTTCCCACCCCACCTCCACCCTCCGTCCTGCCGCAGGGACATTTGGTTGGAAAAATATTGTTCCAAGGAAGGTAATGATAAAGCTTAACATTAGGAAGAGAAGTGCGCAAACTCATTTCCCCATCGGTAATCCCAATAAAACGAGCGTGGTGCTTCGCCGGGAAGGGCTGGGATAGGGGCTGAGTGTGCGTGTGGATGCGGGGGGAGGAGAGACAGGACTCCTGAAATAACATCTTCTTTCCAGCAAGGTAGAAGAAGAAACGGCCCCTTTGTTTTGATAATTAGCTAAGCCCAAACTAGGAAAGCAGATGTGTTTGCTTAGCTAATCATAAGACAAGTTTCTTTCAAAGAACTTCATTGAGCGATCGCAATTCTGAAGGAAGAAGGATCGCGTTTTCCTCTCCCTTGTCTCCCATCCCTCCCTCTATTTTCATTATTATCCCCCCCTCCCTCCAAACTTCTTCTAATATGATATAAACGCTTCCGATTACCTAGATGGGGAGAAGGCAAACCCTCTTCAGAGAAGCCCCGGGCTCGCCCCCGGAGCCGCGCAGCCACCCCGAGCTCTCCCTGCCGCACGTTACCACGACAGATCTGTTGACATTTTACTTGGGGGGGGAGGGGGGGATGGGTAGAGAGAGGAAAAGAAAAAAAAAGAGAAGGAGGAAAAATAAAGTTTTAATGACATGTATGACATATTAAATTAGGCAGTTTTACAATTGGGTTTGAATGCGATGCTAACTGATTACAACTGTGTTATCAAAAGGGTGATAAGATTTATAACTTCGTGAGCACAAGCCTCTCCTCTTAATGACAATAGATTTTCAATAGCAGAAATCTGGTTCCTATTTTCCAAGAAGAGACGCTGTGTGTCTCCGTTGCCCCTTTATTACCGTAGGATTCAAGATCCTCTCTAAAACAGCTTGGCACTTGGAAATCCACAATCCACAGGCCAGGAATACCTTTATGGTCCCTATTAACTACTGTGTTATTTACACTTTCGCTGGTGCTTCTCACTCAATACCCGTATCACATACGATGGATAACACAGCCTCTCTCCTTGCCTTTCCCTGGGTGTTTTGGGTCTATATTTTACATTTCTTTGCTTGACAAAAGCAAAAAAAAAAAAAAGGGGGGGGCGGGAAGGAAGGAAAAACACCCTTCACAGCTCTGTCTCTTACACCCCTCTCCTCCCCAAGCTCTCTAAACCAACACATTAAGCAAACTTTAAAAACTGGGTTCCTATTACAAAGCAGCGCCCAGGACTAACTGCTTTAAAATTACTGCATAATTAGATTTAGTTGAATTTCACCATTAATTAGGCAGCCGCACTGCGGGGAGCCTTTGAAATCTGAGAAAATGGGAAAAATCATCTGAAGCACGTTTTTTAAACCCAACTTCAATAAATCCTGACAAGGCCTGCATTTCTCCGTGTATCTCTTTCCATTCAACAAAGCAAAGCGAAGCGAGCGAGATCCCCAGGACCCACTAAAGTTTTAATTAAAAAAAATAAAATCCATCTCCATTTCCACATCCCGCTCGTTATCAGCGGCGGCGGTTACAGAGCGCCTCGAAACGTCCCCTGTTCTCATTCCCTTTTCCTCTCTCTTTCACTCTCCTTTTTTTTTGTTCTTTTTTTTTTCTTTTCTTTTTTTTTTTTTTTTTCTTTCTTTTAAAGGCACCTTCCCGAGGATCCCGCTGTCCCTGCAGGCGCAAACCCTAAATATAACACCCCGGGGTAGGTCTGACTCCGCTTCAATGGCCATCGAGCCGCGCTCGCACGGGGGAGATGCTTCCACAGGTCATTTACATGCAGATGGGATACGAGCTCCGGAGGAAGATCCGCCCGCCGGCCCGGCAACTCTTCCCGCCGGCCCGCCCGGTACCCCCCAACCGCTTCCCACCGCGGGGACCTTGCGCGGAGCGAGGATAACACCGCCTCCCCCCTCCCCTCGCCCCGTTCCCCGGCTCCGCACGGCGCGGAGCGAACGAGCAGGGCCGGGGCCGCCATGTTGGCTGAGCTCATCGGACCCCGCGGGCGGACTTTCCCACGCGTCGCCTTCCGCGGCCACGCAGCGCTCCGCGCTTCCCCACCTCCCCTCCCACCCGCCCTCCTCTTCCTCGGCCGCCGACGGCGCGGCCCCACGGGCGAACCCCCGCGGGCTTGCGGGCGCTGCCCCGGCCCCGCCAGCCCCACAGGCGGGCTGGCACCGCCCGCCAAGCGCCTCCTCTCGCCCCAACCCTCCGCTTTTGTCTGAACTTGGGAGAGCCGCCTCCTCTCCGCGCCCCCTGCGCGCCCCGCGCACGCACAGCGCGGGCGGACCCCCCCCTTCCCATCCCCCGCCGCCGCTCTCCCAAACCTTCCCCGACCCCGCCAGGAGAGCGGCAGCGGGGAGGGAAGAGGAGGAGGAAGAGGGGGGGGTGAAGAAGACCTTTCCCGAGATGTGGTTTGCACCGCGGGCGGCTCTGCAGCTTTCGCTGTCGTTCCGGGTCGCCTTTGGGTCTCTTTCCCCGCCAGTCCCCGCGCCGGTAGCAGGGGTGGTGGGGAAGGGAAAAAGCGACCTAAGATCAGATTAAAGCAAAAAATAAAAGGGAGGGTTGGGAAGCGGGGGGGAACCGCAAGGAAAAAAAAGAAATAGAGACTTAAAGGGAAAGAGTCGCCATGTTTAGCAGCCTTTTTGTTTTTGTTTTGTTTTTTTTCCCTAAAAAAAAAAAAATCTCCTCAATTCCACGTAGAACAAGCTTCTCGATCCCAACCCTCCTCTTTTGTCCAATTCAATCTTTGGATAGACCTTTTGTTCTAACTCAGCATGAAAAGAAAAACTTTCTTTAAATGCTATAAACTTACAACTAACTGAAGTCTCTAAACAAATCCTCCTCTGAGCATTCCAAACATATATACATGGGCCTTCTGCGTGTGTGTGTGTGCGTGTGTGTGTTTTTATTTAACCCTGGTGCATTTTCTGTTTACTATTATTCTCTGTGAACCAAAGCTCGCTGCAAGAAACTTATAAATACAGAGATAGCTTACAGGCTTTAAAACATAAAAAGCAGAGAATGTTTTGGATTTGAAAATCATAAATTATAATTTAATGCCAATAACAATTTACAACAAATGGTTGTTTACAATAAACTAACACAAAACAAACAAGTCAAGATCCTGTGTTCTTAGTAAGCATAAAAACTTCACACACACACACTCACATGGATAGCACTTGCAATAGAAAAAGCTAAATCTAGAGGTCAGCAATCCCCTGCAATAATAGTATATATATATATTTATATATATTTATATATTTATAGAAAAGGAGCCATGATTCAGATGTAAAACTGCTCAAATTCACAGTCATACTCCCCTCAGCCCCCAGTACAGATGTGTCTAACTGGAACACACTAAAGATCAGGGTTTAATTGACTTTACAGAATGATCTCTCTCCCTCCCTCTCTCTCTTTTTTTTTTGTGAAACCACAACATGGTGTAGTTACGTGTGGTAAAAAGGGAGAGGGGGAAGCCTCAGACAAGAACAAAATTGCAAGCTTTCACATACAAAGCATCTGCTATAGACCAAAGGGAGGGTGGGTGGGGGGAGAGATAAAAAAAAGACACACACACACACAAAACAAAATATCAACCCTTTGCAAAACCACATCGTCTTGCCTTCCTTCAGATTTGGGGGTTTTGTTGCCTGCTCAGGTTAGCACTAAATTCACAAATGTTATGTCCAGTCCTGAGCCACTGGCCCAGGCGGGTCCCCAGCGCATCAGTGGTGGCTACAAGAGAGGGCCCTGGTCTGCTCAGGAAAGCTGCGTGTGCGCCTCCGCATGTATGTATGCAAGTTCACATACAGACATACATCCCATATGTAAAATACAGAGGTGACCTGTGGTCATGCTTTCACAGTCTAAGGTAAAAAAAAAAATCCACTTGAGAGTATATATATACATTAAAACCCGACTCCTCAGTGCTAGAAGCTAAAGCCACTCCATTTGAAGACCTCTCAATGACAACGATAAATGGCAACTACGGAGTATTATAAAAAAATCACACATACTTAAAGAAAACTCATTGCAAACAACTGACCTATATTTACAATACTGCTATTACCTTGCTTGAATGATCTTGTGCGCGTATGTCACACATTTACAAAAGATTTTTCGCCCAATTCTGATCATAAAATAGATACTGATCGTCGGATTTCTAAGACTTTTATCTTTTTTCACAATACCTTTCCTACGCAGGCACTTAAGTGTGACAAAAATAAGGGCCTTTTTTTTTTCTTTTTTTTTTTCCCCCCCAGAAAATCCATTTTTAATTAACAGGAGGATTAGATGAATGGGGTTTGATGGTTTACCATTTCAGCAGAGTGCTTCCTAAAACCAGAGATAAACCACGAACTTAAGTCCTCCACCCCCATCCCGGAATTAAACAGGTAAATACACTACAATACATCTGCTACAAACTTACTGTGACAAGTAAACAAATCAATCGCCTATGGACTCAAATGACTGCAAACTATAGAGAAGTAATGTGGTTTCTGAAAGACATTTATGACAGCCAAACAAGTTTCAGATATCAAATAATATTTTAATTTCTGAATACTTTCAATTTTCCTTGGAATATAACACACAAAGACTCGACCAAACAGTTCAGTTATTATAACTTTTACAGTATACAGAAATGTTGCACTTAAAAAAAAAACCTTCAGTTTTTTTAAACACAAAACTGTAAACTCTAAGATACTGAATCAATCACGTTATCTATAAGTGCCAACAGTGTTATTTTGTCATGCTGATTTCAATGGTATTTTTTAAAAAGGGAAAATATCAACAATTATTATAATACAAAGGGCTTGCAAATATACAAACAGATAAAGGAGTTTAATAACAATTCATGATGAACTATGTGGAACCCAATTCAAATTACAAAAGTTCACTTCGCTTGTTTGTTTGTTTTTTTTAAATCAAAACTGAAGCGTGTCTTGGACACAAACTCCTTCTACCTATAATAAATCCGCACAGTTCATTTTCTGTCCGAAATATCAAAAAAAACCTAGATTTGGGGGTAGTTATATGACATGTGTGGTTCATCCGGGTCTATATAATTATAGCTCTCTCAGCTTCAAGCTAGATTTTGGGTCACCACCTTAAGTGCGCTTCCATTATTGTGTTGTTGAGGGTTTTTTCTCTTTTCCTTTCTTCCTATGATACTTTCGTGGACTCAGTTTTAATTCTTTCAGAACATATATTTTAAGGATACACAGGGGTTTTTTATTTTTTTTAAGAAGCCAAGGTTATATCAAAAATTATTACAGAACCACAGAATAAACTGGTTTGAAACCAGAAAAATACAAAAAAGAACAGCTATAGGTACATAGACACATAGGACAATTAATAATTTGGAAAAAAAAAGACTTACTTTCTTCCATTCTGCTAATTTTCTTCAAATTTCCTTTAAATGCACTTTAAGCGAGATTTTTAAAAAAGTTTACCCCCAAAACAGAAAAAAAAAGAAGAAAAAAGAAAAAGCCAACCATCGTTCCTTTTCTTCTTCTTTCTCTTTTTTCTTTCTTTCCTTTTTCTTTCTCTCTTTTTTTTCTATTTTTTACAAAAAAAAAAAATGATAAGTAGCAAGTTGTTGTTTATTTTTTTTTCTGAACGACACGGGAGTTTTTAATGCATTCTGTAAAAGTTCATTTGACAGTCTCTCTCTTTTTTTTTATTCACAGTCCATTAATTTTTTCCTGTCTTCTCTTAGCAAACTTGTAACATCCTTTTACATCCTTTCTTAGCAGAAGGAAATTTAAGAAACAACCAGAACCCAAATGTCATTTGCTTTCCTTTCACTCTCTTTCACCTCCCTTCTCAATTTTTTATTTTTATTTTTTTTTTTTCTCTCTCTCTTTCCAATATCTTATTGAATGGACATATAAGGCCAGTTAAAACTGCTGCCAGACAGTAACATATCCCTGATTAGGGTTTCTATGGGGGTTTTACCTACCAAACGGACGAAAAACAATTGCTCTATGACAGAAGAGGAGACAGTGCGAAGGGAGGGGAGACGTAGTAATAGCTTCCCGAATCGTGTTGGCTGGTTGGGATACTGGCTCCTAACATACTCTTCCAAAGCACACTGTGACTTCTCCTGTAAACTTTCAACATGGGCTACATCAGAGAGACCACAGGCATCTAGAAGAAAGTGTATTAAAAAACAAAAAAAAAATTAAAAAAAAAAGAAAGAAAAAAGAAAACAATCATCAGATTAAAAAGTTTTGTGTGTTTTTCAAATTTTTATTTTTAAATGTGATTTTTTTTTTTGGTTTATCATTGCTAGAATTAAGTGTAGATGGTGCGTCATCACCTCGCCCCCCAGAGTTTAAGTAGGTTTTACCAAAAGGGACAATCTATGTGTGTGTGTTTGTATTTCTCTCTCTTCTGGAGGGTCTCCCTTAGGATCGAGATTCTCCAAGATTCGAGATTTCGAATGGCACGACAGACGTGAGGGGTTGACAAGGAGGTGCTGGCCAAGCGTAATTTCGTATATCTGTATTTTTAGGGGGAAAGGCTGGAGGGGCGGGGAAGGCTTGAGTCGAAAGGGGGGAAACGGAGCCACTATTTCTCCCC
This sequence comes from Nesoenas mayeri, assembly GCF_963082525.1. Taxonomy (NCBI): domain Eukaryota; kingdom Metazoa; phylum Chordata; class Aves; order Columbiformes; family Columbidae; genus Nesoenas; species Nesoenas mayeri. The sequence continues at coordinate 8,337,930 of NC_137563.1, read as the reverse complement.
TCCTTGGAAAATAGCCTAAGCATGTGATGAGAAGACATACTAATAAGAGTGATAGAAATCATAATAATAATAAAAAACTGGCCCAGCCAAAGATAATGGCGCCCCGGATCCAGCAACAGATTCTCCCCCAAAGAAGACAACGCATTTTTCTTCAGTCTTTGAAACTAATTTAAGTGGCCCTTTAAAACTGATCTTGTCAGTTTAGCCTATTCAGAGGCAGCCATGCAAACTGTGATCTCTCTGTTCATTTGAGCTGTTTCTTTTCCCCCTCTTTTCTCTTTCTTTCTTCCCCCCCTCCACTCCCTCCTCTTTTTTTTTTTTCTTTCTTTTTTTTTTTTTTTTTGTTTTTTGTTTTCTCCTCCTCTTCTTCTTTTTAAACCTAAAGGCCCTTACAAGAAGAAAACTCCCTGATAGGGTCTGGACATTTTTTCTCTCTCTCACTTTTTTTTTTTTCCTGATACGCTAAAATACAATAAGTTCCCTTTAAATCAGAGACGTCTGTGCTGAAAGAGCACAGGTTGTGACCTGACCTCCCTGTGGCTTTCCTAGGCACAGGGCTAACACATGCATATTCTGCGAGTCATTAGAACCCAGATTTTTTTTTTTTTTTTGCTCTTACAAGAGGCTGCAGCAAACATTATATGCATCTATGTGCGCCTGCTTTGCATCAGGGAGTGCTACTGGGGTGCTGCAGAAGCTTCATGCATCACCCTATTTTTCTGCATGCGGCTATCTTCCCCAGAATCAGATAACTAGAAACGTTTATCTAGTTGGGAGGCAATTTACACGCCAGGCCTCACATTTTGAAAATAGTAATAAATTAAACAGTTACAACAGGATCGGACGATTGTTTTCTCAGAAGGCTAAAAAAGAAGGGGGAAAAAGAAAAAAAAGAAAAAAAATGATTTGGGAGAAAAGGCAGGATTGGAAATAAAGTCCTGGGTGTGGGTGTGAGCTGGTCAGGGGCTGGGGAGGGATGTGAGCATGTGTGGGATCCTCGCTGAGGGTCTGAGCGAGGGAGAGGAAAACGCATCCTGGAAAACCATAGAAAAATAAAATCAGCACCCCACGTACACTCATTCCCACTCGGGATCCCTGTCCCCCTGTGGTGAGATGCGTCCTGCTCATTGATCACCTTAGGACTCTAGCACGAGTGATTTTGGGGGGGAGGAAAAAAAAAGAAAAAAAAAAAAAAAGAAGTTTTTTATGTGTAAAGCAATAATATATAAAAGGAAGTTTAGGTCACGACCCAGAACCTGGACAAAGTCCAGAAAATGACTTCGTTCCCCAGACCCCCTTTAACACAACAAGGAAAGGATTGTGAGCCCTTCTTTTCCCACATAAACTACATTTTTTTCCTGTTTCCTGATATCAGGCTTTAAAAAACTCCGATGAGTAATTATTTTACAGGTCCTGCTTCCATTCATATGTTTATCGCGTGGCCACTTTCCCAAGCTTTCAAATGAGTTACAGAAGAAATAGATGTATTTTTAAACTTAATCCCAAAACTTCTAGGGCTGCAGCACATTGGGTTGCCGGTGCAGCCTTAAAGTTCGCAATCTGAGATAAGGTATTGCACAAATTAGCGAACAGATTTTTTTTTTCCTCAAAAAAAAAAAAAAAAATAAAAAAAAAATTTAGCCTCCAGAGTTAATATCAGGTTTATTACTCACCCAGGTTAAACTCTAGTGCAAGCTAATTAGATTTCACAACGCACTCAATTATTGCTTTATAACTCATGCACTATTTCTAGGCAGCAAAAGTTGACACATTTTTCCCCCCTCTCTTTGATTATCTAAGAAACACCTCGAGGTCTTTCCTCGGGAGAGCCATGGTTGTGCCACCCCGGGATTACACGGTGGAGCGGCAGCTTCAGTCTCCTCTTACTTTTCCATACTACTCCTCTCTACTTATGGTAATTATCTTTTCGCACCCGCTACTCGCTTTGGACTATGCAGTTCCTGCTGGGTACAAATGCAAACTTTTCCCCTCAGCTTAAATGACACAGAACTGCTCACTGCCACATTCTGTTTAAATCAGACATCTCTTTGGAAAGTTGATTTATTTTATTTTATGGGATGGCAGGGAACATATTTTAAACCCAGCTTTGCGCACTTAACTTCTTTTATTTTTTTTTTTTTTTAATTCAATTTTTAATCCTGCAGGGCTTTTTTCCCCTTCCTGGCTGCCCATAAAATGATCCTCTTTTTAAAGTGGTTTCACTGATAGGACGACTTGTATTTAACAACATCAAACAGATTTTGCTGCTGTTCGGATGCGTGTCATTAAATGCAACAACCCAGAGCTATACTGTTAAATAAAATACTCTTTTTCAATGAGAAAGCGCAGTCTCTCATGGCGAATGGGTGCCTCTCCCCGAGCCCCCTCGTTCTCCATCCCCAGTATTACTCAGCTAGGTTTGGGGTGTGTTTGGGGTGTCTTTCTGTGTGTGTGTGTATATTTTATTTATTTATTTTAAAAAAGAAATCTTGCATTCCCTCAAAGACGGGATGCTCAGATCCGAGGCCCTGAAGGCAAGACCACAGGGTACCGTTTCCTAAAAGCAAAGGAGACCGCGCTGGTTCTCGGAGGGGGGGCAGAGAGCGGTGATGGGGTGCAGGCAATAACACTTTGCAAGAGCAAACAGTTCTCAGGGGGGATCGGAGCGGGGGGTTGGGGGGGAGGGAAAGGAAGAGCAAAGAAATGTTGCCTACCTGAGGTGAAGAGGACTATGGCCTTTAAACAGCTATATTCTGCAGAGTCGACATGCAATGCTTTCAGTTTTTCTACTTGCTCTTGGAAGATTCGTATGTGGTCCATAAAGGCGACCACTCGGTCAGCAGACATTGGCGAAGCGTGGAGGCCGGCGGCTGCCAGGAGCGGGGCTACGTGGAGGGGCATGGAGCACTGGGCAGCGTTGAGGACAAACAACTCGCTCCAGGTCAGCCTCAGCAGGGCCACCTGGTCTGTGATCTGGAGGTCTGGGAAGAAGGGGATATTCCTGGCCCACTCCACGGCGCTGAAGAGCATCCTAGCTGCCAGTTCACAAATGTTCTCGATGCCCATGATGTTGTTGGGTTGCATGCACTGACTGCCAAAGCGGGAGGTGGGGTAGGGCTCTGCTCTCAGAAGAAGGGAGATATATCCGGATAGGTAGGAATGGCAGTTGAGAGGGTCCCCGTTTGTCAAGGCGAACTGACCATGAGTTGGCTGTGTGGGTGGCATTCTGCCTCTCTGGACCGCTGCAGTAAATAAAAAAGAAACTACAGCTATTAATATCTGAATTGCGACCATCGGTTCAAATACAGCCTGCTTTGTGTGCTGGTGCCTGCGTGTGTGACACCGCACTAAGGCAGCTTTAAGGGGGAACAGGCATTTTTCCAGCCAGAGTTCAGCCCGCACCCGGTTTTAAGGCTCCGCAGTTTCCCGGGTCAAGTAAAAGCAACAATAAAAGCTGAGCAATGCTGCCCGCTCGGCCAGGACTGCCTGGAGGAGCCCGAGATCCTCACTTCCCAAAACACACCACAATTCAGTTATTCCCTCCACTCTCCCCCCACCGCCACCGCTCTCCTTCAAGAGATGCAGGATACGTCTTTGTGTGCCCGGGCATTTTTTCTTCATTACACCTAAAACAGCTTATTGATTTGAGGCTAGGGGAGCAGGATGGGGAGGGAGAAGGGGGAGAGGGAAGAAACACGTCAGTTCAAAATCCCCGGCGCTGGTCCCACACACGTTTCTCATCCACCGAATACATTGTTGCTGCTGTTATTATGTATTCCCCCCCTCCCCTTATTAAAAATATCAAAGGAGGCGAGATCACCCCACAACATCCCCGGCAGGTCCCCCGGCGAGGCTGGGGGCATTATCCAAAGGCACCTTCCTCAGCTGCCCATGGAAAGTGGGCCTTTCATTTTGTTAATAAATTTACACGGTGACAGCGAGAGAGAAAGGAGAGAGAAAAGGGACTCAGAGGCAGAGAGACGGCAAGGAGGGAGAACGCCTAAAAAATGTGCTTGATTTATATTTGTTATCGCATGTATTACAAGGTTAGTTACTCTTGCAGAAACACAAAGAGAGGAGCCCAGCAAGTCCCAAGCCCCCTAACCCTTAACCTACATAGCAGCGTCCAGACACAGAGCACGCACTGGAAAACTGCAGGCTCACATTTCTCGTCTAATTTTATATCACAAAGACTCGACTTGCAGAGACCCGAGCACCCCACACTTAGTTCTGGGCTGCTCCTTTCCCCCCTACCCGTCCCTTCTGCTCCCCCTCTGCCTCTCCCGGACAACAAAATAAGAGGAAGAAGAGAAAAGTAAGATAACAATCGGGAAAGGCAAACACACGGCAATATATATATATATACATATATATATATACACATATATACACACACACGCGCGGATGTGTGTGTGTATTTTTAAAGGAGCAAAAATCCGGCTGGGAATCCACAGTGGAGTGCTGTAGAGCCTCGGTAGGGTGAGTCCCATTGTAATAGTAATTTGAACCGCCTGTGTAAAATTGCAATCTAAGGCAGGGTGCTGGAGGATATATATATATGCGTGTGTGCATCTCGTGAGGCTCCGTGTGTGTGTACACACACGCACAGACACACACACAGGGCTGCTCGGGGGACGGGGGGTAACGCTGAACATGCGGGAGGAAACATGAGGGAAAAGTAACCAGACGTCAGAATAATCATCTCGCTCCTAAGCAGCGTGAAACTAAAAATCCACTTCCAATAAACCTCCATCAGCAAAATCAAAACAAACACAAATCAATTACGACTGCAGGAGAAAGCATGCAAGAGCCCCTGCCTCCCCTGCCCACCCTCTCCAGCACCTCTTTCTTTCATTACGAGAAAGTTTCTGTCTGTTTATTCGGGGTGGGGGGTGGGGTGGGGAAAGAAAGGTTCTGGTTGGGTTTGGGGAGAAAGTTTAAAAAGAATAATAACAATAATAATAATTTAAAAAAGAACCCAAAACGCAGCGAGTGAAAAAAAATTGCAAAACAAATGAAATCCCAATACCTTCCCGTCTCATGCCAACTTTGAGGCATTTTTTGAGGCGGCAGTACTGACACTGATTGCGGTGGTGCTGGTCAATGGGACAGTTCCTGTTGGCACGACAAGTGTAGCTGAGATTCCTCCTTACACTCCGCTTGAAGAAACTCTTGCAACCCTCGCAGGTAAACTGGCCATAATGTTTGCCACTAGACTTGTCCCCACAAACCACACATTCAATGTGCTGCTGCTGCTGCTGTTTGTCTCCTTGGTTCTGCTGGCTTGGCTGGTTGGTCTGGGCTGGCGTACTGGGAGGGCCCCCGGGCCCCGGGGTCTGTGGGGTGTGCGGGGCCCCGGCCGGAGGTCCCTGCACCGGCGGGGCTTGCGAAGGCTGCGTTCCCTGAGCTCCGGGCACATCGTCCTGGGGGTCTCGCCACGCACCGACTACCATTGCCATATCTATTGGACACCGTTGCCAAACTTCCTGTTCCCCCTTTATTTTCAAAGTTTGTTTGCTTTGCTTTTCAGATCAGCTTTGCAGCAGTCTTTTTTTTTTTCCCCCTCCCCTCTCTCTCTCTCTTCCCCCCTCTCTCTTTTGTTGTTTTGCCTTTTCTTTCTTTTTTTTTTTTCCTTTTTTTTTTTTTTCAGGAGGGTCGGGGTGGGGGGATCTCCTGGTACCGGCGAAGGTGCAGAAGCACGGGGCGATGGAGGTGTGTGTGCGGGGGGGCGAGTTGCGAGTCGATTGTCTGGGCTCCAGGAGAGCAAAGTAAAGGGGTGGTGGGGGTGGGGGAGAGAGGGAGAGAGAGAGAGAGAGAGAGGAGGAAAAAAAAAAAAATCTCTTCAAAGATCTCCCTCTCTCTCTCTTAGAGCTGATCTGCAGCAGAGTAGTTGAAGGAGGAGAGGCGGGTGTCTGGGGGCCAGGTCCAGGGAAGCTCGCAGTCAGCCATTCAGGAAAGCCATCAAAATAAGAATGAATAAAAGGTTAAAGATTACACACACAGCGGAAAAAAACACGCACAGCTGAGGAGACTTTTCTCGGCGCGGAGAGCGGACGGTCTCGCCGTAGTTTTTGGAAGTCCAGCTTGCAGCAGCAACATCAACTGCGATCGCTTTGTTTTTGTGGGCTTTTTTTTTTTTCCTCCTCTTTCCTCCTCTCTCTCTCTCTGCTCTGTCTCTCCTCCCTCCTTCGCTCGCTTTAATTCTTCCTCTCCGCCGCTCCGCCCGGGCGCTGCTCTCTTTCTCTCTCTCTCCCTCTTTTTGGCTCGGGGGTGGGGGGGTTGGCTGTTTGGTTGTTTTTTTTTTTTTTTCCTCCTCCTCCTCCTCTCCTCGCTTTATTATTATTATTGTTGTTATTATTATTAATTATTATTATGATTGTTTATTTGTTCCTCCTCTCCGTCCCCCGCCGCGCCGCGCTCCGCTCCTGCCCCGGGCTCAACCGCTTTCGCCGCTCCCGCCGCTCCGTGTCCCCGCTGCCGCCGCTCCCGCCGCCGCCGCCGCCGCTCGGGTGCTGCTGCCGCCGCCGCCGCTGCCGCTGCCGCCGCCGCGCTGCCTTATGCTGCTTCTGCCGCCTCGCAAGTGGGCTCTCGCCTCCGCGCCGCCGGTGCTCACGGCGCGGGCGGGGGGAGGGGGGCCGCGGGGCGGGGGGGAGGGAAGGAGTCAACTCGCCAGCGCAGCGCCCAGCCAGCCAGGATGATAAAAGAGGGGAGCGGGAGGAGGAGGAGGAGGAGGAGAAGAGGAGGAGGAGGAGGAGGAGGAGGGAGAGAGGGAAGGATCATAACCCAGCGCGCAGCATCGCTCCTCAGCCGGGGGGGGAAGAGGGGAAAATCACCACGGGGAGAGCGGGGGGAGAGCGCCAGCCCTTCCCCCCCCCCCCAAAAAAAAAAAAAAAAAAAAAAAAGCAAGCGGGGGCTCCCCCCCCTCCCGGCGGTGAGGGGAGGGGCGGGGCGGGGCGCGGCGGCGTGTGGGCCCGAGTGGCGAGCGCGCTCCCCGCCGGCCGCTCGCCCCGCTGGCGGGAGAGTGAACTTTGACACGACTGCTGCAACTTAGCGCACGTTGCCATGGCGACCGCGCGCCTTATAAGGCAACCCGACCGGCGTTTGACTGGTCAAAAGCTCGCGCCCCGCCCCTCGGCCCTCATTGGGCCGCCAGGCGCCCTTGCGCGGCCTGCCATGGCCGCCGCCGCCGCCCGCGCGGTCCTAGAGGCAGGCGCCGCCCCGCCGCCGCTGCTGTCACCACCACAGGGGCCGGGGCGTCCCCCCGCGCACGCCGCTCCTGCTCCTCTCGCTCTTACTCCTCGCCTCGGTTTCCCCGTGTCGTGCCCTCGCCGCCGTCGGTGCGAGGGGTTAAGGCGAGCCCGGCGAGGCGAGCGGAGCGCCACCGCCTCACCTGGGGCCGCCCGCCGAGGCACGGCATCGGGGTCGGGAGGGGGACTTGGGGACGGCGGGTGAGAATCAGAAAATTGACTCTAAAATGAGGCAAAATTCCACCGAATAAAATAAAAGTGAGACCCGCTTCCGCCTGGGGAGGGGAAGCGGCCGCCCGTCATGGGCAGCGCTGCACAGGTACGCGGGCTCCCGCCCGCCGGAGGTCCCGCCGGGCGCTGCCTCGGCCGGCGTCGCTCTCGGTCCCTGCGGCCCCGCTCCGGGCTGACCGGCGGGGGACGGGGCCGGCGGTGGCGGCACCTGCGCTCTCCCCAGCCGCTCGCGGAACCACGGGGCGCTGAGCGTCCCCCCGCCGCAGCGCTCCGGGTCCAGCCGCCCGCACAGTCCCGTTTACCGGCGGAGTAACGGGGCACCGCCGCTGTTCCGGACCGCTCCTCCCCGTACGGGCGCCTCTTCTCCCGCCACCCCGGGCAGCCGGCAGGCTGGGCGACAGGACCGCGTTTCCACGCAAGACACCATCTACTCCTTCCCCTTAGCGCGATGGGGGAAAAAGAACACCCGCAACGCCGCTCCGCAGAGTGTGACACTCGTGTCTTTTCCCTCGCAACCTCCACGGCATCGCTATAACGCAGCTCATCTCAACCCCTTAAACTTTATTTAGGGGTTTGTGCTTTTTTAATTTTTTTTTTTTTTTAGATCACACGTACCCTGACACAGTAACACAACCTCTGTGCTATAGTAGGAACACCACTAAATAGGCAACCGATCTGAGTACACGGGGACAGTTGTTTATTTCCCGCTGAATATAGCGACCGGACAGCGGAACGGGGACTTTGAGTTCATCTCCTAGTGCAAATGGCCAAAAGACACTCGAACAGGCGAAAGGACGGAGAGATAAAAAAAAGAAAACATGTTAAAATAGGCAGATAAATGCCCGGCCGGACAATCCTTCCTCTGCAAACATACGCGTCTATGTGCGCTCACATTTGAGCTAGTCACCAAGCACGGACGTGGGGACACAGACCTGTGCCCAACTCTTTACAGGATTAATTGCCTCTCACCTCCTCACACACACTTTTTCATGTTGCCACATGCACACCCCCTTCTGCCGCAGAAATAATATATGTGGCTCAAGCCGCAGGTGCTGAGATGATTGGAAAGTTGCAAAAAGCACCCAGACTTGACAATGTCCTGCTTAGAAACCTGGTGTGTTAAGACCCCACGAACGAAGATGTAACTGCGGCTCAATTTCAAAGGCAAGGGTGCAGCGTTCCCATTGATCCTGACAGAGCAAAAATAGTCTTTCTCCGAAACAGGGACCAGAAGGGACTGAAAAGATGGAAGGGGGATGGTGGTGGTGGAAGAATCTTTCCCCGCTAAAATGTGAGGAACTGCTTTATGATTTCCAAATAACCCAGAGTCGAGCACGTCACCTTTCAGGGAGGGTGGGAGAAGGTGGGGGTTCAAAATGCAGAATAGTCACAGATTGTTGCTGATGTTGAATTTCCTGAGGAAAAATAGAAAAAAAACCCAATCCAGCACCAACCTTTCCTGTCTCAAACCTGACAAAGTAAACAGGATTAATTCGCCATATGAAAAAACATTAATGCCGTCTTAACAAATGCAGAAATCAGAAGAGAAAGCGGTTTTAACAAGACGTACAATATTAATAGTTTGAACGTATGATCGTAAAAATGAAAAGCCATTGATATACGCTTAACAGCCGCCGTATACGCTGATTGCTCAAGCATTAATGAAGAATGCACCAGATTAACTATTTGCTCTTCGAGGGATGCAGCAATATAACTATCTATTAGCACCATTAGATGCTTTGCTATTTATTTGAAAACACTCCTGCGAGTGGTTTGAGGCAGAACAGATGAATGTAAAAATGAACTGCAGCTAATTTCGCTAAATAATACTCGAAACCTGAGCGCCTCGCATAGAAGGAGATTCTCAACTGTCCTTCTCCGAGCCTAATGACAATAGAAACGCTCTGTTTTAAAAGTAAGACCGTACTGGTTTTCCAAATAAACAAATGCATCCCTCCTGCCATTTTACTGCAGATGTAAATTTATTTTAATGAGAGGGAGTGGAAGGATTTATTTTGCTAAAATAGAGTTGGGGATGAAGCCGATGTAAATCTTTAGGTTTTAAAAAAGAGGAGGAAGGAGGGGGAAGCTGCTTTCCTGGCAGAAAGCTGCCTAACAGTCCTCTAATTCTTTCTAGATTAAATCGCAATATGAATACAGCATCGAACAAATACCGAGTTTCGCTCTGAACTCAGTGGAAAGCAGTTACGTCTAACAGAATTCAATGAATTCCTCTTCTCCCTCAATGTAGTATGTGTGTGTTTTTCTCTTCCACCACACTGAAGTTCCATGAATAGGGAAAGTGGCTCCTATTGTGTGCCTCTGAACTTCCAAGTCAATGCAATTTTTAACCACTGGCTTGTGGTACTTTGAAAATCACCAGGGGCTGTCAGAGTTGGGTCCTCTGAAAAATTTACAGTGCTAAATCAGAGCATATGCTGTGAGAGAGGAAAAAAAATTGCTTAAGATTGGAGCAAGTACAGTATCCGGCTGCCCCCTAGTGTAAGTCTCTTATCTGCCTAAAATTCAACTTTAAAAGAAAAGGATCTCTTAAAGGGAAACGACTTTTGGCTCACGTATGCATACGAGAATGAAACTTCTGTACATTTTAATCTGATTAATTCCTAAGGATTTAAAATTAATTGGCTTGGGCACTCCTAGACCGGACTATAAGATTTCTGCATCAGGGTTTCTGCCAGCTCTACACCGAATAGGTATTTTTAAGAGATAGTGGAAAGGGATGGGGGGGGGGGGAATCCTGTTTTGTGATTTTTTTTTTTCAAACGAGGAACCGTGCCTCGCATGCTGTTGTCAGAGCAAAACACTTTTGCTGCTTAAAGTCAGATCTACGTCTTTCGCAATAATACTTAAAAAAAAAAAAAAAAGGATAAATAATTGCCTTAAAGCCTCAGCCGAACTGCCAACCACACCTTCAGATGGTGAGTATATTCCAGCTTCTTTCCATTGTACTTGCTTAGATGGGAAAGGGATCGGAGGGGAAGAGGGAAGAGGGGATCTCGGCGCTCTACCTTCACCACCGACCCACCGACCTTTTTTTTTTTTTTTTTTTTTTTCCCCTAAATAAATGCTGCAGCTGCACACAGCGACACAATTCCGTGCAGTTTAATACCTATCACTTAAGTTAAGAGCTCTGTCCTCCCCTCCCCACCCTCCTGAGCAGGTCAGTCCGGCGCTCCCCTCCGAGCAGCCTGGAACCCAAGGCAGGGGAGGCTGCGACCGGGCTCTGCCTCCTGGACGCCGCTTTGAAAATGACTTTGAGGCGCTTTGCTTTGCCTCGGACCGACATGGAAAACCGATTCCCGGTCGTTGGGTTTGCTGGCTTGTTTGTTTGTTTGCTGCTTGCTTTATTTAGCTAAAGGACGTGCTAACTGATGGTGCTGCAATTACACAGACTTGGGTCTCTCCCCCTCCCCTCTTCCCCTCCTTAGAGCAACCCACGTAACCTTAGAAACGATCGTTTAAGACGTACGTTAGCTAACATTCGCTTTTTTGGATTTTTTGTTTTCCTTAAAAGAGAAACACAAGAATCACAACACATTGCCCGAAAAAAGTGTCAAAGAAGAAGAAAAAAACTATAAGTAAACATACCAAAACCATATTTGCCTTGTTCAAGGTCCCAAATCGCTTGCATCTTCCTTTTTCTACCTCTCCTTTAGTTTGGCAGGTGAAACAAACAAACAAAAAAAATAATCAGACCGCTGTTTGCCCCCCAGAAAGATGTGCGTTGGGTAATTAAAGAGAAGTCTCCTTCTTGGTGTTTATCTAAGCGATTGTGCAAACTGATAAAAAAAAAAAAAAGAGAGAGAGAGGAAAAAAAAAAAAGTAAAGTTACAGCCTTCAGGGGAAAAAAAAAAGGAGGCAAGGTGAAGGGAATAGATTTCCCACAACCTAAAGGGAAGTGCTTTCGATATATTATTAGCGATCAGCCTTGGGAGAGAGGAAAAAAAAATCCTGAACACACTCTAACTTTACACAGACAAGATTTCAGGGGGGGCTTTGTACATAGCTGCTTAGGAATGTGCGCCTCGCCTTTAAGAAAAAATCCCCAAGCCCAAGGTAGGAGATGTCTTTGAGTGATCCTTGTCTCTCATTTCATTCCTTAGAAGGAAGAGCGGCTCACTACACCTTGTTTGGAGCTGGAAAGGCGAGACTAAAAGAAAAAAAAATCACAACCCACCCTTCCAATTGGGGAGGAAAAAAATATAAGAGAGGGAAATCTCCTAAGTTAATGACTGTGGGGGTAGAATGGATGCGACCGATTCCAGCTCCCCCCCCCTACTTCCCACCTCCCCCCTCCCAGACAGAGGGGGAAAAAAAAGAAGAAAAAGAAAAAAAAAAAGCCAACCGCAAACAACTACAGGCTGAACTATCAACACATGCACCGAAGGGGAAAAAATATATAGTGTCCTGTGTAGGGTCGGCAGGGAACGCAAGCACACGCTAAAGCAAGTTGGGAAAGAATCCGGGCTAATCAGCAATCTCTTTCTCTCTCTCTCCTTCTCTCCCTCTCCCCCTCTCTCTCTCTTTCACTGCCCCTGAGATCCCAGCTCGAAAGAGGTACTCCACATTTTTCCATTACCAAAAATCCGTTGCAATAATCATTTGTTGCTAATTGAAACCCTTGGAGACATTTTTCCCCACCCCCTTCACAAACATGGCAACTTTTAGACATGAGAAGCACGTTTAGTTTTATTTTATTTAAAAAAAAAATACGGTTAGGAGGAGGCTGAATCTTTCACCCACAAGAAATATTAGCTCTTCAGCCCCTTCCCCGGGGGGGGAGAACGGGACCCTAGTACAGTGAGGGCTTGGGAAAATTTGGAATACATTAGACTGCCTTTGGCAGGAGAATACTCTCCAACTAATGGATTCCTGCTCCTTTTTGTGTGTGTGTGTATCAGTGTGGGGGGTTTCTGGAAAGAGGGGTGGTGGTCGTGGTGGTGGGGAGCCGAGCTTTTATTTTAAGGAACTGTTAGGGTAAGGAGTGTGTCATACTTGACAAATGGAACAAACGCTCTTCCATTTCTTGCTTGTCCTTGCCTTAAAACAGGAATTAAGTTAACCACAGTGCTGCATGTTAATTGCATGTTTACTGGGCTAATGAAAATTACAAAAGGGTTTTGCCACCTCGATCGGTGATGAAAAAGTATGAAGGCGATTGTCATTGCAGCCTTCGGGGAGGGCCTGGGCGGGGAGGGAGGGGGGTGCTGGGCACGAACAATATTGATCAGAAGAAGGATAAATCTTTTAACTGCTCGTTAATACCATAAATATGGTCTACACAAGTTTCCACTCTTGTTAAGTCTAATCAGTACATGGAAGATGGAGACATAGCCCACTTGAATGAATTTTTGTTATTGCCAGAGGGGTACTTGCATCTGTGGGCTCTCTCCCCTCCTCACTTTACCCCCCGCCCCCTGCTCCAAAATCACCCCCTTGCTGAGGAGGATCGTGAAGGTGCGCAGAAAGCACAGGATACAAATTCAAGCTTTTTGTCCTTTCTCCCCATTTCCAAACACTAATTTTCTGTAAAGCTGGACTGAGTCGTGGTGGGGAAAGCCTAAAGAGGACCTCCCCGCTCCCCGTTCATTCTTGAGATCTGTGGCTGAAAGGATGACCCAGTAATTCAGTTTGATGATAACCATTTTCATGCTTGAAAATAAACTGCCAAATTAAGCCTAAATGGAAAGAGCAGTGGGAAAGGTAGTGGGAACAGGGTATTTCGAGATTCCCCCCCACCTCTCCGAAAGGTATTGTTTGGCAAAAGGAGGAGGGAAAGGCAATTAAATAGACTAAAGATGATTTAAATCCCAAACAAAAATAATTCCAGGGAGAAGTTTCCCCCCTCCGGTGTTGCCCAGCCCTGGATTTGAAAACTTTGGCCCAACTTGTGGCGATAGCTACAACTTTGCTCCGCAGGGGTCAGAGGTGAGGGCTATTTTAACCCTAAAAGCCTGCGAGTGACCAAGGTTGAGGCTAGGCTCGCAGCACTAATAGCCATAATTACCTCCTCCCCTTCCAGGGACATTCCTCTGAGCAGCAATGTTAGATGCCGAATTGAAGAAAATCTTGGACTCGAACATATCTTGGAGGGGGGGCAGATAGCAGCAATATGAAGGAATTTCAGAGCTCTCCCTTTTGCTTGGGGGGATTGAAGTCGTGTCCGTCCCCCCCCCAACCCCCCCCCCCCTTTTTTTTTTCCCCTCCTCCTTTTTTTCCCCCTTGCCAGCATTCCCAAGCCGCTGGGTCTTTGTCTTAGAAGGAATGGAGTGTCTGAATGGTGTGAAAGGGACAGAGAGGGTCGCTTCAAATCGATTTTACTTGTCCTCTCTGTCTTTTCGGATCAACGCCCTTCAATGGACACATAGGTGCTCTTTCAACCAAAAACTTGTGCAACATTTTCTGCCTGTATTGGTGTTAAATACAATAAATGCTGGGCAGATTTTTTTTCTTTCTTTCCAAAGCAGAAAGCACCCTAATTAAATTGTTTTATATGGACAGTCAAGACAGACCAATTAAGTATGCATTAGTATAAAGATATATTTGAGAGATAAGCGCTCTATAGGAGCCCTGTCTAGGCAAGGTGTGTAAAGTGTCCTCTCGAAGAGAGGCTGTAAGCAGGGTTTCATATGAATTTTTCCCCTCCATTGCCTCCTATACTCGAGTAACGGACTGAATAAGTTAGCGAAAAGCCATTAGTGAAAGTGGTTTCTAAACAAAGTTAACAGGTGGATGTAGCTGGTTTTAGATTCGAATAACAGTCGCACATATATAATACACAGCCATATATTTATGCAGCACTTATGCACGCAATGTGCATTTAGAGAGATAAATGCCTTCGACCTATAGCTGATGTGCAAATGCAGACACACGGGAATAAAATAAATAGCTGGGCACTTCTGTAGGCTGCGGCACATGATGTGAGCAAGCACACACACATTACAGATAAAACTGGGTATCGGTTGTGTATAGGCGCTCAGCCTTGCATCAAAGGCAGACACAGGCACACAAGGCGTAGCTGTCTCTGCTGCACAGACACCTAACCGGAGAGCAGCGGGCACACCGCAGCCACTCCTGGGGTAATTACAAGTGGAAATATTTCCTAACTGAGACATAGGCTTTCCCAGGAGTGAAATAACAGATCAGGATAAAACACACACATACACACGAACTTCTCTTTCTGTCCATTTTATCACCCTGGAAAAGCTCTCGTGTATGGTTAACCACAGGAACCGGGCTGTAAGCTCCTCTCCATTTCCATTTTTTTTTTCTTTCTTTTTTTTCTTTCTTTTTTTTTTTTTCTTCACTGCAGATTTTCCATGTTGGTACAAAAAACCAAAACCAAACCAAACCCAAACCCCAAACTCCAACCAAAACACAACCAAAACCAAACCAACCAAACAGGCAAACTAACAAAAAACCAATCAGCCTCAGCCTGCTCCTGGGGCAGTCAGAGCCCGCGGGATGCGATGAGGAGGAGGAGAGAGGAAGGCTCGAAGTTGCTGGGACACCCTCCATCCCTGAGCACCTCGGTACCCACCCGCCGAGGCAGAGCTGTGGGAGCGAGTCCAGCGTCAGGAGATGCTGCTGAATGGGACCGGAGAATCGCCCCTTTACCGTGACATTCCACCGCAGAGACAGGGCGGGTTTTTGCTGGAGGGGCCGGGGAAGAGGTGACAGAGGGGTACAGGGATGCGAAGCAACCGTAAGACGGCTGCTCGGATTGATATTAGTTTTCTAGCAGCGCTTTGGAAGCGTTAGCCCATCAAAGAGAGATGGGAGACGGCAAAGAATAAGCCATCCTTGCTTAGGTGCTTTAATGTCACGGTAAACAGGTTAGAATCAGACATTTTTAAAGCCTCGATTTCTCTTTACTGGTTACCTTCGAGGATAAATCATAACAGACTGTATGGGGGGCAAAGGATTCATCTAAAGGAGATCTCAGCAAGTCACTACCCGGACAATAGTCCACCTCCTGTTGGGTTGTGTATTGATCAGGAGAGGAGCTGAAGATGTCGCCACACTAAATATTTACTGATCACACACAAATAGCCGGGACTTGAACGATTTTCTCTGTGAGGAGAGCAGAGAGAGAAGGGTAAATCATTTTATTAGTGTGTATAAAGCAAAGAGCACACTCTGGCTTGGAGTGTTTTAAGATGTGTCTTCAGCTGGATGAAAAGAGTTAGGGAAATCGATATGGAGTGATTAGACGAGCCAGTCGTGTCAAAGAGAGAGGCTGTGAATTTCATGGATTTGGTTATACCGGGAGGGGGAAAATATATCGAGAGATTAAAGGGAGGAACCCATTGTAGCAGAGCCAATGAAAAAATAATATCTAATCATCCCCGACAAAGGTAAGGACGGGATAAGACCCACATTTCTAGAGAATCACATCAGCTGGAGAGGGATCAGGGGCACACATGAGAGAGGCAAACCGTGGGGAGAGCAGGCGAGTAGGAGCCTAGAAATGGTACCGAGCAAATCCAGGAGAGGCAGAGAAAAGTCGACTCTGCAGAGTAATGCTGAGACACCACGAAAATGGGGACAAAAGACCCAGGAGAGAGGGAAAAGGCGAGGGTTGCAGGAAACGGGCGCCTGGCTTCGAGGTGAAGTTGTGGGGTCTCCAGCCCCGTGTGCCACCAGGCAGGGAGGTCTCTTGCAGCAGATGCGAGGGGTTTAAATGCTTCTCCTACAAGTTTGTTCTCCCCTCTCCTTCCCCCTCTCACCCTCCCCTTCCAAGCAAATGTGGTGAGTAAAATGGATTTTAGCGTTTAACCACCTCATTTTATCCACGTAATGACAAGGCTCGTAATATGTAATCTACAGATTACTGCCATTCGAGGGTGACCACAAATGACATAAAAAAAAAAAAAATCAGCATTTCTGCAAATGACAAAAAAAACGGCTAAAACCAGCTCGTGTTTTAAGTATTGAAGTTGAAGAGCTGCTGCTGCAGGATTTTGTCGGTCGTAGGAAGCAGTTCAGCCGTAGCTCAGGTACAGCCCTGGGGTGTCTCGGTGGATTAAAGGAAATTTTGCTGGAGACAAGCGAATGTCTAAGTGCCAAAGGGCAGAAAGCTGGGAGCAGGGCAGGGTTCTGCCAAGCGGCGTTAAAATATGTTCTTTAGGGATGCTCGGGATTTCTTTTTGTTTTTTTAATTGTCTCGAATCACTGATGTTTGGGCCGTGTTCAAACGCTACCTTTTCTCTGTGTACTTTTCTTTAGCAGAAAAATAGGATGAGACTGCAGAGAACTAAGTCAAAGGAGCGAAAGTTTGAGCCGCGCTTTAAATGATGCTGATTGCTGCGAGGGAGGAAAGGCATCTAAAGCTAGGAACCGAGGAGTAAAACTGATGTGAAAACAGCTTTTCACTTTTCCTCCAAGTGCTAATTTTGCTACTGTAAACAAACACTGAAGTTAGAAACAGCTGCAAATAGTCTGTCGGGCACCCAGGGCTCAGGGACGAGGGGGGAAAAATGACTTTTGTTCGTCTCTCGGGCCGAATTTCACCCAGCCTTTGCTTTCTCCCGAAATGAGTGGCTGATGCTGGTTCTAGTCGTGGAGAAGGGGAGCAAAAATATAGGCATATTAAGCGCATTTCATACGAGCCTGCAGAGTGCAGGCAGCTCGGCTGGATCACTAATGCAACAGGAAACCTCGGGATAGACTCAGCCTAATTAACAGTTTTCCATCGCTGAAGCGATTTTTAAGAATCCCAGTGGATTAGCCCAATATGTTCAGGTGTGAGGCTACGAGGGCCTATAACTCCTTTCACTATAATCTTATAACCTCCTTACTTAATTCCTTAGATTGCAGATAGGAAGAGTCTGACCCTGGAGGTCGGAAAGAGCTTGGTTTCATTAACCCTTCCCTCCCCAGTGCTGCTCCAAGGTTAACTGCGCTGGGCTGGGGGTTTAGGAGAGGGAGGAAGGGCAGCAGAAAGGGATTTGCAAGAGGGGTCGATCCGACGGGGCAAGGCTTAACATGATTTCTGCTCCCTTCATTCCCCTTCCTTGATCCAAAGGCAAAATGGAAATGGAAAGAGAACTTTTCTCTTTCCCATGCACCGGGAGGTGCATAAATGTGCAGATATCTGAGAGATAATTCGTTCGCTTCACCCCATTTCAGATTTTTTTTTTTTCTTTTCAAATTTGGAGGAAATGAAGCATTCAAGAAAAGTCAGGTATTGCAAAAAGCAAAGCAATCTTCATCTCTAAGACCAGCAGCAATCTCTCCAGCTTCTTGTCCATAGTAGAGCTGCAATCTTTAAAGAAAAAAAAAATCTAGAAAAGCTTCTCAGACTGTATTTGCCTGGTAACACACCTGGTTTATATTTTAATAGGTAGTTACATTGTATTGATTCAGGGTACATCATTGATGTTGAAAGTTAATAACTCTCAAATTATATCTATCTGCCTGCATACATAATTGCATACACAGTATAACACTGTAAGATTTGCATTTTACAGCACATTCTTTGTTCTTAAATCTTTTAACACATTGAATTGTTCCTTTGAAGAAAATGCTATTGAACCACATGTTTAAGGAAAAGATGCTTCTAAACTATATGTTTAAGCAATGAAATTGTTGAGTGAAATACAGGTTTCTTTGTATTTCACACAAACCTTGCCATACACCAATCTTAACCTATACATCTGAACTGCTTCTTTTTTTTTTCCCTTCCTTCTTCCCTCCCAGTCAGAAGGCAGAAATATGTGAACTGTTGAGAGAGGTGGGTACTTTTTGGTAAGTATGTTTAGATATGATCTTCAGATACATTTATTGTACTTTCAGATTCTTTGGATACTAATTGAGCTGGCAAACAATATCCAAGCAGAATGTCTCAGCTCCTTCCCTATTTAATAAGCTCTTAATACAGAACTTTATTGTAGCCATCCTTCTACTAAACAATATAGCTGAGGTGTCAGGAAAAAAGAAGTTAAAACCAAATTTTAATTGCAGCCTTATATCTGCCTCCTCTTCCTTTCCACAGTCCTAATGAACTCTTTAAAGTATTTCTTTTTTTTTTTACATTTCTGAATGACAGATCAGAAATAATTAGCAGAATCAGAAGCAGCCAGAAAGCTTGAAATAATGTGTCTAAATATTTCATATTGCTACTTCTAATACTAGCCAACCAGTTGTAAAAAGGAACTATTCTGTATTTATTCTGTGGTAGTTTGTAAATGCAGAAAGGTAGACCTCTTTTTTTTTCAGGGCCTGTCTCGAAGATGACATAAATAGGGATTGAAGTACCAGAAAAAAAACCCTTCAAACAAAACAAAACCCTGGACAGGAATAGAGACAGGCAGATAGATATATAACTGCATCTGAACAATGTTACGTACGAGATTAAAGGATGGTTAAAAAAAAATAGAACGCATATTTATAACCTCATAATTAAAATACGTTCTTATCTCTCTCCTCTGAAAGGTTGCAGCTTTCTTGGAAATATTTTGAGTGCATATTTTAAACTCCATGTCCTGAATTGAATTAAGATGAGCTGTTTTACCCAAGAGTAAACTACTTGTTTGCAATTCGAGGTTTAAGTCTCAACTGCCTATCAATCGCCATATCATTTTCTTTATATTTTGTCTCCTTACGTTTGCAGACGTTATTTAAAATAATTCAACGTTATACCAAATTCTAATTCCTCTTTGTAAGCCATTAGTCAATATTATCCAAGCCCTGTGTTTGAATGAGGTAAATTGGATGAGAATTTTTCACGTCCAAAGGGTTAAAGCTAAACTGAAAACTTTAAAGCAAAGGGATACCAGCAAACAGTGAAAAATGGCACGTCTGCTCTCTTTTGACAAGCTTGCATAATATCACATGTAAGGAAGCACACATTTTTGAATCTAAGACCAGTTTTAGTTTTTAATAGGAAATAATTACATGGAACTTTATTTCCAGAGAGAACGTCCCTTCCAGCTACAGTGTTTTGCTTTGATCTAAGCATTAACTGGTAATAAAATAACCGTATTTTGGATCCTAAGCATATTGATGCTTAAAGGAATGTTATGCTTTCAATCAAATTCTAACTTTAGATTATCCCAAGGTATTCATCCTTCTTTTGTCAGAAACCAATTTGCTCTTTTACTTCTGCAGCTACTCACATATGTTTTAGTATACTTTGTTATTTTATAGTAGAACTTGTACTATTGAAGTGGAACACTGACTGATGGAGCGAGGTCTTGTTCCAGCCTGGCAATTTGGGCAATTTCTCGTACAGATGCCCAGTCCAGCCCTTCTTTACATTTGTTCTGCAGGCGCACCATCACTGAGGTCGACTATTGTAAATGTCTTCATAGCAGTATTTTGTTTAAAATCTCCTTATTTATTTATTTATTTATTTACCTGGAAAATCAATCATTTGGACCCATCCTGAACAATTAACCTCCCCTTTATATTAGAGCTCCAAGTGCAGTTCGTCATAAAGACATGAAAAGGGCATCCCAGACAGCAGGACCCGAGCCCAGGCTTGTAACAGAGTATAAAAGGAGAGAGAAGGGGAGTTTTTATCTCTTTGCCCTGCCAGTTCTTCATAGTTCTAAGTTTCATTGTGACAATAAAACAGTTTTGATAACATAGCTCATGGGTTTCTCTGCCACATAAAGTTTTCTTAATAATAAAAAAGAGGAAACTTTATCCCTGCTAAATTAAAATAGGGCAGATGTTGGATATGGTTCATATTAGGCAGCCTTTCACCCCTTTGCCCCTGGCACTAAAGTTCTGACTTTTTCTTTCTACTATGTCTGTTTCTAACTGAAAGGTATTATTCCTGCCCTAGCTCTCTTCTTCTATTTATTTTTTCAGTGTCTGAAATTAAACCTATTCATTTAGCAATACACATTCTACTTCAGATTGCTAAACCTGGCCAGAGAGGGTTTTCCAAAAAGTGATGCACCACTGACCTTAAAAGAAAACATGAGGCGGGGAAAGCTGTTCTTAAAAGGTTTCTAGAGAATTTTGTAGCTCTGTTGACATTATAGGGATAATGTCTGTATTGCAATGGGCTTTCAAGGCCCATGAGGTTTATGTTTTCTTCTGACCATAAGTATAATAAAATTTTAAAGGTGCACAAAGTCTCGTCACTTTAGATATTTAAAACTAGATTGAAAAAACTCTTGGGAAACATACATTATAGCAGACAGCCCTGCTGAGAAAGCAGGGGATAGACCAAAAAAAAAAAAAAACCAACAAAAAACCCCAAACCCAAATAAAAAACTCATTTTTTTTCATGCTAGCTCTATGAAAATCCTGGCTATTAAACTCCCAAGGATAGTACAGCTCTTTTCTCCAGGGCTGTGAAGATAGAATTTATTGTCCATTTGGAACGATCAAGTTTAGGCTAATAAAAGGCCCTCTGTAAGCAGAAATGCCCGAGTTGATGTTTGGCAGAGTTTTCAATGCTCCAGTTTATATAGGATGGGGGCTCTGCACTATTTGAAATTACATATATCTCCGCAGCCGAAGACAATTTGACGTACAGAAGTAAACGTTAGCAGGCAATGACTGAAGGTTAATCAGTGTTGCTTTCTGAACTGGACGGTTGAAAACAGGAACAAGTGAAAGCTGCTCTCTCTGCCCCTTCCCTTTGCTAAGGAGCTGCTAACTTTTATGATTTTTTTCTTTCTCTCTCTTCCTCTTTTACTATCTGTCTTTGTGCCTGAGGGCCAGTGAAAGAACACTGCAGATTCTAGATTGCTTTCAGAGTTTCCCTTTGCTGATGATGGATTACCATGTCAATTTAAACAGCATAGGATTAATTTGTTTCAATGATTTCTCTTTAGGCTGAATGCCAGTCTTTTTTCTATCTCTCTCCTTGATGATGATGATGATGATGATGATGATGATGATGATGATGATGATGATGATAATAATAATAATAATAATAATAATAATAATAATAATAATAATAATAATTTCTTCCTTAAAAATCCCAAACACTTTTGATATCCCACATCAAAGAAACAATAATAGAAACAGACAAGTTAGGTATAATGTTGCAACACAGTTACAGGTTTGAGTGTTTTTATCTCATTCTAAGGGGCTGAAGCATACAGCCAGTCACATTAAAATGAAATTGGATCCAACGTTTATTCAATAAATACTTGTCTTGTAGGTAATCCAGAGCAGAGTGCTTTTGACACATAAGGACTTAATTTGTCTTGGATAACAAGTTATTAATATGGCACATTTAAACTTGCCACCTACAATAAGGTCATTTAGATCTATAATATGACTCGCAAGAGAACTTCATGAAGTTTGAAACTGCCTCTGACTTGTGGAGCAGAGGCAAGGCTCATGGTTTGTTTTTTTCAGAAGAAAGTTCAGAGCAGGAGGAGTCACCCAAACCAACCGGTGTGCATCTGCACTTCTTTGAAAGGCAAACATAAATGGAGCAAGGACAAAAAAAAAGAATCCAAACAGCATTTTTGAGTAAGTTTTAAAGCTGGATTGTGTCTGCTAGCAAACTCACTGTGGCTTTGAAAGGGAAAAAAGCAATGTTTGGTTCTGAGTGGAAATTCGCCCTCATTTGTACCCTACCTCTTCCACGTGCTTTGCAATCTACTTGCTTTTAATAATAAGTGAGGAAGTTGGAACATAATCCGCCCATAAATGTTATTGCTGTAATTTGACTGCGCTGTGTTTGTTCATGCATTAGCCGTATATGTAAAGTGAAGTGGGGATGTATGTCAGTGATCCCCGTACAGCCTGAACAAACAGAGATGTTTTGGTACACGCTACATTTCACCCCCCAAATACTCTACAACTGTGTTAAAATTTGGGGAGCTCAAGATGGGGTGTTTAGTTTCAGACCTGTCCTAACTGAACAATGCCTGCCAGAGGTGCATCAGGAGGGGAATATTGTGGCCATGCTACAAGGGGAGTGTTTTGTGGCTGACGATTTGGTTTCCGCACTGTATATGTGAGCTTTGTTATCCTGCTTTTGTGTATTAAGCTCTTAGTTGCTCTTGTCCTGGCAGGTTCTTTCTCTTTAAGTAACTAAATCTTATTTTTAAGGTCTTCCTGGGAAAAGGATGTTACACATGAGTAGAAAAATGCAGGCAAGAAAGGCTAATTGAACAAAAAGAGAGAATTAGGTTAAAAATAGAGTACAATCTAGTATCACATTTTCACGAGTGTAACCTGAAATGAAGGTGTCTCCAAGTCCCTAGTGATGCCAGAGTGTTTAGATGTTGGGCACAGATGGAGACACCTATTGAAATGTGTCTGAAGAAGATTAATAGGACTTGTCAGTGTTGGGAAAGCACTGCTTTGCTGTAAATTTCTACTAGCACAAGATGAATTACCGATGAATGCTCAGTTATCAACCCCATCACTATCATTGGACACTAAATCAAATTGAGCAGTTATCTACAATCAGAACATTTCTTTTTAAAAATAGGCATACACCTTTAGGCTTAAACTCTTTAATAAGACAATATCCTCTATGGTATGTGTGTGTTCACGAAGGGATATGATTTAAAGTTTCAATACAAAAAGCTCCTGTTCAGAAACAAACTCCAAGTTTAGTGTGAAATCAGGGTTATCAAACAATAGAAGATATTCAGGAAATGCTGGTTATACAATCTAATGTTCTGCTGGGGGCCTGATCAAAAATGAATATTGATGCATGCCATTAGATTTTGGATCTGTCTTTATTTGTGAGAAGTTCTTTCTTTACTCCTCTCCCTTTATTTTTAGTGATGATAAAAAAATCTCTACCTTAAAGACTGAGCATCTGAAAGGCAAAATAGCTATCAAAACCTCAGGATATACTCAATAATAATACCACCCTCAACATATTTAAGAAATTACAGCTTAATGTAATGAAACATGTGACAAAAGAATCAATGAATAATATTTTAACTGATAATATTTCCTTCTCTCTTCTATAAAATGAGAAACTGTCACAAGCAAAACTATCACAAGCATTTACCAGCCCACTGATAAAGAATATTAGCTGTATTTACCATGTGTTACTGCTGCTGCCAATGATATTAAACAAGCATTATATATATATATACACTTTTCATTTCTAGAATTTCTTTCCCTCTCACCCAGTCATTGTACTACTTTTTCCAAGGAGATTTATCACGGCATGTTTTATGAAGTCAGTTTTTTCCCCTTATTATAGACAAGGCCAGTCATTTATGTTTAGGGGGGGAGACAGGTACAGTGCCTTTATCTGATTGGCGTCCCCAGCCACAGCCACCTTCTTAATCGATGGCAAATTCCCACTCTGGAAGACCAGACCCTATCTGGGCTACTTCTCAGTCAAGGAATGTATCCTTCCCTTCATCTCCACGTATCTTACCTGTGATATATGCTACTTTTTGAGGAGGCAATAATATGCTATTTACCACAAAGTGCAGCTTCAAAGCCTTTGTGTGTTTCTCATCTCCATCCAAAGCTTCTTATTTACCACCTTAAAAATTTACCCGGCTGAGGGATAGTAGCAAGTTATTGTCTTCATTTTTACATCCCAATTTGCACACAGCAAACGCCCTGCATTAGGGTCAGATTCTCACTCAGATGGAAGTTATTAACTTTAAGCAGAACGGAGCCGATTTCAGCCAGCCACAGCCTGTGTCCTTCTAACACAGTTGCTTTACAGCTTCCCCTTGTTTATTTTTTTCTGTGGAGGGCATGATTCTTTAAACATGTTTGTTTTACACAGAGCAGTAGTTGATTCCTAACTTTTTTCTTTTTTTCCCCACAAACATGTAAAGAGAATATTAATAGGGAATATTAACAGAGCTGAGTGCAGCATGATGCTAGTTAGATTGTAGTAGCTGAGAAGTATGAACTAGTGAACATAATCCATAAACTCCATTTGGTTACTATAATACTCCAATCTGTATTTATTACAACCCCACTCTGATGCTTATACAACTGCAATTGCTAGATTTATACACCCTAATGGTTTCACAATAGGAAAAACCTGTGTTCTTTATCTTTCTTTTCCTGTCCAAAATAACCCCTTCTACATATACTTCAGGCTTCTCTGGACCTTGTCTGGGTTTAATCACAGGCTGTGGGACAAAATGTGCATTATTAAGAAATATAAATATTTTCAGAAGCAATCAAAGGGTTGAAAGATTGATTCGGCATGTAGATTGGATTTAATTCGAAGCAGCTTTGTTCTAATGAGGACTACTGGGATACAAAGACGGCAGCCGCTTACGGCCACCAGTTGGGAACTTTGACTCTGCAGCAACCTGTCACGAATTTCAAGAAACTTCCAGGTATTAAAGAGCAAAGTGGTGGGGAAGCTGGTGATCTATTGTTTTCAGCCTCCTTCCAAGGCTGGATTAGGGTTTCATAGCCCCTGTTTTACCAAAATGACAATTAAGGTTATTTTTTTGCCACCCACAGGGACAAATCCTGCTGTCCTTCACTCAGGGGAAACCCCTGTGGACTTTATAGGGGGTTTGGCAAAGCTTGGCTGAGCCCCAAGCCCGGTGAATTTGAAAGCCCTGTAGCAATTTGTACTGCTTTCAGACCTGGTGTGGTTGCTTTCACGGTGACCTTTTCCTGTTAAATTTTGCTACCTGTGCTCCTACATGCGATGGAATATTTTGGATAGGGAGGTGGTTTTTTTTCCCTGTGGAGAAATACAGCTCTGTGTTGGCTTGGAAGCTCTTGTGTCCTTGCTGGGTGACCCAGCAGAACCACCAGACCCATCCTGCTTCCTGGGGAAAAGCCTGTAACGTCCAGGAAAACATCTTTGAGATGATGCTGAATGAAATGGGACAGATTTTCCCCTCAGACTTAAAAAAACCCAGTAAAATTTCAGTATGGACTCGGGGTTGAGGGGGGGAGGGTGAGGAAGGGATGGGGTGGGTGTCACATCACAGGTACTTGGGAAGTACAAGACCCTGACAGCTTTCCTAAATGTTGAGTATATAGTCAGAATCACAGTATATACAGGATCAAACACTGACTAGTTTATCTCTTCCCTTACTGCCCCCCCTACTTTTGTCCATAAAAGCAATAGAAAGAGAGAAAGCTTGAATTTTCTGAACTATTTCACCCATCCACAGCTGGAATTCCAAAGTGAAATGAAAATGCTTTTAAAATCAACCCTACATGGGAGCCTGAGAGAACAAGTTTTCCTTTGTTGTAGGGTATAGTATTATTTGCTGTAGGTTTTTGATATACATTCTAAATTAGGCCTGCAAAGGAATGCTTCATCTTTAATTCATCACTCTCAGCTGAAAGAGATTAGCAATGTCTAGCACGCACCCTTCGTATGGTGCTGACCTCATCAAGTATGGCCTGAAATTAATTAGCCTCATTCATTCCAAATGGAAAAGGATAATGGAGCTGCATTTTAGAGATGACCATCACAAATTGTATGCAGCATATTTAAAATCTCTCCCCCCTCACTCCCCTCCCTATTTAAAAAAAAAATGTAGATTAAAATTCTTTCCAGAATTTGCAATATGTCAGAGTTATCGAAGCATTAGGAGCAGAAACCACTCAGTTTTTATTTGTGGAACTGGGAGCCACATTTTGTGTGTGCGGCTGTAAAAGCAACAAGCCTGTCTTAATGGCAGAACACCTGGAATTAATTTGATATTTCCAGGTGCTCTGGCAAACTGGGGCATCAAGCACTTGATGTTTAAACATTATTTCACTGCCTTGCTTAAATCAATATGAAAGTGGTGTCCCTTTGTCATTCATACATGCAAAGTGCTAGCACAAACTCCAGCTTGGCTTCTGAGTCCTACATCACTCATAATCTAATTAGAAATCAGAGCAGAGCTGAAGCAGCATTCTTTGTGGATTCTTGGGCAGTAAATAGGGATGCTTGTCTTTTGTTTCCCTCCTCGATTGCATCGTTCACAAGCTTTCACACCACATCTCTAAAGGTGGTTAGGTGCCTCAAGATGTTGACAGGCATGAAGGACAAGATTATTTAAGTATTTAGGTGCCTACCCTGAGTGATTTCAAATGGAATTAAGCAACTGGATATTACTGGGGGTAAAGGAGGTGGGAAAAGAGAAAAGAAAAAAATGCTTCTAGTGCATATGAAAAGCTCTAATCTGGTGTCATAAACTCTAGCAACGTGGGCCATGTTTTTCCAGGGTAAAATTGCCTGCAGGGTAAATTTACTGAAGTGTGCTAATTTTTACTGAGGTGAGCGGGTGCTTCATTTTGGGCAGTGCAGCCCAGCCAAGTGGCTCAGCTGGGCACCGGTGTGGTGTGTGATCCTGTTGCTTCCCAAGAGACAGGGAAAATAATAAAGAATTTGGGATTTCCTGCAGGAATTTGGAAGATGCCCACATCTAAGACAATGACAAGGATTGGGCCAAAATCCAGATCCAGCCTGCATTTCTTAATCTGAGTAGTCCTGTCTCGACCTATGACTGCTGACGGATCACAACGATGTGGACTCTTCTCTCCTTACTCCCCAGCATCAGATCACCAAGAGGGCCTGACATAATACTGTGAGTAAGAGATGAGCTTTTCCTCACATCAAATAATTCATTGTCAAACTTCAGATTTTGAAATAACAAGGTTAAAGTGGCCTGTAGCTGCAATGCTGGGGCCTGGGGAATGTTCTTGCAGTTTGTCTGCCCAAGGCTGGATTCATAGGGGAAAACATTTTGTGCTATGTGCTGTAATCACCTGACACCCAGGAAGATTAAGAATTAATGATTTCTCTTTAACACAAAAAAATATTTGTCTTCCAAAAATCCCATTCATTAAGACTGCCATTGAATCAGAGATTGAAGCCATTGTTATTAATCCTAAATGAATTCAAGTTTGTCTACCACGAACAAAGCTGCTCGCTATCTGATAATCCAAATTTGCTCAGGAAAAAAGAATGAGCAAATGTTAGAAGCAGCAGGTGAAGTCATACCACAGTTATTAAGCCTTCTTTCAGTGGAAGCACAGGATAGATTAAATTGTTATGTTAGGCCATGTTGTGAGTCCATGTCAATTTTGTTTGAGATCTTATCTTAGCTCAGAACTGTTTCCTTCTAAATTAAACTAAATGCTGAAGACATGAGAAGCATAATGACCCAAAGATTCAAAACTTTGGACTCAGCAGCCTTCTGATCTTTTGTCCACAGAGTATCAAGTTATAAAGCTGTGGAATATTAAATAATCATGATTATCTTCAACTTGCCTGAGTTCATTTGTCATACTGAAACACTGGTACGGATTTTCTGTCCATTTTTTTCAGAACAAGACATTGATTCTGCCTGCAAGTTGGTTTCATTTGCCACTTATCTTACAGACTGTGGTCCTGTACCACTATTAAGTCTCATGCACTAACTGTGGTCCATAATTCAGTCTCTGGTGCTCTTAATCTCTCTTTTGCAAGCACCATTGTCCAATAAAGCAATAAACAAAAATCTCACAATCAAAATGATCGAACTGTGCTGTTACTTTGATCAGCTGTTATCAGGCACAAGCAGTTCTTGAGATTCAGAAATGCAGTGTAACTCACCTGGGATAAGAAATCATATTTAAAAATGAGCTGAACAGACATTTTTAGGAATAAGTAAGTTTCTAAATAAACCAGCTTTTAAATTCTGCCTTTTCTATATTAGTACTGTAAATCAATATAGTCTACACTTGGAGAAACCAGATGGGTTTGAATTGTCATAATTAAATATCACCCTGTTTCTTGCAGCACAGCCAAACAAGGAGGTTTACTCCTTACACTGGAGTTTTCTTAAGTAGGGACAACTTACTAACTTATTACAGCAATAACTTAAGCTCCAAGTGGTTCTGTCATTTTTTAGAAAACAAATCTTTACCAAAATGCATAGTGCAATTCATCCCTGGTGTCACAACACTGAAGTGATGGAGTTATAGAAGAAAAAAAATATTGTTTAGATGCTTTTAAAATACAAACATAATGATGATACATTAATTCATGTGATCTACTCAGCCAGACTTCTAATTATCTACATGCAAACTGTGTGTTCATTCATCACTTCATTCACCTCAGCTGTAATGCTGGTTGGTGGCAGACATTAACACTAAGCCATAAGTTCAAATGGAAAGAAAACCAAGGAGGGTGCAAAGCTGTATATTAGCTTAGACAAGTAGGGTGTCATTGCCAGCCTGAATTTGTTGATGACACCAGGCATTAAGCAAGTAAATCTTTAGCCACTGAAGCAACAGCTCACTTACTTTCAGTAATGACATCCAGGAGGCAATGCAGTGGATTTACAACAACGAATACCTGTGTACTGGTTATGGCCAGTTAGCCCGAACCACAAAATAATGATTCAAAATGGAAGTTCACCTTTCCAGGGAACGAAATTGTTTTTTATTATACTCTCACTTCAAATGTTCAAGAGTCTGGCTTTGATCTTTTTGGTGGTGGGAAAGGATTTTTGTTCATGAGGTACTGAGCTCATGGAGTCATTTGGTCATTTTCCATTCTCACCCAGCAAAGACTATCGAGAGGTTCAATGGTACAAAAAGGCACCCATCTCCCAGGCTGGGCTTTTTCTCTGTGAGGTCAGGCCTTCCTGTGGGCTGTGGTTTGTTCTCATTTGTATCAGACATCAGTACCTATAATGGTTTCTCCTAAATTGTTGAACATTGCAGGTCCAAACACACAGGGCAAGCTCACGTACTGAAAACAGAAGTGTGTTGAGCAGCCATCATAGCTCTTTGTCCCAGCTAAATGATTTGGCTCCCCTTCTTCAGCATTTTCTTTCTGAACATCCTAATTCTACAATCCTTTTCCCCTAATAACAACAAAAATGAGTACTCTGTAAGTGTAATTAGGATAATAGTTCTTCTACTGCAAATACTAGAAGCCTGTAACCTGTAATTCATTTTTTCTGATACTCTTCTAACACTAGACATGTCATTTTAAAATGTATAGGACCTGAAAGCTAAATTTATATGTGATATATAATAGCAATGGAAACTAAACCTCCTCCTTAGCTCATGCTTTAGAGCTATGTTGCATCTCTTTTCCAATTGATGCCTTATTCACCTACAAATATCGTACCCACCACTCCCATAATGGTTCCAATACCAGAGTTAAACTGGAGGAAGAAAGGTATGTTTCCATCTGCTTAATTTAAGGTAAAAGTCTGTAAAACCTCAAGACATACTTGTATGCAATGTCTTCTCTTGCACTATTCCACGGTAAATTCAGGGACAATAAAAGACATTTGATTCTCCACAGTGAACATGCCTTATCTCTTGTAACACCAGATATTCTTATTTTCTAGGGATGAACCACCACAAGACTGTGCTCAGAAAGTGTGGGGACAAGCACACAGAGAGATGGTTGGTGCAGCTGGTTCCCTGGTTGTTGCTTTGCAGTGGTTCATCTTCCAATTATGGCACAAGGTATCGGAGGCTGGAGGAACATTGCATGGACTGTTCTTGTCCTGGATCCTCCTCATCAGTGCTTTGAACTGTATGAAGCCCTGAGAACCAAGCCAATGTGAATGCATGACCAGGTGTTTGTTTCTCTCATGGTCTATACCTGAAGAGCAAAAAGTTCCATCCTTTGCTTCTGCAGGTAGGAGCTCAATCTAGTTTACAGATTTAATGCTAGTGATGAGCAAGACAAGAATGCTAAAATAACCCATGTGAATCTTCGCCCTCTTCTAGAACTGACATGGTTTCATAATTTTCTCTCCATTTTCTGGATGAAGCAGCTATCATGAGGAAGGCATGCTGGCACACATCCCGCTTGATAGTTGGAAAGAATAACCTGCAAACATTTTTAGATACTACAGCGTATCAGCATCTTCGTGAATAATATTTTCCATTGGTTATTCATAGATGTATGTGGATGTGTTGATGAACTGTTCAAAGGCTGGACAGAAATATATCACTAGATAAAATACAGTGCTTCTAGCAAAAACCTTTATTGAACATGCTCCTGTCCCAAATCTCTCCTGGAATAGGCACAGTCATGCTCCCTGAGACCTGGCAACCCTTCTGAGTGAGCATATGATCTGCTCAGGTCTTGCAGTACTAGTGCACAGTGCATAAACACACAGCAATGTCAGAGCAAACAGGAGGCTGTTTAAGAGCAAGAAATTCTGTGTCTACTTCAAACTTCATCAGTACTTCAGAAATGGATTCCCCTTCTTTGCTGTAACACACACAGTTTGCAGAGGAAAAGTGAGACAACCTCTTTGGAGGTGGATGGTGTCTGTAGCCACCTCCCATGAATATACTGCTGCTGTGGAAGTGTTCTGGAATGTCAGAAGTTACATCTTCTGGTGATGCTACATTGTAGTCTTCGTTTTTCAGAGATCATAGAATAGTTTGGGTTGAAGAGACCTTCCAAGCTCATCCAGTCCTACCTCTGCCATGAATAGGGACATCTTCACCCAGATCAGGTTGCTCAGAGCCCGTCCAACCTGGTCTGGGATGTCCCCAGGAACGGGGCATCCACCACTTCCCTGGGCAACCTGAGCCAGGCTCTCACCACCCTCACTGTAAAAAAAGTTCTTTCTCATATCTAGCCTGAATGTGGTGCAATGTAACTTGTACAATAAGTGGAATAGAGAGGGGACTGAAGGTAAAAATCCCACTGTTAATCAAGGCTGGCAAAGGGCAGAACATTAGCTGCAGTAAATGGATTTTGGAGGGAGTAAACAAAGTCAGGCTCGTCAAGGCTAGGAAACAGATCTGGTCCTGCCTCTGTGCTGCTTGTGCTGGCAGAACATTGCACTGAAATCACTGGAGTAGGGATTGGGCCAGGAATGAGTGGCTGAGTTGCAAAGCAAATTAATTCCTGCCAAAAAAGTTCAGCTATGCTCAGAAGTATGTAAAGTGTCTGATTTGAGAAGTGTCAAGTAGCATTTGTGACCAATTATCCAAGATGAAGGGGGCAGAGCTATGTTTACATGTACTAATCTTCAGCCAAAGTTTGAAAACTCCAATTCATTGACACGCATCAAATTTCCTTTCCAGGCTTGGCATTTGCCTGTACGCACGCATGCACATTGCTCAGGGATGACAGGAAAACATGAGTACAACTTGCAAATAATACAAATAAAAAAAAAAAGTGAGGGGAACTGCCATGCAGCAGCAGCACGGTAATTAAGTCTATACTGTGATATGCGAAAAAAATCATCAGCCACTGTATGAGTAAAATAGCTTTATCAGCTGAGCTGAAATATGATGTGTGGTGTGTCCGTATTGTTATTTTTCCATAACCTATGAAGCCCTGGGAAATGATCTACACAAAAGAATAAGAAGTAAAAGCTGCCGCTGCTGTCTTCTGTTTAATTAACAAAGGTATACCAATTGAATGCAATTAATCAAGATAGGGATTAAACAGTAACTCAGAGTTGACAGCGACAATGTTATCATTACTATGGCATAGAAGGGCTAGAAAATGATAGTGGTTACTAGAAACTTTGTAAGAACAAGCCGGCTGGAGTTTTGGGTGGATTTCAGAGGTTTATGTAGATCTATTGAAATTTAGGGGCAGCTGATTTTTTCATGTGGCCAAGTGTTTATCTGCCCCTGCCCTTCCCTTCCCCTCTTGGACTGTCCAGGGTAACCTCCAGAGCGGCAACAACTTTTAAAGTGATTCCTCTTTCTTCTAACAGGTTCCTGATGCTGAAGGTCTGACCTTAAAATGAGCAGTGCATAGGGCAAGTGAGCTTCTGGCCTTCAACCCTTCCGAATGCTGCTATTTTGGTAACTAGAACAGTATATTCATGACGGGTGAGGGAACAGAGCCTTCCAGTGAAGGATTTCTCAGCATATTAACACTATCAGTGCTGGATGCTGTGTCTCTTCACAGGTTGCCTGTGTCTATTTATGGCCCTAAATAAAGATTTGCAGAAGTCTGCAGCTTTCTGTAACTTCATGACCATGTTTCAGTGCCTGCTGCACCCACAAACTGAACCGTTCTTCCCAGGAATTTCCATGTAGATCTGAAGAGAACTGCAATCCCGTGCAGCTGTGAGAAGTTCAGACTTGGATTTCTTGTCCTCAGGAGAGGCACAGCCTGGTTTGCTACAATGCGACTGTCCTTATTAATGTACTTCAAGCCCTGATGTATTGGGACCACCATGGTTGGGTAAGAATATGGTTGAGTTTTCTGGGCTCATTCTCTTGGCTTAAGAATGTTAAATTGGGTGATAATGAGTAGTAACTGGGTCCCTTTTTATGGTGAAGTTGACACTTGCCTTCTAGTAAACAGACACTGGGATGACCCTTCTCATTTCGCACAGGTCACCATACAGCCCCTGGGATGGGAAGGGTTATTGGCCATTTACCAAACTCTGTTTGACTTGGGTTCATGGGTGAGAGATGAAAGGCACTATATTGCATTACCAATCCCTGCGGTCTCCATGAAGAAGCATTTCATTTAGCAAGGAAACTGCTGGCCCATGGGAATTGGAGAGTTAAGAAAAAGAGGATGCAGTTTCAATTGCAAATGCTTCCTCAGGGTAGACGTCTTAAAGCTGCACTGAAACTCACTGTTTCAGTCTTGCAATAGTTGCTCCAGGACACTTAATGTTCAGCAAATTATTCTCATAATTAATATCCCCTTCTTCCCACCAAAAAATCCATTAGGTTACTCATGAGGTTTCTGCCTCTGTCCTATTCTGTTTTGCTCTATCTCCCTGGGGAGATACCCCATACTTGAGGCAAGCCCAATACAGTAGGTATGAATTGGAATGAAAAGGTAAAAACCACTTCTAAGAGCTTCAAGATCTAGGCAGCATGTGCCTTTCCTGTCTCCCAGATGAAACTAGCAGCCCTGGTGTCACACTTGGAGCTGTCAGGAGCTCAGGGTGAGAGAAACTTTCTCCTGAACTTCCAAAATATTTTCAATATTCTAGAGCCAAGACACTGATATTTTTTGCTATAGTGGAGTTGTCCTCGCTATCAGAGTAGTTCAAGTACTGCTTTTTTACAGATGATGGATGCAGTGCTTAATGCTGCAATGGTTACAGGAAGGAGAATGTGCTGCTCAGACAGACCAAGAATTGAGCACAGACCCATCCAGAATTTCTTGTGATCTCAAAATCCAGTGTTGTTCCAAATTTATTAGCACTGGTCAAAATCCTCTTTTTTTTTTTTTTTCCCCTTGTTGTTTGTAGTGTGAATCATGAGATGTTCAGAAGTTGCAATTGTTGTTTGATAGCTTTACATTGACGTTGTAATAGTGCATCTGCTGAGTCAGCTGTTCTTTCTGTGTTTGTTTATTTAATAATCCATTTCCAGAAAGTTCTTGTTAACCGGTTCCTGTTGACAACCAGGGAACAGGCACAAGTCAGCTCAGAAAATGAACTACTAGAAGGTAAGTGAAAAGAATAGTAAATGCAGGCCATTCATTTGACGGGATCTGATTCATTTTTATGTCAGAGAGATTTTTTAAATGGGACTTCTCCCAGTGGAGAACTCACAATGCTCAAATCCTCCTTCACTATAAGGACTTTACATAATTATTCAGAGCTTATTATTATTTTTTATCCCTTGTTTTCCAGTCACACAGAGCAAGGGCACATATGAGATTAGGACCCAGTTTATTGCCATGCACTGTACAGGTTGTACAGTACACTGTAGTGTAAGAGCCCTATAAAAGGTGTTAACTATCTGTTTTATGGAGGCCGACAAATACACCCAGGCTGAAGGCTGCAGTGACAGGTCTAAGACAGCAGAACCCATAAGCAGCAAAAACAGGGACTCAGCCTGAGACCCTCTGTCCTGGGATTCTGCTACTTGTTGCTTTAGACATCTTTTATTTTACATTTATTTTGAATCACTGAAATGATGGATTGTATAAATATCATGTCCTTTGAAGCACTATTTATTTTATCTATAGAAAACATATTATCCATTCTCTCAGGCTAGTGGAGATTATTAAGAGTGATAAACTCATCAGGAAAAAAAAGTGGTTGGGTGTGATGGAGAAATTTATGTTCTATTCTGCAGTGCCATCTTAACTTCTGGTTGTGGTATGACAGACTCTGTGGTCTTGGTGACCCCGTGCCATCCTGTTCTCTGCTTTCAGGCTTTGGAAGAAGCAATTTTCATGCAGATATGTGGCTGGAATATGAGCAGTACTCCAAGGTAAGTGGATTTTTGTTCAGTTTAGGTTTTATACAGCGTATAAAGTCCATGCAAAGTTTGTTGTTAATCCTAGCCTAGTTGTGAAACTGCGTTTAACCACCACTTACTCAATCCAATAAAGCATACCTGCATACCATGGCAACACCTGCTCTATTTATATATCACAATTATTTTACCAGGTCAGCCTTTTGCGATTTAGTGTTTCATTCACAAAGGATTCTATAACACACATCAGTTGTGCTATCTCTCTACTTTCTGATGAACTGGGTTATTTTCTTAAGACTATTCATACTTTACTTTCTTCTAACATTTCTTTGCTCATTTGAATAACTGAGACAAAAATAATAATAGCTAAAAAATAATTCTCAAAGATCAAATGTATACTCATTATAATTTTCTCTTTAGTACTTGCAAGTCTTGGCTTATCTTATGCAACTTTTCCACCTTGACTAGTTTTTTATTCTTTGGTAGTTTTGCACAGACACAGAAGGTAGTGATAAGAGATGTGTTATATATATATATGTATAATTTTTTTTTTAAATGAAATCAATGACATACTGAAGTCTAGTAATTACTTAATATCAGCAACATATGTCCTCTGTGCTACTGCTGTTGCTTTGAAACAATTTATTTAGTCATTTGGACTTAAACTACTCAGAAGCATTCCTTCCTGCTGCAACAGCAGTGATACAGGAAGGTGTGTTTTAAACCATGCAGTCATTTCCATCCTGGATTTCATGAGAAGTTATTCTTGTCTCAGATATGAATCATTCAAATATCCTTCTACAGATTCCAGGTGAGTTACTCACATTTAGATGCTTCCAAGTAATACATAGAAAGGTACTGAGAAAAAGACAAGTCTCTACCTAGTAAAAAAACCCCAGCAAAACAAAACCCAAAACTCAGAAAAAGTAGATATGAGCACAATACTTGTACTAACATTCAAAATCTTTCTAAGAAGACCAGGGGCCAAAGGGCTTCTGCCTTCAAAGATGTGTGGTCAACAGGGATGCATGGTACTTGCTTTACTGACTGATCCATCAGCTTCTCTCTGTCCCTAAAAACGGTTCAGGAAATGACTGAAAGTATCTGAAGATATAAAAAGGATAATTAAGTTTCATTGTGGGAATAAGAGAGTAATCTGTCCAGACAAATCCAGGACCTAATATTGAAAACTGTAGTGTCTGAATATTAAAAAAATGAGTAATTTTGAATAAAGATGTCTATCAGGACTGTAAATTCAGAAAGCAAAAAAGTAGCTTTGCTTAATAGTCCATCTCTCTCTCCATCTTCCTCTAACTCATTTTCTCTTCTCTTTTCTTCTTTTTGTGTCATTGCAAAAAATGCATGGGAAAATCTGATAGTAAGAATGCTTTAGCTTCATTTCAGTCTTCTCAAAATGTTTTGTTTTGCTGGGAAGATTCCCCCTACAAGATAACCTTAGCCATGACCACATTGGGCTTGTGGGATCATTTATCTGCAGAGAGAACAGCTATATTTTGAAGAGTCTCTGAGGTAGCCAGCTCCCCACTCTTCTGAGGCTCTTGAAGAGGTTTTTGAGCTGACATGAAAAATCACCTGAGACTCAGAGTAGATCACAAGGCGCTTAGATGTTTTCTCTGCATCTTGTTTTGCTGACCAGAATTGCTGTACTATAAACAAATGTGAGTTTTGCCTCATTCTTAGGTACTGTGAATTATAAAAGACCACTCTAGATGTAATGAATGTATAGATCATTTTGACCAGATCATAATCTACAAGTAAATAATGTTTCCTGAAATTGTATAGGTGAAATAAAGAACTTCTTGCTACTATTGCTGTAGTGGTACCAAGGATTACTGATGAGACCAACGTGATCCTATAGCTTTGTGATACTGAGGTTTAAACACAATGCAGAACTAACTACAGGATTTGGTGAGAAAATTTTTCTCCGGATTAGAAAATTCAGAGTTTATACTACTGGAAACAAAACCTGAAACTATACAAAACTTACTTGTCCCTAGATTTTATTACAAGCCCCAAAATTCTGTTCACTGACATGCTCACTAACACTTGTGAAATTTTTCCATTAGGCTCCCCTGACTTTGGTAGTGACATTAAAAAGCAAATCACATAGCAATTTTCAGAATGAGTAAGTCTCTGATATAGCAAACTCCTATAACACCTATGGCTCTTCTTCACTGTCCATGGAGGAAGCCCAAGGATGTCAGGCTGTCTAAGACCTCGGGCCAATTGTCAGCAGAGTCTCTAGGCCCTCAAAAGGTTAATTTTAAAGAAGAGGACACTTAAGGGACATCTGTGTGACACCCACTACAGTGTCCAGAGATTGAAGTCTATGTATTTTGCTCTGAATCTAGAGAGGAAGTCACAAGAATTAAAAAAAAAAAAAAAAAAAAAAAAAGGGGAAAGAAGCACAGGGGAATAAAAGTACTTTTGAAAGAGAAGAAATCTACATTTCAATGAAAATCCTTTCAAGGCATTTCAAATAAGAGTCTGAGAGAAATAATTACAAAGTTTGGAGAGAAAGAACGTTAGCTTTGATATCTTTTTCTTCTATGAAGCAATTAAAATAAGCAATTTTTCAAATACTAAGCAGAAAATTACTAATGGCTGAATCCAAAAGCTTTCATTTCCTTCTTGGGGCCTTTATTCTTCTAAAAAAAGACAAAAAAAAAAAAAGTGAAGGTGGTTTTCCAGATAGATTAATGCATAAAGCAGTCGCTAGTTGGATGTCATAAAAACTACAGCAGCATAGAATAGCTGAGATTAAGAGCTAGATTTAAATCATGCAACAGTCCAGTTAATATCAATGTCTAATTAAGAAATGCATAAGAAGTCTGTAATGTTGATTTGATGGAGAAAAACTCTAATAGGGGTTCTTTTGGAATTTTCCATTTCAATTGCTGTGTAGACTTTTAATGGATGTTCTATCCAGTCTTTGGTATTAGTAGGAATCATTCTCAAATTAAAATCAAGGTCTAAAATGGAACACAGGTAGACAAATTAGCTTGTCTGGGAAGCAGTCTGGGTAGAACGACTATGTGAGCTCAAGCCAAAATTTTAGTACAAATAAAAGAGAACAAAAGTCTCAAATCTCGTGTGGAAACCCTATCTGCTTATCATTTTAAACAATTTAAACCCTTGTAATTTTAAACAATGCAGTGTTAATTCATTTCCCCACCTCCTGAAGCTCACCAAAATCCCTGACAATTCATACTTGCAAATCCAGACCACTAAGCATTATTAATTAGTCTTTTTAAATAGGAAGACTTTCTTTAGTTATAGATATTAGTAGTATGTAGAGGTAGGTTCCTCTTTGCTTGCAACGGGATTTAGAGTGCACAGTTCCCTATCACTATCAATGAATACCATTAATCTCCCACTCCTCTCTGGGTGACTAAAACTCTTAAACTCTTTGAGCAAAACTAAACCTGTGGCATCTGCCCTGTCTCACAGACCATCCAGGACATTTGGTCTCTAGGAACGAAAGGGGACCTGTTTTCGTGCTGCCTGTCACTAATGCCCTAAAATTGTTAAACTAGGAGTAGTGTAACTGTTAGGATGCAAAAATCCACATCGCAAAGAGAGAGACAGCATAGCACTGGATTAAAACATCAGTGTATTTGTTATCACCACTCCGTTGTTGACCCAACAAATCCAGAGGGAATTATCTCAAGAATCCAGGAAAACAGCAACCTCAAAACAACCCCTCTGACCCAGGCAGCAAGCACACTGGGGAGTCATTTTTAAGTTCATTAGAACACATTAAAATACAATACATTCACCACGGTAAAGCAAGGCATATGATTCCATCTGTCTACATATTTCTTTTCAGTACTAAATCTATCCAGAGACCTTTCAGATCTATATCATTAAGTCTTGCCACTTTACTTAGCAAACAGAGTGGGAAAGACTGGGCATAAAAACCAGAATAACAGTGAAAGTTCATCACTTCCAAGTCACTGTCATTACCTGAAGTGTCACGGTCCAAATTCATGTCTGGCATTACTCCATTGATCAAACAGACACAAATACATCATATTAAATAGTGATACCATGACCCTGGAGGAGGGCCCAAGGATTTTTCTCCTAAAAAGAGATAGGAACCAGAATGTTCTCAGTGAGGTATCCACCTGCTGAAGGATGCAGAAGGTCTAACGCGGGGACATTCAGGTCATCACAGGAATCAGATTTTTTTCTACACCTCTTTTGACTGTGTGACTGGGGAGGTACCATGGGTAAAGATGCTTCTAGATGATTGTTCAAATGGAGCACTGCTTTAGCAGGGTGCTTTGTCTGCAACTTTTGTTGGATTTATGCAATACTTGAGGAAAAAAGAAGTATGAAGCAGGCTGTCTACTGCAAAAACATGCAACAGACAAAAATAAACAAACCTTAACTTGTCCAACACACTTGAGAGCAACGAATTCTGTTACAGTTTTGTTAAATGAGAGGAAAATTTCTCCTTTCCTCCATAAAACCATCCTTTTAGACATTACTGCAGTCATGACATCACCACTGCATTTCCTGGATAATTTCTGAAAAGATTAAAATGAACTAATACACCAGTGATCTCATCACAGTGTAAAGGACATATCACACAGGGGAGAAAAAAATAAAATTCAGGAGAACTTCAGTGCTTCATTTGCATCAGGAGCAGGAAAAGCACCATAACATCGTTGTAGATAAACACTAAACATACAATGCCAGAGAGGCATTTTTCCGTCTTCTTATAAACTATTTGGATTTGTCCAACCTGATCCTGCATATCACACCTGTCATCCTTCTAGCTGTCTCCACATTTATTCTCTTCCCTTTTTTCCCACCTTTATCTATACCTTCCCTTGTCTCTTCTGTACCCTTCCTAGGTATTTTAATGTACCCTATTCCTTTGAATCATATACACTACCATTCTCAACTACATCCAAAATACATTTTGCAGAGTATATACATACAATCACATTACACAAAATTATTCATGCATACTTCACCTATAGCTTACATTATTCTGGGTAAGAACACCTTTCCTACATGTATATGCAGTTCTCAGGCCAAGGGTTCACACATTATGACAGGTCTCATCTGCTTTACAGCTGTCATATCTTTTAAGAGAAATAAGGAGGATGAGTAAGGAGATAACACTTTGTTTTCTTTGGTAGGAGAACCTATACGTTAGTATTCATGTAACCAAGAATCCCACCATATTTTTAATGTTGTATTACATTCTGAGGTTAGAAACTCCAATATCTTCAGAACATGATGGGTATAGTGTTAACAATGTAATCTTATCTCTTGCACCCACAGGTACAACTCGGGCTTGAGATCACACCATTAAGCAATGAGGTGACAAACCTGTTTCCTTTCTCAAGCCAATTGTCACGTAACTGCCCAGGGGCCCCTGATTTTTCAACAAGAGATGTACCTGTGCAATGCATTCCTACCCTGTATGCTTGGCAGGAGGAGATAAAACTGCTCATTTCCATTTGGGACATTTCTAAGCCAGGAAGAAAAGCACAAGGCATCAGAGCAGCCACCTGTTAGGCATTGACAAAGGAACCTCCCAAAACCATTAAGTGGTGATGATTTCCCACGGTTAATGTAAACCAGTATAAAGGGTGATGGTAATTTTCCACCCACCAACAAGTTTTGTTACTCCTAGATGAGGCAGAAAACATATTCAACCCCATATACTCTGCAGTTAACAGATATGCTTTAATGAAGAAAGCCCCGATCAATGGAGTATTATAGGATAATACATGCTACACCATTTGTAGAAGTCCAAATGGCCCAAGGAGCATCTGTTACCAACACAAAAATAGCGGGTAAAAGCTATTATAATTCCTGAACCCAGGAACCTGTCTGGAGGCACAGACTTCCCAAGGCAGAGGGGACTTAGAGAACTTGGGATGTTCAGCAAGATCTCATCTCCCCACGGGTTTACCACATCAGCTCAGTCCGGGCCAAATGGGCAGGATAAAGTCCTCATCTACACTTCAAGTCAATTTCTCTATTGATCTTGAAGAGGTATTTATAGTAGAACAGAATATTGAACCAGAACTGGCTTACCAGCTGAAGCTGTATGAACTAAATTGTGGATTCCTCAACTACAGATAGAACCAATGGATAATTTTAGCCTAGTCATCACTTCTGCCAGAGGAAAGAGAAACTCTCTGAGGTAAGTTCCCTTGGATATAATTCTTTCTTTCCAGGCTAAAGAAGGGCTGGAGCTAATACGTATCCTGAGTGATAATGTAGATTTGCACCTTTCCTGTTAAATATAGCTGGTTCATATCCAAAGCATCACTTCTATTCCTAATGCTCACTTATATCCTTACAACTTCTACATTAGTTGCAGGTGTGAAATACCAACTGATTCACAGTTCTCTTGCTGTCAGCAGGAGAGTAATGTATGTCGAAGATACGATTCTCAGAGAGGAGGTCACCAGGATCTCCATTTGCACATCTGCTTTGCTAAACACAAAAGTCTGGAGATTTGCAAAGCTCCAGTAGGCACAAAATGGGATGAGTTCATGGGGGGTGATGCATAAGAAGCTGTGCTTTTCACTTAGCAGGCCTGTGACAGAATTTGCTCACTATACAAAATGTTTGCTGTTTTACAACAGGTAGCATTTTGCTAGTGTTCATATGTAGGTACTTGAGTGTTTTGTATTGATAAAGAAAAAAGCTACACTTCTCTACATTACATTGTACAAGAAAAGTCAGGATATCAACAGGTTAAAAAAAAGGCCTAATTGACTAAAAAACTTCTGAAAGTTGTCACTATTCAATGTATCCCTGCTCGGACTGTGCGGATGTTGAAGTCAGGAGAATGCCTGATCGAAGCTCCTGCAGGCATGATGCTCCTGGGACCTGCCTCACACAGAGGTGCCCAGATTGGTTTTTGAGGGCTTCAAGAGAGACATCCAAATATTTCTACTTCCTCCTGTTAGTGGATTTTTTTTCATACCTCAGAAAAATTCTTGCGATTGTAATGTGTTTTGCACTTGATGCCTAGACAATGGCTCTTGCTCATGGACCTCTAATACATGATATTTTCTGCCTTCTCCATTTTACATGAAATCAAAGACTAATTGTACATATCTGTGTCTAATTGTTTTTTTGACATTTGAGTATAGTTTGCTCTGCATTTTTATAGAAAGTTTAAAGAAATTTTTTAAAATAAACTTTTTCTGAGTGCATGCCCGTCAGTTTTATTTTCATTTTTGCCACGTATAATTGTGAGAAACTTACAGACAAATAGTAAGATTTTTAGTTTCTGTTGAGAATTGCCTTTTCCAAGACAATTCTGTATGCTATTACTTCAGCCCACTGGGTATCATGCAGGTAAGGTGTAAGATTCTGCATACGAATATTTCTGTCTGCTACTTATGTGCGCTGAGATAATATCAGCTTCTATTTTGTCTTGTTGTTGGTCCTTATTCCATAGAAGATATTCCTAATTACCAGCAAGATGATTTGGTAATATAAAGTGTTACTGCATCATCTATGTGGTGATTCATACCTGGTAAGGATCTGATCATTGAATTTTAAACCACATTTGAAGGTCATAAGATAAAGAATATTTTTTTCTACAGGATGTTGTTTCTATTTTTAATAGAAATACTCTCCTTTGTTTAATTTATTGGCACAGTTCTTCTAAATGATACAGAGCTTTGCAACATGAAAAAGATGTAATTTTTGCACATTTGCACTGCCCTGAAAAATTCAAAGCACACTTCTATACTGGCTTATATCAACCGAAGTCTAAACACCTAAATGTGATTTTCAACAACTGCACATGAGGGATATATCTTTACAGGTAATCTAAAGAATATAAAACTAAAAACATCTCAATTGTGGAGCAAATTCACTGTATTCCTTCCTTCACTTAGTGAATATGTTTATATATATATTTTTTAACCCTTATATGTTTATTCCTAAGTCTGTTGGAAATGGTGAAAATTATTCCGTTGACTCCAACAGTTTCTGCTTCCTACTGGATTAAGGAAGACATTTGTACATCAGTTTTGCTGGTGATGTCCCAATAATGAAGTGGAGTATCTTATAAATGCATAAGAGATGGTAAGCGTCCAATAGAAAAGATGTCAGATAGAGATCCACAAATTATACTCTACTTGTAACAGAAATAAAACAAGGAACCCTTACTAATGAGTCATGAATTTCTTTATAATTGCTTCCACATTTGGGGCAAATTTTTCCTAAATCATCTACAGAAACCCTGCAATTCATGGGACTTTTGATAGTGGTTATGATGTGAACAACACATCTCATATATGATAAAAAATACTTACGTTAAGAAGCATTTTTTGCTCCGCAAACTACTTTTCTGAGGCTTTATTTCAGTCTCCAGTCACATCCTTATCCTTATTCTCATCCTCATTTTCTATTCTAATATAAAAGCAGGAGTTCTTAGTGATTTAGAAGAGAAAGAAAACTAAAGAAAATTTAGGCAGAACTGTAAAGTATAATCTATTTAAATTTCCAACTCAGATAAGAATCTGTTTTGTGCTGTGCTTCTCTCATGAACTCAGTTTTCCATAGTGCATTCAGTGTTGTAATAATGCAAATCAAATACAATTTTAATAACTCCTTCCATTAAAATGATCTATTAATGTTTTAAGACTCCAACACTTATGAGCATGATTCTAATTGCATGATTTTGCTTCAGGCAGGTTTTATAGATCTGCCTGATCTTCGGATATTTGCACCATAAGGATTATTTTAAATAAATTAATTTTTGAAAGAGTTTCAGTCTCAGTAACAACAGTTAAATTTGATAGTGATTGTCTTTTGGGTAACCATATGTATCTGCTTCCACAAAATGACAAACTAGGTAAATTTAAAACAATTTGAAAGGAGATGGCTGAGGTTTATACAATGAAAAATGTTATGAAGAATGTTCTGAAGAGGGGAATATCCATTCAGTATGTTAGCACAAGGAGCAAAAGAGGTTTAAAGTGAACAGCATTTTATATTTGTTATGCAGCACAATTAAATTGGGGGACTTTCTGCCACAGAATACCAAAAGTATAATCAGATTCTAAATGGGCTGGAAATTCATGGAAAAGAATTCTTTTGATATCATTAGACACTATTTTATCCAACTTCTACTGTCAGTCTCTGTAATGCACTGAGTGATAGCAACAAGGAAAACACA
Organism: Nesoenas mayeri; assembly: GCF_963082525.1. Taxonomy (NCBI): domain Eukaryota; kingdom Metazoa; phylum Chordata; class Aves; order Columbiformes; family Columbidae; genus Nesoenas; species Nesoenas mayeri. The sequence goes on along the minus strand of NC_137563.1, from coordinate 8,294,196 downwards.
TCAGGAGAAGAATTACTCTATGTTTGACTTCTGACATTTTTCTGTATATCTGCTAGGGGTTTCTGCCACAGACAAGGTGAGGAGCTAGCTGGACCTTTGGTCTAAGCCAGCACAGCTACATCTAGGCAAGACAAATGGTTGTTCAAAAGTTTGTTCCTCTCTCTCGAAACCTGTGAAAACCCTCAGGTTTTTTTGTCATTCTGCAGAGCAGGATGAAGAGAGCAAAGAGGATGGGCCATGGGAAGAAGGTAAGCAGGGCAGCAAGAGTTGCAAAGAAAGCATTTGCTGAGTGCTTTGTGAGGGCCCTTACCTTGACACGGTCCCCAGGCTTTATCTCTAGTGGTAGGCTCTTGGTCACCTGCATGCTGGCTCTCCTCCTTGTACGTGCTGTTCTTCTCCCTGAGCATCACTTGAGACCTACAGGAGAAGGTTCTCTTCTTCAAGATGAACTGAAACATCAACACAATCTTACATTCTTGATTCAACATTTCTTCCATAGAGAATTTACACCAACTTTGTTCATCACAAATGCCTACATAAGCCTTGAAAAAAATGACCCTTAAAGCTAGAAGCGGTAATATTCTTCGAGGGTTAAAGCATTACTATTTACCAAATGTTGTTAGTTGTGTACTGAGAAGTGATTCCTTGTCTGCAAAAAATAACATGTGCTTTACTGAATGTGGTTTTACCCACTCCAAAAATGCTAGTTCTTCTGCCTGTTATCTGAACATTTCTTTCCTCTGGTGTATCAAATGTGTGTTTTTCTTCCAGGATTTAGTCCTAACAGAAAGACTTGCTGAAGTGTTTACATGCTGGCAAAGAAGTAGTGTACAAGTTGTGCAAAACCTATGACAAATTTTTACTTCAACATGAACACTTTAGATCGGTCCTATTGGAGTGTAATAAAAAGGACAACAGGCCAAAAGTACACAGGCCTTGAGAAATATAAACTTTTACGTGAATAGATACTCAGAAGTATGGGTAATTTCAGCAGTACTTGAAATTTTCAGTGTTGGATCAACTCAGAGCATGAAGTTCTCAATTGTTCCTCCTCAGAAGCCATCCCAAGCAAGAACACCCTGAGATACCAAACTGATGTTGAAAGTGGATTATGTCTGGAGTTTTCCATGAAAACTTCATAAAGGAAAATGCCAAACAAGCAAAAAGGTTAGGAGGGAACAATGTGGTTTTCATGAGGCTTTCCAACTGAATAAAAGATGTTAAAGACATTTCAAAATTATTGCAAGCATCCCAATAGATATTTTTCTAAATGAACATTTATTTGCTTTGAAATACATTTTGGTTTTAATTTTTAATTTATAAAGTAAAGCAAAAAATGAAATATTTTTATATTACTGAAGCAAATGACTCAGCCTTTTTTTTTTTTTTTTTTTTTTAGCAGCTTATTGGTTAGCCAGAGAATTAGTTGAAAAAATGAAATATTGAAAACTCCCAAAGGGCAGAAAAAAGCACTTCCCTGCCAGATATAAAATGAGAGAAAAATATAATGACATTTTCATTTAACACAAAAATTTAGTAAAATATCCAGATTTTCATAGAAGATACAAAGACTTGAACTCGGACACACTTTGGGTTTCTTTCCAAGTGTGATGCTTACATATGGTAACTGCTAATGTTTTTACTAGATCTGGTCATGTACCCTCCTAGATAAATAACTGGAGGTACTCCAGCCTCTGCAGGGATTGTAGTCCCTGTTTCATATGCTGTCAAAAGAAGTATGAGCAGGAATTCCACAGTTTAAGTCCAAACTTATGTGTTTAAACATAAAATTATTATTAAAGCTCAAATAATTTAAAAGTGGCCTGTCCAAGGAGAAAGAGCCCTGGATGCCAGGAAGGGTTAAGGTTTGCAGTAGATGGCCTGTATAGTTACACTGTGCCATGCCAATAGTGGAAGGCAAGAACATCCTTAGATGCCTTCTCAATTTGTCAGGAATTTATCTTCTGAACTATTACCTCCAGCTTTATCCAGAACACCGTCAGTCCTTTTATCTGTGAGGTATCTCAAAGTTTACTGTCTGCCTATCGCCTCAGCTGAACCACACTAATAGTTAGCTAATTACATGTGAACACTCTAATTTGCCCTATGTCTTTCTCAAAAGAAAATGTGCATGTGTAGGCATGCATGTGAGTAAACTTTTGCTCATGGTATAAAATTGCAGCACCATATAGAATCTTTGCTCCAGCCAAAGCATGATAAAATATGTTGCCCGCTTGCTGCCCTCTCTGTTGCTTTCCCCTACCAGGCCACCACCAGTGCTTGTCATTCCTGATTTGCAACATCACCTGTTGCTCCAACACCAGGCTGCTCTAGACCAGAAACTGGAGCAAAGAAGAGAAATACGTGTTTGTCATTGAACTGAACTGGGAAGAAGGAAGAGGAGAACGATAAGATCATAGCCTGCAGCGCTTTGTTTATGAGAACATCCTTCCAGTGATATATGTCTGCACCAGGTGAAAGTATTGTGTCACCCCTAACATATTTTAAATGCCAGGGCTGTCATGCAAGAAGACAATGATGAACAAGTTTAAACAGAATATGGTATTGTAGCCATGTACAGAGTGTTACCCTTTAAAGGTTTTCACTGGTAGTGCTTAGCAAAATGTTTCTGAAGTCTTTTATGCTACATTATAGAACCTTTCTCACACAGAGTTTAAACTAAATAAAAATATTTCTATTGCAGATAAACTGACAGGGTTATACACAAACGTGTGCATTTTCTCATGCAGGTTTTCCAGGCTATTTCACATGGCCTTCCTGACATAGTATCTGTGCTTCTCATAACTCCTTGAACAGGAACCCTGCTTCGCTTAGCAAATAGGCAAATAAAGGTATGTCTACACTGTGCACGGAAGAGCAGAAACTGGCCCCAGGTCACTGCATGTTGGAGGTTTGCTCGGACGAGCTCCAACATGCTCCGGTGGACTGAACTCCCGTTAGCTGTGAAGCTCCCAGACCACATCATCTGGTTTAATTTCATGCAAAAGAATTCCATCTGTGTGCTCCAAAACTGCCTGGCATTGTGAAGCAGGGTAAGTGGGGTCATTTGGAGGATTCACTTTGAAAATACACTTCTGGGCCAAAGTGAAATGCCAATGTAGAAGCACCTTTTGTCACAAAGCAGTTATGCCCAGAGCTATCATCATATGGCAGTTTGCTTCCCAGATATTTATCTTGAGCCCAACTGCACGAACACCATCACAGTGTTATACCACCGTTGCACAACAGGAGTCATTTGCTCAGACTGACAGCTCTAATTGAGCCTTAGGAAAGCCAGCATCCAACACATGATATTGAATATGGGCATGACCATATCCACCTCGGATTCAGGTGAAAGAGCTTTATCCATGTATGCCACATGGGAATGAAGACAACCGTGACACCACAGAGCTTTAAGTCTTTGAGGCAAGCTAAGGTCAGAGCCACTCCATGAACCATCCAGGACACTTTACTTTAATAACACTTTACAAGAGAGGAAAGGGAGCTTCTGATTGCCTGAAAAAAAAAAAAATTCAAGGAGCTAGGATTTCTTAAGCACTTACCGAGGTCCTGTGTGGGCTTGTGTAACATGTTCAGCATCTCCTCATCAGTTTTCCTTTCTGTAAAACAGAGATACCTTATTTTTCTCACAAGGTTATTAGGAGGATTTTCCAATTAAGGTTCTTTATAAATGAAAGTGTCTTGCAAACACAGTATTTAATCACCTGACTAAAAATGGTCTCCAACTTCTTTAGGCAGAACATTAGTTTTCATAGGGACTAGTCACGGTGCCCAGCTTAACATAAGGCTGAAGGATCATACACTGCATCTTTAAGACATAGTTTACTTCTGAATCAGTAAATGTACTAGACAAAGCAGCCATTATTTATGCATTCCTGCATACATGGCAAGGTGAAAATAATAGAATAAACATCATATACTTCATTATGATATCGGTTTACACTTCCAGGGTACACAAAAAGAGGCCATTTCATCAAGCTAATTGCCTGAAAGTAAAAGAGAGAGAACTTTAGCTATTAGTCTATTATGGGGCTTTTTTCTTAATCACAAATAGGGGCCGTGTGTCCCCAGGGGGATGTGTATTCTAATTTACAATTGAACTACAGATCAGAGCAATCAATCTTGTGCAGCACTTTTACAGTGTAATTGCTGCAACATAACAAATAAAAAAAAAAAAAAAGCAGCCTAAGTCGAGTTTCAGCTTGAGGTGGAGATATTTACCAGGCATTGGTTCGGGGTGGGAGGGAGGCAGAGAGAGAAGAGAGGCGCCAAATCCATGAATATGCAATGAGGGCTCATTAGTGCCCCAGTGTTGCCATGACGAATGGCATTATCCCCAGACTGGTGCAGCCTAAACATGAATTTTATAACGACCCATTTATCATGACTTGTCACGGGTTTCTTTACTGTACTTTCTACTAAGTCTCGTACTTTCCACCATTATCACCTCAGAATCCTTTCCTTTTGTTACTTGATCTTATTATAGCTTAGTTTTTGGTAATGGTTCTCAACTGATAAGGAGGACTGCAAACAGCAATATGTTGAGCTTCAAGAACTTAGAGCTTCCTAAGCTGAAGACCCACCGCCAAATGTGTAGGTGGTCCTCAGTCCACTTACTAGTGGATAAGTGTCCTCTTTGTCACAAATATCTGCAATCTGTCAGTTGACTCAGTAGAAAGGTCTCGGCTTGACTGAGCATCGAGACAACTATCTTTCCATTCTGGCAGATGTGATGGATGAATCTGTTTTGTTGACCTAGGCCTGTCTAAAAGTGCTCTTCTTCAGTCCACTCCAGTGATGTATAAAAATCCACCCCTCACCTTCACATTAGTGAAGGTACTAAATCAGAGAAACAGACAAAAACTACTTTCTCCTCAGCTTCAGTTAAACTAAAAAAATGCACTAGATGCAAAACCTAAGTGATAGGAAAAGCATTTGGCTTCCAGGAGTGAGAGATTACTCAACTCTAAAGTAAAACAGAAATACTGCAAAGTAATTAGTGTCTGGCTCTAGCTCATTTTTGGTCACTGCATGTTGTCGCTCTTTTACTGCTGTCCCTTTGGCCTATCCGATTCTACATTTACTATACCACTGCTTATAAAGAAATCCCTGTGGCTCAGAAGGCTGAATTGCCACTGCTGGGCTAAGGCCTGTTCTCTAGTATATAGAGGCTTTCATTTCCCAAGTTATGAATCTGACATCTCATGGCCAAATCCATGCCAGTTGATTTCTGAGAAGTCTGTCCTCATTATTTACCCCAAATAGCTTCACTGTCAGTATGCTTTTTTTCCACTATGAACTGGCTGGAGTATCTGAAAATATCAAGCCTCTCTTTGTTGGATTTTACACTTTTGCTATTACAAGAATTTGTCTTTGGGGATAGAAAAATCAAGCAACTTATTTCCAACTATTACTTGGATGGGACTTCATGTTCTTAAACAAGTTGTGAGCTCCCATGATCTCTGAAAACAACTCTCCCGAGGTCTTACATCAGGATAGTCCTACAGTTCTTTCATTACTCTACTGGATGTTTGAAAATATTAAAAGGCATCTAACATCCCAGTCCAGCAATTTATAGACTCTGAGTCTGGTGCTGTAGCCCTCAAAGCCTCTATTTCTTCCACAAAATCCACACTTTGTTGTTATTGTCACCAAGACAGGGACGTGTTTCACTAGAGGAGTAGTTTGTCAAAGCAACAGTCCATTATCCAAAGATTCGTCACAGGTTCCCACTTCAGTATGTGATGGAAGAGAATCTGGAGGTCAGAAAGTGAGGAGACAGGAAAGCCTCCTCTCAAAAAGGTGCGTTAGACAAATGGCACACCTTGATTAAGCTGGGCACAGATGATTAAGTCAGCACATGCTGATGTGTTCTTGTGATTTTTAATTTTTTTTTTCTTTTTCGAACCCATCAGTGTTCCTTTGGAATATGTACATAGAGTGTTTTAAAACTGTAGACAGCACCTTGCACAAGTCCCTAACCTTTCACTGAGAACCCCAGCTCCCTCTGCAATACAAACAATGTTCTGCTAATCATCAGAAGACAAAAGACAAAAAGAAACAAATCAGAAATGACTGCTAATATTGCAGGGAATGTCCACTGCCTTCTCAAGGACTCAGGACACAGAAAATATTGTAGTTATTCCTAAGAAAAAAAAAGTTTGCCCTATGACCCAGGTGATCTGGATCATCTGTTGAGTGGAGAGAAAGGAAAGTTGTCAGAAACAATAGGGCATAATTACATTGTTCTTTTAAAACTCCTACTAGGAGTTCTAAAACTTATTCTAGTCAGTCCATAAAATTGGATTGATATGACTGATTGCCAAGCTATTATTTGCGGTTTACATGATGGAATAAGCAGATTCCTGTTTGAGTTGGGTTTAGTAATTTACAGGTCCCATCCAGGGAGCTTATTCTATTATTTTATACCAATACTTGCAGGTTCCTCAGGGAAACAAGCTCATCTTTCTTTCAGGGAAACAAACTCATCTTTCTTCCACTCACCTCATCAAAAAGATAGACATTGAAACAAAGATTATTAAAGGCCAGCCAATGCAGATGACATCTAGATCTATGTCACTTTAACATCCAGTACCACTACAATCACGTCAGAAATTTCTAGGTTGAGATCAACCACCATATGGAGGGCAGCTGCCTAAGACAGAAATGCATTCACTCTTGCTCAGTTAATCCACAAATGGCAATCATTAAAATAAAATAATTGCAATCCTTAAAATATTAAGTCCTTGTTTCTAAACCAACAGGCCTCTAATGATAGAAAACATCCACACTTCAGGAGGAAAAACATGGCTTTTATTGTCACATGTATCCAGATTCCAATATAAATGTTGACTGTGAAATTGTTTCAAAGAGAAATTAAGAAATACAGACAAGATTTTTAAAATGGAAGACAAGCCTATAAGGTGGGACTAGTTGTTTAACCTAAATTCAAGAGAAGTTAAACCACTGACCTTTAGGTCAGCTTTAGGGTGAGAAGTGGGCTGTGAGCAATCTCACATGAAAATTCTGCTTCAAATGTATATTTTAATGCAATCAAGTCCTGACTGCATAGTAATAGTATGCCAACTTACATTCAGTAGTTTGCTACATTTGCAGATAGAATTCACAAACTTAAGATGCAAAAAAAACCCCAAAACTAAAACAAAAAGAAACCCTGGAAAACAAAAGCAGGTGTGATTACTATAGAATGCTGTTCAATATCTGTTCAACTGATGTATTTACAAGAAAACCTAAAAAAAAGCAGATACTATTCCCCTGTATAAAACAATACACTCTTAAATACACAATAAAATACTAATCCTGAATACAAAACTCTTTCTGAGTGAATACTTAAGTATTTGATCACCTAGGTACTGTTAGAAAGATGTCCTTCTGTGCTTGTAAAGACTCCTGGTTGAGCTACATAAACATGACCAGTCTTTTTGCTGTTTCTGTTTCTGTGGAGAAATCCATTCCTTCTTTCTCCATTATGTTTCAAATATGGCCTCATATTTTTTTCTCCCTTCAAAGCTTAGCTTTAGTCATCCTAATGATCTTTTCCTCTGGATAGACTTCAGCTTTGTCTTTAAGCTTCCTCCGCCTTTCTCTACATGGAGTCAATGGCTCGCCACTTCCCACTTTTAAACAAACAAACAGAATGTCCTTCTTCCCCCTCCTCCTCACTTTCTTTAATGACATCTTCAGTCATTAATGAGTTAATAAAAATCTCAAAGTCATCTGGGAATAGATAAGGGAAAAGAAAGAAGAGTATTGTACACATAATGACAGGCTCCCCGCTGGCCCTAAGATGTCATGGGTCAGCCATGTCAAGAATGTGTGTGCCCAATCATCTGCTGATTTTTATCAGCAAGGCCTCAAGCAGAATCTGACACGGCCAGTTTGGGAGTTACAATGAATAAACAATGACTTCTTGGATTGTTGGCGGCTGTATGATAGAGTGAGAGGGTTTATATATACTAAAACATGATGACATTAGCAATCAATATACCAATTACTGGACAAGTTATTGGACAAAGAATGCATATGTCTTGAGCTTTGTGCACTTTGAACATACTACCAGTGATGGAGACCACAGAAATAATGTTACTTAACCCTTCGTAAGCTAGATATGCTAATACCTGATGATGCCTTGAAGTTCCCGAGAGCACGTGGTAAAAGAAAACCTCATCTGATTTACTATATTAAGCCTTCAAAATAAAAGATGTAAGCCTGACAAATTTATTTTTCATTAGGACTTGAAGGAAGAAAGGAACAGATTTTTCAAGTGAGCAGTTGGATGTTAGAACAATGGATTCTAACAAATGTAAATTGTTCTCCATAAAATTTCAGAAGAAATAAATTTCTTTTCACCCAAACATCAGTAGCATACTACACAAATTTCGCTGCTGAGGAGTTAGAACATATCTTTTATAGGATAGTTCAACAAATACCCCAACAGCTCTCACCTGTCTATTTGGCAATAGAGAAAGGAAAATAAAACTCTAGCATTTTTCACTTATTCCTGTACTACTAGAAATGCATTTCTGCATCTGATCATCCTCTTACTTCCTTTAGCTATCTCTAAATATTCAGCATTTCTGAGTTTGTCTTCTATTATTCTGGAAGTGATGGTGAAGATTCAATACCAGTGTTATAATTGAAGCCAGAATAAAATGCAGTTAAATAAGTAATCTAATTCAAAATACAAATATAGAAGACAGCTGAGGTGGGGTCCAATGTGGCAGGAAGACCTGTTGTACCTGGGCCATAGCAGAAGTGTTGTCTAGGTTGAAGCTAAATGGGCTCAGCTCTACATTAAGATGGACAAGTCCATGATCTAATGGAAAGCTCCTGGGTTTTGCCCTGAGACCCATCATTCAAGTAATGGGGGAAAGACAGATTTTATGATGGTTCTCCATCCTTCTTCTGTGTAGACTATGAATGACAACTTTCACTGCAATTTAGGACATAGTGTTGCCACATATCCTATAACTTTTGCTGAGGTGGGAGCAAACAAGGCAGGGCATAAATACAAAGTTTAACCTTGTCTGCCAGAGTATCAACTAATGTAGTAATAATTGTGCAAAAGCATGGAGGCAGAAGAGTTTAGACATCAGACAGGCACTGTGTACTTACTGTGTATCGGGGGCTGAACAAAATCTCAAGATACATCTCCTGCAGATCACTTATGTGTTTTAAGGGCTGAAGTGTTACTCTAAATTACAATCAAATCTGCTCCTGCTTCTCAGAGCACAAAGCACTTCTTGGGGTTGTGTTGGATGGTAATGGTAGAGGGACCAGACCCAGATGAAGTAAAAAAAAAAAAAAGATGAGACTGCATCTGTTTTTAACTGCAAAGGTTATGAAATGTTCAGCTGGACCCTTTCAAACAGCTCTTCCTTTCCTTTTGAGTAAGTTCTTGAAAAGTTTGGAAGTGAATTTGTCCAGTATGTCTGATACGAATAATGAAATGCTTTTGAATGTAAACATTTCATAAAATAGCACCATTACCATATATTACAGTGAATACAGTTAAAAAAACCCCTCAATAATCCCTCCTCTGTAATTTACAATTAACTTTTTGCCTCAAGGTAACAGCTACATTCACAAAAATAATGGTAATAGATTGACCTTGTTATGAATGGATAACAAGCTGGAAACAATATAGTTTGTCACAGAGCATTAACTGTTACTGTGGAAATTGTAAATAATGTGTATAGAACTTACAATGTAAATGGCTACCCTTAAAAATATTAATTATGTCGATTAAACACTTGATGCATAATGGATTATTCTAAAACCTATTTAAGTCCATGTCAGACCGAGTACACCATTTTCTAAGATCCTATTCCCAGACTACTAGAAAAAAAATATCTCTGGCTATACTCTGAGTGCTCGAGGTGGACAAAGGGCTTACAATGGAATATCACCTTAAATTAAAGATGCACTGCTGGTTCTTTTATTTGGATTGCTTGGATGTTTTTTTCACTGAGTACAGCATCAGAAGATTAGACTGTCTAGAGACACCAGGCTCTTCTGAGATGCTTTTAGGCTGCTTTGGAAACTAATGAAAAGCAACTGTCTTCCAACAGTGCTGGCCACTCGTTGGAGGATCTCTATGGGGTACAGAGCACTCTGCTGGCTTTTATGCCACTTTGTAATCACTGGTAATGGGACAGAGGAATACAGATAACTTTTTTACACCTGGCTGGTTTCTCACACAAAAGTGATGGAACTCATCACCCAGAAGGCAGTGAAATCTACGAGGGCTGATGAGACTCAGCTGATCTTCTCTTTGGATGTCCTTTGGAGCCGGGGCTGTGCTCATCCGGGAGGAGCAGATTGCTATCACATGGTTTTAGAGAGTGATCCAAAACTGGTATATAACACATGGCATAGGAAAAGATTAGACTTTTTTCCCAGTGCCTGGGGACTACTAATTCATGAAGAAGAGAGTAAGCCATATTTTTGTGCTTCCCAGCCGCAATAATTGCTCCTCAGCTGCAGCTCAAGACTGGACTTAACAGTACAATACTTCAGTGTTCTGGCCAATTACCATGTATAGAGTGTTGCATTATAAAGGAGGGATTCCCGCTAGATTATCCATGCAGAGAAAGTGATATTAAAATGACAAGCCACCAAGAGGTCAAATAACCAGTTGCCAGAAGTTAGAATAACTAGAGTGTGGAGCAGCAATATCTGAGAAGTTGGCATGTGTCCCAGGAATGGTTGTCACACAAATGAAAGAAAAGACAGCTGGAATCTTTTTGGGTTGACTGTTATTTTCTCTAACATAGTGTAAATCTATCACTTTGGTTTTTCAGCTGAACGCCTGAACTGGGAGCTGGGAAACTGAATCAGTAGAATATAAGGTCTCTTTATACCTCATTTTTTAGTGTGTGAGCTTCATCTACTTTATCTAGCTTTATCCTTTGGGATCAAGGACTGTTGAGACAGTCTGAGCATAAAGAGTCTGATAATATTATAGTTAGGCCTCTTTAGCACTCCTGTAATCCAGGCAAATGCATTACATCCCCTCTTGCCAAAAGGTGTGTTCTCCCATCTGGGCAGAAAAAAAGTCACTACACATATATAACTGAGCAGGCACCTCTTCCCTCATGATAGGATCAAAATCCTGGCACGAGGCTGGGTAAGGAACACTCAGATTTCCCTCCGCCCAATGCTTTTCTGGGCAGCTCTTGTTTCACCTTCAGTTAAAGTTTAGCTGTTTGCTATACATTCGGTGCCATCTCTTTAAAGATGTACATCTGAATGGGCAAGAAAGTTGGGGATTAGCAATGGGCAGAGGTCAAGTCCGTCAAGACTTTAAGCATGCCGTTGGTTGTAAAAAAGATTACATTACTGGCAGCTCTTTGCCAGATCAGTACTTCGATGCCAAATGTTAATCCTTGCTGGGGACAAGATGGCTTGTAAATGTTATAGGAGAACACAGCTTTTCCTGTAGAAAACAGGCATTTATGGTTAAAACACAGGGATTACTTTCTCATGCTTACGTTTGCATTTCATGCCGATTCACTCTTGCTCACTATAAGCTTCGCTTCAGTACTTACATTTAATCACTTAAGATCTTTATTTGTATAGCTAAGGAGAGTATGGTTGAAATCTTAAAGCACTGGGGAGCAGAAGAGCCAGAGATCCGCTTCAAGCTTTGCCAGAGAACTTGCTCTCTGCCACTGAGCAAAGCCTGTTTGCTTGCTGAACCTTAGTTTTCCCAGCTGTAAAATGGAGTTGCATGGAAAAAGGATCCTGTAAAATTTTATTTATATCTGACAGAAGAATAGTGTTTATTTGATTTATAAAGCTATCTACCTATTTTAGTGTGGCTAACTATATATCTGTGACTTTCTAAGTAGCATCCTTCCCTACAATTAGATAGCTTTGGTGAGCTCAAGTTTCCAGGCCAGCCAAGGCATAAGCCAACACAAGATTTTAAAATAACAGAAGACTCAGCTGGCCCAAAGTTTATTCTGCTGTGGACCGAGAGCATAACTGGGTGTAACCAGCAGCTGTTATTAAATGTGTGCAGGACACTGTGTGTGACCAAGCAGAGTCAGGAAATTAATATTGTACCAGTAGATCTCCAGCAGCTGACTGTGCTCATACAGCTGTAGCCCAGTGTCCAAACTGCAGGAGGTCCTTTGGCTGTCCCATGTGAAAGGGAAGCAAACTGTACTCACATGTAGTTTTGGCATCTGGAGATCCTCAGTGTCTCTGTGCCTCAGTTTCCCATCCCATTTTGGGAGGTAACAAAAAATCTGTGTTAAGGCAGAAATCAATGAAGCTTCATTTCGAAGGGTTTGCTGAATTAAAAAATACTAGTGTCCTATGCACATGGGTTCTAGAGTAAAGGGGACCATGTAAGTTCCCAGGTAGATTCGATAACAGAGTTAATAAAATAAGAAAAGTAAATCCAATCTGGGGAAATCTGAGCTTCTAGGCTTCATGCCACATAGACTTAGTAGCTATAAAACTTGAATACTCTGGTAGAAGGGGATTCAAGATTTTTTTCTGGCAATAAGAAAAAATGATATGCAGCATACTAAGTATTAAATTGTGTTAGCTCAGGTTTTTTTATGCAGATGGATTTTTTTTCCCTTCTCTTCTGCTCTTTAAAGTGTTTTGAATTAAAATAGCTTACTCAAGGTCACTGAAGGCATATGGTCCTGCTCAAAACTTTAAACAAAACATTAGTTTTTACAACCTTTTGTAATTTGGTATTGTATACAACATGGTTATAGACAGAGTTTCTGTAATCTTTGCAGTGGGTGACAGAAATATGAGAGCCAAATTTATAAGCCATTTAGTGAAGCATTTAATCAATTTCATGCATAGGAAATAACTCCGATTGCTTTGCTTTATCAATCTTGCTTTCTCAGAGACCTGCAGTCACCTCAACCTCAAAACACTTGAGTGTGTGTGGGGGAACCATACGCAAAAATCTAATGCTGTACACAGTGTCAGGAACTTCTGAGGGCTGCTTAAACTTACTTGCCAGCATCAATAATCCCTCTTGAAGCTGTTAATATATTTCAGAATGAAGGCAGAAAGCCTAATATTTATAGGAACTTGCAAGGCTTCTTTTTACAGAGTTTTTTATTGAACACCCTTTGTCTAGAATGAGTCTTTGACACTGTGTAGAGTTATGCAGATTAAGCTTGCCTCTAATACTAAAGAGTTTGTGTTTGTGTAGCCCTTAATAACTTACAAACACTTAAAAAGCTCCTCATATCACAAGTCTCTGTTTCCATAAAATATGAATGGCATATATTTTGACAGATTCAGAGAGACATTGGTTGAGAGGATATTGTTTACCATGGCCATAATAAGAAAAAAAAACACATTGAGGTCTAGACTATTTTTAAGCCCATGTAAGAGTTAAAAGTCACACTTACCCATGACTGCAACTGGAGGAACCGTCTGAGAGATTTATCTAGTAAGAAACTGAACTGAGGGATTAGGAGAGTTCCTCTTCTGATCTTCTAACCAGGGCTCTGGGTGGACCACCTGACCCTTGGCATTGGGTGACAACACACCTCACTCCTTCCACAAGGCAGGTGGTGAACTCAAAGGTCCTTAGCTCTGTTCTTTATCTAGTGGCATCAGTACTCATAAGGAGATGGGATAGAACAGGTCTACTGGTATATGCCAGCACAAGTTACTACTCTTTCTACAGGAGACAAAGGAAAATATTGTCCAAACCAACCTCATTCACTTCTCCTGTATCTGAAATCGCTACCTGGACTAAGAGGTAGGGCTTAAAAGACTATTTCAGAGCATGCTTTTCTCCTCATGTACTACAACAGCTTGTACAATACCCCAAGCAGAGTACTACACAGCGACCTTTTTTTTTTCCTGAGTGAAAAATTCCTGAAGGAGCAAAAAGGCAATCTCTCTGATAATTGTCAGCTGCTCAACTGTATTAAATTTAGACAAGGCTACAATAGTGCCAGAGTTGTCCCCTGCCCTCTAAAATTAGAGCTGAAAGAATGGTGGGCATAGCGCTAAATATATAACTCATGTAAAAATAATGTGCTCTCAGGCTTTCCTAATGCTTGAAAAACTGATCATCATAAATCCCTGAAGATCTGTTTGCACAGCCAGCCTGACTCCACCAGCCCCAAACATGTTTCAGTAGGATATGTCCTTCCCTGAACATCCACTTTTCTTCACAGTGAAGGATAAAAAAAAAAAACAACAGTAAAGGTTTGCTGCAGATAAACAATACAATTCCTATTTATCTAGAAGGACAGAAGCTTAACTTGGCCTCTGCTTTCTATATAGAAGAAGGAAAAAACAGGAAAGAAAAAAGGAAGGGTTAGTATTTACTATTTCCCATAGTGACTAGACCTGGAAGAGTGGATAGAGACTATCTGTTTGAAATGACCACAAATGTGAGATTTAGCCCTTCAAGCTATAGAAAAACTTAACAATCCTCTACAGAAAAAGTAAAGATCCACAACAAATTAAGAAAGCCCATCTTCCTGTTTCTGTTTCTCAGCTCTAGAAAAATCTAGTGTTAAAAATTTCAGAATAAATTAAATAAACAGGGTGGACTAAAAGCAGTTTTGTGTAAAAACAGAGCCATAGAGAACCTACAGGAGAGCATCTTTCTATTCTTCAGGTTCAGAACAACTTCTGCCTAGAAGAAAGTCTCTTTTTCTTCCCAGTTCCCTTCTAACTACACATACAACCTCTCCAGAAAACAAGATAACCTGAGGGAAGCAGCCCTAGGGCTGCACCCAATTTATAATACATCCAGTTGGGACTGGGAATGTAAATTGGCCCAAAGGAATTCTGGGACCTTGGAGTTTCCATCTCATGAGACAAGGGGTATCTTGGAAAATGTAGACTTTCATTTACCAACTGTTTCTCTTTTTTAGTGATTTTGATTATCAGAGCATCTGCAGCAGATGGTGAGCTTTTTACAAAGAGTGATAGAAAGGGATGTGAAATATTAGCTTGGGAGGGTTTCTTGGAGGCACCCAAAACCACTCCCTTGCTTGGTATGTTTCTTCCTTAGGGTGGGGAGAATAAATCTGGGCCAAACCCCACTTAACTAAAAAAAACCAAAACCCATCCAACAAACAAACAAACAACGACACAACACAAAAACTAGAGATGGAGATTGTGCATGAAGTTTGGGACCTTGGTTAAAGGTGATGCTTCTGTTTTGCCACAAAATTTGTCAAAAAATAGTGTGGGTTTGTTGTTGTTGTTTGTTTGTTTTTCTCCTCTTCATTTAGCTGCTCTTTTCCCCACCCTTGCTTATGGAAATCTGGAGAGAGCTTAGGGTTGTACTCTTGGTTTTCAGTAGGGCTGTGGGAGGTGCCTGCACCACAAGAAGTGGGTCTGGACTTGATCTGCTGCAAATATAAAAGCTTGTTAGGGAAGCAAACAGGTCACATTACACTATTCTTGTACCTTAAATAAATCAAGAAAGGTGTAAATGTGCTAGTCATGAACTTATTTCTCCCTTGGGCTACTTCCATGAGATGTTTCTTTCTCTTCCTCCCCCCCTCATTCTACCTTTGCTACTTTGGATGGCATCAGCTTGTTGGAAGGGTTTGCTGAAAATAGTAATATTAAAAAGGCATGTTTTCTGTTTGCTCATCTGGAATATTCTAGGAGGGGTTAACATTTAATTCTTCACCCCATAAATTTGGGGTTCCCTTTTTAGTTTTGTCTTGAAGAAATGTTAAGGCAATTAAAGTATAAGAAGCTGCAGGTGTGTTTTTTTGTTCTCCCTGCTCCCCCCTGCCCCGAAATATTCTGGAATAAAAATACCTATATTTCTTTTCTGCTGGAGGAAGGCAGATCCTACCTGGAAATGTTTATCAAGATGCAAATCTAGGTTTTTGTGAGGAGAAAAATAGTGTAGGAACTCAAGGTTCAATTTTATTGGTTTTTCTTTTAAGGAACCCAGGATGTGAATCCAGCTATGAGTGCCCAGGACTGAGCTTATACCTGGGGCTGGTGCAGTTCACACATGGGACATCCCAGGTTGACGTCAAGGGACCTGCAGTTCACTGATATTCTCAAGGTACTCCCCAAAACTTAGCTGGCAGAAAGGCCATTCCCCACCTTTTATTCTCTGTATCCTCAAGGAAATGGAGGTTTAGATTTATTTGTTGCTCACCAGAGTATAGACTTAAATCTTACCTATCGGAGAATGCCTTAACTCTCATTCAGTGGGCTGTTTCTGGGGAAACTGCTGGTTTTTGATGACCCTTTTCTGAAAAGATTACTTTGTTGCTCCTAGGAGCTGTTTGTTACTGTGTGGACTTTTCTGGACTTGGTCTAGAGTTGCTCAATTTTTACTAACAAAAGTAAAAAAGAATTGCCACTACATGCTCACTCACCAAAGGTGGTTTTCTTGAGGCAGAATGGACGCAACAACTGGAAAGTCTCAATCAACTTGTTTTACTATTTAACAAACACAATATTTTATGGGTGTAATTTATACAGAGAAAAGAAGAGGTCTATTCCCAATATTATCTTTATCTTCTAGACATAAATAATAAACACCTCTGGTAATCAAAATTAACTGCAACTGTAATAGGTTTTGGCATTGTTTGTTTATTGCAGGGGATGTTAATGTAATGTTGACTTTCAGGACTCAGGTCAGTTTTTTTAGTTATTACGTTTCTCTTTTTATTTTTTTTTTTTCCTTTAGACTGGATTCATTATAAAAAACTCCAAAACACTATATTTGTGGCTTTTATGGCATTGGAGAGATTAATTCTTGTAAATAACACTGTTTGTATATCCTAATCAGAAAGTTGAAATTGTCTGTGACAATGTGAGCACTAAAAAGTTGTATACTATGAAAATATTTCAATAATTAATGCATGCACTATCTAAAGCAATTGACAGTGAGGTCATAAACATAATGGGCCATCTGTGTTTGATTTGTATCTGAAAATGCTTAAAGGGAAAGGCAGGTAATTCAGGCTTCTCTTACAAATGTAGACAGGCAAGATTTTTCACCTTCTCAGAAGGTTGTTGAACCATTTCATTGCTTTAAAGAACAAGAAAAAAAATTCTTCCAGGCTAGAGCCTTTTAACACGCTTGTGTTTTGCTCCTGTATTCTCTGACAAGCAGAGCACAGCAGTGGGACTTTTAGTTTTCTTTTAGTGTACACAGAGGGTTGTCATGCTCCCTTATTTACTTTATATTGTTTGCTCTATAAAAAAATGCCACTTCAGGCTCCTGAGCAATCCTACTACCTCACTTTGCATTCTGGGACCTGGGTTTAAATAGTTTCCTTTGGACCTTTCCAAGTTCAAGTCTGTGCTGGGCTGCTGAAAGACAGCAAAACTTTTATGCAGGGTTCTGGCTCGTTGCACCTTTATGACCCTTCTCTGGATTTGTCCCAGCTTGTCTCCTGAACCTGTTTCCTTTGTGAAAGTTGAGATTCAGGTTACCTGCATATCTGGGATTGGATTTAATTAAGCACTAGATTTCTGTGCTGTAATGGGGAGAAATGGATTGTCCTGCTATCATTAGGAATAACTCTTTATCTCTGAACTTATATGCATTGGCATAAAGCCAATATCAAGCTGGAATGACTCAATAAATAAACAACCAAATACCCCTCTTGTTTCCACTGGCTGATTTGATGACAATCAGACTCCTGCTCTTGGCACCAACTGAGGCTCTACTGAAGGAAATGCCATTATCTTTCCTGTGCCAGTCAGAGATTAATACATTCTTAGAAACTGTATCCAGACAGGACTTCTAAATGATTTCGTGTCACCTCCTGTATATCAGGGCTATTAAATACTACAAATTACTTATGATAAGACCAGATGTCGCAACCTATTTAAAACTCTGTACAACTTTTCCCTCTGTTATGCCCTTTCTTGTTGCCTAAATATTAAGTCTAGGCAGAGAACAGGTCATAGTGAGGTAGCACTGGTGTGTAGAGAACTTGGCTGAGATATATCCAGGTGATCCCAGGCCATAAGAATTCCCTTACTGTCCCTAATAATATGATCTAGGGTTAATGCCTGTCTCAGATCTGAATCTGGTAATCAGTGTGGCCCTGAGCATGAAAATAACCAACAGTAGCTACCACCTATGAGGTTTTTTCATTGCCCCTGAAAATTTTGACCACATTTCCAATATCACATCCCTAACATTGCAGAATCTTCAATATAGCCAAGGGGAAAAGTGCTAGAATGAAGCAAGATCAGAAGCTGAATTGTATCAACCAGGTGTGAGAATTATTCCTGATGTTCAAAGTACCTGTCTAATGCTCAGGACTCTGAAGGATAAATATTTTTTTAATGTTGAACCACAAGGGTGAGAAAAGAAGGCAAGACCTCAGATTCACAGTGTAGCAAGAGGAAGACTTTGGTACCTGGATGCTGAGGCTGGCAATGTGCTTCTCTCACTTACAGAAGCATCCTCCTTCTTTCCTCATATTCTCTCAAATATGAATGTATATAAATTGCCAAGTGTTCCAAGTCAGACCACAGAGAAGATAAATTCTATGTTGTCTCAATTAAAGTGAATAAACACCTGTCACCTGCGTTTATCTTCAGCTGTGCTGTCGTATCTATAGAATGAATAATTTATTCTGAGAGTTAGAGCAGACATCCCTGCCCCCCCTTTTTTGTTTTTCCTTTTAGAGAGTAAACTTTGTCTTAAACTCTTCAAGCCCACTGGTCTCAAAGTTTAGTAGTTTTCAGTACTGGGAAACTTCATCTTACTACAAAGTTGAGTTTCTGTAACTTCTGTTTCCACTTTTGCATCTTGTTGTGTTGTAGGCAACAAGGTCAAATGCCCCATGTTATCCAATATTCTCCCTGGGTACAGGCATCAGTGCTTAGAAATCAAGTTCTCCTTTCTTTTTGTTAAACTGCAGAAGTTGAGCTTATATATTGTACAGTAGTGCTTGTTTCTAGTACCCAGGATATTTTCATCATCATCATTTATCTTACCAGTGCTTTTTTTTTTTCCAGAGACACGATAATTTCCTTGTTTCTACTTGGATCTTTCTTTTTTTATTCTAGATCTAGACTTCAAAGGGTTTGGCCTTTTTATGCTATAGCATTAAACAGAGGTGGAGATTAAATCCTTCAGGTTCAACTGTTTTGAGAGAGTTTCCCATTCTACAAAAGTAACCTTGTTCCCCAGCTTTTGATGTATTTAGCTGTATCACAGTAAATACAGAATAAGAGACTAGCCTGAATCAGAATCTTGTCCTCTCCCATCATTTTCTAACATAATAGTTCTTCCTGTCATCTACAGATTTTTATCATCACAATTTTATGTACTATGTGAAAATTTCATAATAAAGTTCATTATATTGTGAACTACAAGTTGGGTCAAACCAAAGCAAAATCTGACCCAAGAATAGTCTGTGACAGATACTTAGGGAAAGATTATTAGAAGGATGACTCTGTGCCCTCTGGTTTCATGGTCAAGAGTTAAAAAGACATCCAAAGCTGATGTTCAGTATTATGCAGTGAATTTCAATTTTTTAATTTTTAATCCATATATACTTTTTGTTCTCTGCAACATTTGTGAAAATGAGTTCCATCATTTAATTTGTGCAGAGGAGAAAAATACTTTCTTGTAACAGGTATTGTATTATGAAAAATAGTGAATAATCATTCTCTACTTAACTTCTTTACTCCAGATTTTTATAGGCCAGACATCATGTTCCCTCTTTATCAGGTATTCTTTAAAAAAGTCAGCAAAATGTTATAATCTTCTATATCTATTTTGAGTCAGAATGACTAGAACTACCATGGATTTATACATGGCATGAGGATATTTTCTAGGTTTTCATTCTTTACTCATGTTCTTGTATCTTATTTTCCCTTTTGTGGAACACTGAATTAATGCTTTACAGTGGGTTAGTCACAATCACTGAGAACTTTTTGCCATGGAAGTGTCTGGAGTAGCTATATTGCTCTCCACCCAGTGACACTAAGGTTTTTATTTTTGTTTGTTTGTTTGTTTGTTTTATTTTTTTTCTGTTTTTCTTGGTTAATTCTCTATCATTCATCCATATATGGAACCAGAGAATAGTTTGGATTGGGAGGGAATCACCGCCCTCGACCAGCTGGACACATATATGGTCAGCACAGCTAACATAGACTCCTGGGAGAACCCTGCTCAAAAACTCTCCCTGGTCTGAAAACCATGTGTTTTTTTTGTAACCATGTCATATTATAACAGCCCAGTTTAAGTCCCTTTGCTGTGAAGTCTTCTCAAAAATATTTCTAAAAATCTGTGTACCCTCCCTGGAGCACATGCATTCGTTGGTTCCTTTGACAGAACTTTACTAAAAGGCATTTGTGCAGACCAAGGAATGGTGTTGAATAGCACTTGGCATTACAAACTGTGGTGGTTTTACGTAGTTAAATTTAAGATAAGTTCAAAAGGAGAGCGTGGTTTTCTACTTAGAATCGTGGTCAGGCATTCAGGATATGCAGGTTATACTCTTTCTCTGCCAAAAATCTGCCTCACTGTGGTGAAATTACTCAGGGGTGCAATCATTACTTATTTCTTCCTTCTTTATTTAGCTTCTGAGCTTTCCAGGATAGGGGCAGCCTATTTGTATGTACATTTCTTTAAACCATTTCATTGGCAACTCTGGGTAATGTCATAATCCAAACTGATAATACATTTGTTAAGGGCAAATAGTTTGCTAAGGGCATTAGGTTACTGCTTTTGATCAAGCTCTTTCACTCTTTTATTTATTTATTTATTTATTTTTAATTTGGGTGATACATTATCTCTATGAGAATATTTGTGTTGGCCACTTAATCAATCAGCATGCTGCAAGCAGTTTTTGAATTATGTTATTTCAAGTAAAACTATCTTGCTATTATTCTGCTATTTAAAGAAGTTAGTTGGACTCCAGCACTAATAATGTCAGCAAAAAAGCCAAGGACTTTTTCCCTGAGATTTCACTAAGGTGTCATAATTAAGAAATGTGAAAAGAATAAAAAATCGCGGTGCCCCTGCATTGAAGAGGTTGTGCCTGAAGAGTCTGACTAATAACTGTTGGGTCAGTGACCATAAAACAGTCCTATAAATGCAGAATATAAGATCTGAACGGGGGCATTGTCTCACAACAATTACACCAGCAGCTAATGGTCATATCCAGTGGGTTACCCGTCCTTCCTCCCTCACCATTTAAAGTGGCACCATCCCTGTTTTCACTCTGCATCTATCATAAAGACACATTGATTTCCTTTCGGAGGAAAACACATATTTCTTCCCTCCTGCTAAGAAGATAAATCTGACAGATTTTAATCAAATGTAGTTGTTCACAACTATAGAAATGTTTCCAGTGTCACAGATGAAAACCTTTTTTTTTTTTTTGGAAAGAAGGAGGGTTCTGGAAACCATGTTTATTTGGAGAGTACACCTGTGCTAAAATCTTACTATATGCACTGGCAGTTAACATTTTAGAATGCCCTATGGGCAGGTTTAACTTTACTGCCCTCCAACACAATGTCTGTCTTGTAGTGGTAACCATGAATACTGTGATAGTTAAGGGTCTGTCAGTGGTTCTATCATAAACTCCCCTGTTTCCAGGGTTTTTATAACTCAGCCATAAAAACTCTCTCCAAGCTAAAGCTTAGCTTACCAAGGCAGACCTGATTCTGATCTTGGAAAGGAAGATGATAGATATCCCTCTGTCTCTTCTGAAATTAGCTATGATCCCCAAGGAAGGGCTCTCTCAGACCATGGGTGCCATACATGTCCAGTAATACAGGATACATGAAGGGGAAATAGTATCTTAGGAAGGCTTTCATCCTCTTCCAATGGCAAATAATTTTGTCTTTTTACTTTGAGGCAAGAGGAGTTGAGCAACACAGTACTTTCCAATTTAAATTATGTTTTTACTTTAGTCTTTTATTTCTTAAAGTAACTTTAGGAGTTCACTACTTCTTAGTCTTGGCCACAGGCAACAATCTGATAACATTTAGAAATGTGGAATGTAATTTACTATTTAAGTATTACTCTGGATTTAAATCTGTGGGGATGAATATAGAAGTGGGTATTCTGGAAAAGATCAATCTAGAAACCATG
Source organism: Nesoenas mayeri (assembly GCF_963082525.1). Taxonomy (NCBI): domain Eukaryota; kingdom Metazoa; phylum Chordata; class Aves; order Columbiformes; family Columbidae; genus Nesoenas; species Nesoenas mayeri. The sequence goes on along the minus strand of NC_137563.1, from coordinate 8,272,097 downwards.
GCTATTGTGACTTTGAAAGAAAGGAAGTGGTCTTAAAAATGTAAAATTACAATTTAGTTTTCTGCTTATTTGAATGTACTTGTAGGTAAGGTTGGCTACAATGAGCTCCAGAAGCAGAGCAAATGTTGGTGCATATTAATAATATTCTACAGTGGCAGCTAGGATAGATTTGGAAATAGGTTACACATTCTTCAGTAAAATTAAAATGTGATAGGTGGAAGCTAGCTGTATTGTGGTTCCGATGTTGTGTTAATGCCCACTAACTAAAAAAAGTGCAGCAAATTTTGGATACTAGAAATGTTTTTTTGGGGAGGAGAAAGAAATGTTTGCCTCTGCCAGGATATCCATAGACTTTCTATTCTATGGTGGCAGTTACCTAATGGTGCTTGAGATGCTCCAGTCCTTTTTATTCTGTTCCTGAGTGTCCCGAAGTTGAACACTCACTAAATATTTTGAATTTAAATCTGCACATACCTCTGGTCAATGCTGAAGAGAAAATAAAGGAATTACTTTGAATATGACTATTTAGATCAAAGAACAGTAGGCCAGCTTTGATTCCTGCTGAAGAGTTTGGCTAATGTTTGACTAATAAAGCTGCGCCTCTGATAATTTTAAACACAAACTTTAGTATTCTAAGTCAGTTAAAGATTCTTCAACAGTCTGAATTTAGTGCAACAAGTCTGTCTGCTCAGTCTGGTTTCAACCACAGTCTCCAATCAGGTAGTAGCCAGTGGGCCAAACAAACAGTTGAACTGGATGTGGTTGCATTAGACCACCTGCTAGAAGAGCTGTCACCTTCACACATTTTTTCCTAGTGCTGGGTTATATCTCCAGCATTTGACATTTTTACTATATTAAAATCTGGGCTATTAGGAGCAGGAAAATAGGGACTCAAACTGTCTCCTTTCCTATGGTGTTTATAACAGTCTAAGGAAGAACTATGGAAAATGAAAACAAATTAAGTAGGAAGGGGAAAAGTGCCTTTTATTTGCTATTTCTACACTGATAATGGAACATTAATTTAAACCAGGACCCTCTTTGGAAATGAGTCAGAAGCAAGCACTGGCCAAAGCCATTCTTGCTTTTAAACAGTATTTCTTCTTCTGTGTTGCAGGAGCTTTTACAGTTACTACCCCTAAGAAAGATCATTCAGGCCTTATGCTTCTTTAGATCTAAGCCAAGAAGATGATGTTCTGATGGCCAAGCTTTTCTCTAATGCTTGTGCCTTTATGAATCTTCTTTCTTCAAGATATCAAGGAAGTTTCTCCTTTTAAGGAGTCTAGTCTCCCAGTGGTCTTGGGGTGGATTTGCACATTTAAGTCCCATCAAACAGTAATAGGAATTCCTTGGTCAAATCCTCTCCCCCATCCGTCTTCATGCCTCACTGGGAGAAAAGAGCCATTAGTGTGTTTAAAAGTAAATTTCAAGGTTTCCTTTTTGTGTGTTCCAATGGCTGAGGTTTATTACTCTCGTCCTTTTTATTTTATTGTGAGGCACCTTGAGTTATTTGCATGATAAGACACCCTGTAAATGGATTATATTGTAATGCATTGTGTAGGTTTAACGCTGACAACAGCTCGGTTTGGAAGTAAGATAGCAACTTAGATTTTTAGTTTCTGATGTGCCGTGCAGAGAAATGTCTTTTGAGAAGCATGAGGCAAAGCAGGAGGGATGAGGAGGAGGCAGCTGGAGTTAAGTTGTGTGAATAACGCGAGGGAAAGCTGGCATTAAAAAGGAGTTGAATACATTAACTTCTCAGTCTCCAAGCTGGAGTCAATCAACGGCACAAATGTGAGCGGCTCTCCCCTCTCTGCCATAACAGTCAATGTAGTTTTTCCCTTCATTTTTCCTAGGATAGCAGAGGAATGACAACATTTTCTGGTAACAATCTTTCACATGTGACGAGTGTACTTCTGCAGTCTCAATGCCCAGAATATTATGTCATTATATACTACCCACTTCTAAACTGAAGCTGGTCCCCTGGAGAAGCCCTGTATTTCGAAAAAAAGTGGTGAGATGAACAAAAATCTGTTTTTTTGGGGAGGAGGTAGGTTGCTTTTTACTCTCACTGGACCATGTAATGAGTGCTGGTGCAGGAAGCTTGGCAGTCTGAGCACAAAGCGTGGAAAACATACACTCCCCAGGAACAGTTTGCTTAGAAGCTGGCAGAAACAGCTTGGCTTTTCCTTCCAAGGTAAATATGCAGTTTGCATTGAGTGGGTATTTTAGATAATACCATAAAAATATAAACTTAGTGTGGACACTGAAGTGCTTGTCATCTATGTTGAGTATATTGGTCGCACTTAGTGTTACATGGCTCAAGATATTCTGTACAAATGGTGGAAATATTCCTCTTTCTCCCTTTCATTTGCAATAATTAAACGCTCAATTTTTTTTACACTTTGCTGCATACAACTCAAAGCTTGAGTAAAATGGTAGTGATCAGACCAAAGAAGATGTCTCTGTCTCTGTTTCACCTTTATGTTGTTGGCTTAATTCTGCATGGTACGGAGCACCCTTCTGCTGGTCTAGGGATATTGAGCAGCTCTTCAGCTTTCAGCATACACATAGTATCATTTCAGACTGATAGAACTATTTGCATATTATAAATGCAATTTGATAGGTTGTGGTAAATATTTTAACCATTTTTTTTTTTTTTTTTTTTACCTATAGTGTTTGAATGGTGGAAGCTGAACAGTTATAGAAAAATTGTGCCTCGCTTAAACTAAGATGAAATGTTGCTTGGAATAACTTTAGTTTTTTTTTTTTAAAAAAACCTCAAAATAGTCACAAATAGCATTTTTAAAAGCACTTTGATCATTGCGGTCTTAAAAAAAAAATAAAAATGAGGGGAGTATTTTTTGGGAAGAAGCCTTTGAAATCATAAAGTGTAACTGAACTTAGTCAGCATACTGTGACCTGTCAGGAAAGGACTGATCCTATTAAAGCTCCGCTGCATGCAGCCAAAATACTTTAAAGAGAATTCTGTAGATTTCTGTGTTTACCCATGTCAGTGTGGCATAAGAGGAAAACTGGTTGCTATGTGGGGTGTTTTTTTTTTTCTTTAAAAAAAAAAAAGAAGAAGAAAAAGAACTGCCTAGAAGAGCCATCAAAGCATTCCTGCTTTATGCTGCTGTACTAGTGATGATGCAGTTTCTGGGACATATTGTCACTTGATTCAGCTTTCTGAATCTGTGACTATTCAGAAAAAGGGAGATTTTCATTTACCAATCCATTATTTTCTATTAAGATATATGGAGCTGCTTGTCTTCCCTGCAATTTGGATCGACTCCACAGTTATGAGGAAAGAGTTGGGCACTAACTGTCCCTTATAGATTACTGGTGTGTAAATCTGGATTAATTCTGGCAACCGCAGGGAAGCAATATGAGGATACTTCTCATTTGAGTGTGTGATCTTTATGTTGTTACATTGATAAAGAGATGCTGTACATTTGTATAGCTGACACCAGATGCAGGGCAAGAAACTTTTAATATTAGTTTAAATTAAAACAACTGGTGCTTTTAAAGAGAGGAAGAGGTTCTTTGTAAAGCACAAATAAATTCTCCATCTCTCTCTGTGAAGACGTCACTAACAACTCATTTAAACTCTTCTCATAAAAAGAGCGTTTGTGTTCTAACAAGAAGTTTTGCAATCTGGAACAAAATGTTACTGATCGGGGAATTTGGATCTCAGCTGCTCCTGAATGACTCCAGATTTAATTCCATTCATTTCAGTGCTGTTATTCCAGATTTGCATAAGGGCAATAGATCATACTTGAGAGAAATCAGTGTTACTGAACTATTATTTGAAAAAGAAAAAAACATAGAACCTTTGTCCCTAGAAGCAGTATTCTTTTGGCCTTTTGCTGTTGAAAACATCTGAAGCAGGTGAAAGCAAAGCTGTGCAACTCATGTTACATTTCATGAAAATATCTGGTATGTGCAGCTTCCTTTCCTTCTTTGAGTTCACTGTTTTGTGTGGCTTCTGTGCTATGTTGGGTGAGAGTCTTGCACACGCGATGGTCTAGGATGCAGTAATAACATTATAAAATAAATCAGTCTGCATTTGAAATTGAAAAGAAATTTTGCTTTATATACAGGGATACACAGACTGATTTAATGCCACTGTTATCTGAAAGAAAAACAGAGTGATCAAAATTGATAATAATTCTTCCATTAAGTGACAGATAAAACTTTAATTAAGACAGTCTACTTGAAACTCAGGATGCTTCATGTGTGACTAATTCTGACTGACAAAAATATTAATTTTAACAAACATCAATTAGCAAGTTTTTGCCTTTAGCTGAGAAGAGAGCTGCTGCCTGCAAGTGAATGTGCATGAGTATGTACATATGTGCACGCAGGAGCATGTGACATCTAGCGAAAAAGCATGAGGGTTCTCACATATCCCGCAATATTTAATACAAGGTTGTCTGGTGTCTAAGCGATGTGTCTAAACACATGCACGCAAGAATTTCTCAGTATGATAGGGAGCACTTAGCATACACAAGCACCAAAAAGCCAGGGGATCACATGAGCTGTTGATACATGAGGCTGCATTGAGCAGCTTTCCATGGTTCAGCAGGTGGGCACCCATTTGGGATTTCTCCATTTTCATGGATGCAAACCTGGCCCCACTGCTTCAGGCTCCTGACAGCCCTAGGAAGAGGTTCCAGCTCTGAGTTTCTTCTCCAGCTGAGGTGTTTGGGGCTATTACCAACTTCCCCAGCCCTGTGGTTTCCCCGTGGCTCGTAGCCCAAGGGATACATGGTTGCTTGTCCTAGAGCCAGATCAGCCTGAAGTCAATGGACAACTTCTGGGGACTAAGTCCTCTCCAACTTCTGGGGACTAAGGTTACACCACTGATGTTACAGGACAAATGCTAAATGGCAGGATCAGTTGGATGTAATGGCTACTTCAGAGTATTTTAGCCCTGTGACTGGAGTGTTCGGGTTATATTTTAGCAACTGAGATGACCATTCTTTATAGATGTTAAGAATGCAGAGCCTTGTGAATAGCGGAAAATTTAACATTTCATGGATATCACAACTCACGCTCTTTTTTCAGTAATACTAGTGTGTTGTAATGCTTTTTTTTTTGCCCTCTATTATCCCTTTACAGTGCTACAGAATGTACTTTCATCTTTTGGAAATGACCCTTTAATGTAGTGGCTAACATTTAATTTAGGATATTTGGTTCTAAAAAGTGTAGGCTTTGTTTCACAGGATTAACAATAGGGCTTCCATGTTTTTTTATTGTGACTTTTAGAGCAAAGATATAGTTTTTCAAGAAAATGATTTATTGGGCTTTTTTTAAACCTGTCTGCTCAACCTGTGCCCTGCAGACCAGGCTGTGTTGGTCCTGAGGTGTGAGTTCTTACCACCAACATGAATTCTGACATCACATCTTTCCAGTGATGGCTGTGTTGTCTCTTCCGTGTTAAAACAAACATAAAATAATTAAAACTTAATTTTCTTTGCAAAATATGAAAAGAAACATGATTCTAAATAATCTTGGAAAATTATTGAGAAACAAATTGCCTATTTTTTTTTTTAATAGAAAGGTTTTTTGTTTTTCCTTTTTTTTTTTTTTTCCCCCCAGAGTAAAGCAGAACTTTTCATTTTGAATGACGTTTACCCTTCTGTGTGGGCCTTAATATGAAAATTGTTACCCGCTTTCATCTCTGGGAAGCTTTCAAACCATGTTTAACTGGAACAGCAGAGACAGTCCCTTCAACTGGCCAGAGCAAGTTCAGTTCCAAACATTTTTATAAAGAAATGCTAGAGCAGAGGCTTGTATCATTTTATTGTCTCAATGCCTAATTTACTTGACTGTAGCAGCTACAGAGGACTTTTGCCTGTATTCCTGTAACTTCTAAATTTTTTTCTGTGTGATTATCAAAGTTTTCTTCCATTCCAGCTACTGATTTTGTTGCCTAATGCTGGCAATACTCAGTTATCTTTATCTCATCTTGATCTATGCTTTTTATTTGAGTTGCAAAAGACCACAGCCACAATTCAGCCTAAGAAGATAAACCAAAGTAATTCAAACCCAGTGAATGGTTTTTATTCTCTTGTGTTCATACTTTCATAACTTACTACTTGTCTGATCCATTTTCAGCTGTAATGTACATATAATCAACCTTTTCAGACTTCTCACAAGAGAAGCTTTTGTTCACTTTGTGCAGTAATCAGTATTAAAGACCTTTAAAATGGTGAAAGTCAATGACACTGGTGCATTGTCCAGATACATTGTTGTTGATGAAGCGAACTGATAATACTGTGAAAACCCAATTTCATCTCAAAGTTCTTTCATCTGTGCTGATCACAACATTATTCACATATTGTTCTTCAGAATCATGTAAGTTGGTACCCACCTCTGATATTCCATTCTAGCTTTTTTTGTTTTGTTTTGTTTTGTTTTGTTTTTTGTTTTGTTTTTTTACCTCCCCAGAATAACTGTAAGATGATTTTTGATGGCTTGGAAAATAGCATTGAATGGCCTCAGTTCATTAATGGAGCCTCTACACAAATACCATTATGTATAGGCTATATATGTCACAGTATTTGAATCAGCAAAGAAAAATCTTATGACAAGAAGATGCAAGATCACAAGTATGGTTGTGTCTCTATTAGATTTTAAACCTAAAAAGAGCAGACTTTTTTTCTAGGGGTACACTATACTTTATGCTTAATTATAAACCTATGACTGCTTCCAGATATTTCAAGTCCTTTAACATTAAGATTGTGATTGGGTGCTTCGGTGTTTGGAATTATTGGGGAGATAATAATGTATAATAATGTATTCTTCTCCCAATTTTAAATTTTTGATGTATTGTTAATTAGGTTTCTATTTGAGGTGTCGGATAGGAACAAGGTCCTTTAAATTTTATGGTCCCCAGATAATATGCAGCTTGCAAGGGTCTCTACCACTTTATAGCCTGTTAATAAAAATGACAGGCAACATTTAGATCTCACACGAAGGTGGAGAACATCCTTATGTCACCCAAATCTGTCCCATAGAGGATGAAAATGCTAAGTGGACTTTCTGGCTCTGCTTACTTTCTGTTTGCCCTCAGGGTGTCCAGCTGCTGAAATACAAACTTCTATTAGTTTTACTACCAGCTTTGAAGATAGTCAATTTTGAGACACCTTTTTGACTGGAATACCAAGCTTCCTTACAGAAGCTGGCATTCAAAATGAATTGCGTCTGACATAGATGTATACCTTGATATTGTCCTAAAATGTATTTAGATGGAAACATTGTTACTTTTTAAATTAAGTCAAAGCCTATTAGGTACAATGCCTTCTGTTAGATCCCATAGTAAAGCTGGAAAAAAAGCCAGACAGCTATTGCTCACTGGAAACCTTTCTCATGTCTGAAACACAGGAGCAGGCTTAGCTAAATACAGTTGAAAATAATTGCTGAATGTTAACTTTATTAGTCACTTAGAGAGCTGCTGACAGGGAAATGGTTGGAATCCATGAGAAGAGAAAAAAGCAAAAACCTCTTTTCAGATTTGACTATTTCCATCTTTTGTTCAAAATAAATATTGAACACCTATTTCCTATTTTCCCCCCTCTAAGAGAATAAGTAGTGGTTTGGAATTTTTCCAGCATTTTTCTTTTTTCCCGTTTTGCACTTCCCATCTTCTTTCTCCCTATTTTTCCTATTTTTGTACTAACTATTCCAAATCTTTTCTTCTGGAGAAGTTACAGAAGGGAACAAAGGAAAATTGAAACTCTCTAAAGTGGTTGAGCAAGTTTCATTTTTCTTTCTGCTATTATATCTTTTCCAAACCAAACTGAAATTTTGGATATAATTCATTTATTCAACTAAAAGCATCAAAAAGGAAAAATGAAAGGAAATGGACAGGGAACAAAACCAATTCCTGCACTTAGAAAAATATAATGTAAACAGTAGAAAAAAAAAGTTACATTTTGTAACTTGTTAAGGGGGAAACACTTGAGTTTTGAACTTTTTTTTTAATGAAAAAGTTCTTCCATTTTTCAGCTGCTCTGAGAAATTCAAAGACCTCAGCTGTTTTCATCACTAGTGTTACTGCATTTCTACTTGTCTTGGATCTTGCTTATACAAGATGCTATCACTGCTATACTGTGTCTCTTCTGAATTAACTGAGCTTTTCAGCTGCATATTTTAAGTCTACACGAGTCAAACATTCATTGGACTCATCAGTCATCAGCCCCATATATCACTAACGCCAACTATGATACTAAGATGACTCATGTTGTAATTATTTTGAATAACAAGTGTGCTCTTGTGGTAGGACAATATGATTTTGCTTGCTACAAAATGAATCAGTAGAAAGTGGCCACATAACACAGGCTTGCAAAGCGATCATGAAAATGCAAGTTGGTACCAAATTGTTCAATATTCTTTATTTTCACAAGAATGATTTCTGTCCCCTGGCCCCACAATGAATCCATTAGGCAACTCTGGGCTCTCCATACATAACAGGTACTTGAAAATTTAAACCTGAAATGAAAGTATATGTTTTTAAGTTACTCTTACGATGTAGAATTACTTCACCTGCAATGTGAATGATCCACCAAGGAGGTTGTGGTTATAATATTTTTTTGTGATTAGGATTTCCTTTTTGACCATTCAACATCCATCATTCCATAGAATATTGACAACACTATTTTATGTCCAGCGCATCTTCTGCACTTGTTAACAAACATGAGGAAAAGAAGTCTGAGCGTCAACATATTGACACTCATCATACAGGAGAAATGTGAAGCCTGGGGAGAATACTGACCTATGCTTGGCTCTAGATCATAGTGACTTCAGTGGTGGCATGTCCTGTTCAGAACATGGGATAGGACAATGAGTGGAATGCAATGCTTTGGGCTGTAACTGCCTTTCCCATCGCAGTTTAATCTGACACCTCAATGATTCAACACCCACAGAATTTTCCAAGAAACAGGGGTTGCTGATCCCTGGTCTCCTTCAAAAAGTTTCATACCAATATCTGAGGAACTTACTTTAAAGTATTTCTACGTTGTTCTTTAGTTGACTGAAGACTTTATATTTACAATATTGAACACAGAAGGCCACCTCTTATTTGCAATCTTTAGATGTCATTGAAGTAGTTGTTATAACAATGTCTATCAGATGCATCTGACCAGCTGCCGTGCAGTTGTTTCCCCCACCTCTGTATCTTGTAGCTACATGTTAATAGGTGAAATTACTTAGCTTTTTTTTTTTATGGCTGTTTTGTTCCCATCAGTCATACAAGTTCTTCAAGGAGCAATGAGCAAAGTTTAATTCTGAGTTAGCATCTTTGGGAGTTTCTGGTTTATTCTTTGAAATGTGAAGTTGTCCAGACTATCCATGTTTTAGGCAGGACATAACAAAATGCTTGGCAAAGTTATGCACCAAACCCCCATCAGCTGAAAATAAATTCTTTCTAAGATGAAGTTGCCTATTTCAGCTCAGATGGAAGACTGAAGAAAGTAAAACATAGAAGAGCATGTGGACCACACAAAATGTAAACAGCTAGCTGATGTTTGGCTTGATCCAAACACGCTGTTGAAATCATTGAAAATATGCCAATTGACTTCTGTGGGATTTACAGCAGGTTCTAAGTTGGCAACTACCCTTTCTAGCAAACAAATCTTGTATACTTTTACATTTCAGGCTTATAGTTAATTAAGTTACCGAGACAGAAATGTCTTTGGCATGAACGTATTTCTGTTTCTTTTCCCTGCAACTAATAATGTTTCCCCAGAAATTGCTTCCAAAAAACTCAAAGGCCAGTATTTAGATAAGCAATATCAGAATGCTTCAGCATTAAGCTGTGATAAGTATTTCCTCCTGTTTGTTGTAAGAAAGGAGGTTTTACACAAGCCATGTAGTCTTAACTTTCACCAAGTTAAATAAAGGTTTAGTAAAAGGATTTTGTGCCCTTTTAACCCTCAATAACCAGAGTGCATCCTGTGTGACCATTCATTACATATGAAATGGCTGTAATTTATACCAAATGGGGTAGGTGAATTCAAACAGAAAGATACCATCGATGATAAAAAGATAACACTTCTCTGTAACAGATGCTTCATTTTATGATGGAAATGGGGAAGCTGAATGCTGCAGGTGCCGGGCTGACACTAGGCCTGTGGAGAATCATTAGAGCCTCCTCAGAGATCGAGGTTTACTCTGTGTTTAATCAGCCACAGTCAGAAGAAATGGCTTCATTTCAGCTTGATGAGAGCCAGATTACAAAAGGAAGATAGATGGCCAATAAGGTTCATCACTATAAGCATATTGTCTTAATTTGAAGAAACAAGCTGGCATTCTGTGCTGAGGAAAAGTGAAGTGCAATATGGCTAGTATCAAAACCCAGTTATTTCAAGTCTGTGTGCTCCCAACAATGAAAAAATTCTGGCTGTTCTTCCTTTGACTAAAATATGAAAAAAATATTGTGCATGCTGCAGATGACCACATTTACTCCTGAGATACCCCTGCTTTGGGTTCCAAACCGCTGAAACCTATATAAGTAGCTTTGTTCACCTTAGCAGTTCTCCAGCTACTTATTTATACATATATATATATTATAAACATAAATGTATTTGTGTGTATACACAAGTGAAAATGTTTGAATTGACTATTGATCAAAAAGGGTCTCTGAGCATAATATGAACGCACACCTCCTAGAAGGGTCGTGGTGTAGCCATCTATCATGACTTCCCACGACAGCCATGGGGACAATGAGACTGTCAGCTGGGGCAGGCGGCTTGCCGTGATGGGGGATGGGACTTTCAAAAGAGTGGGAACCCAGACTAGGGAACTCGTTCACACAAAAGATAAACAAAACTAGAGATCTCCGCTTTCTAAATGAAACGTGTGATTCATTGCTATTGCTTCGCTTTTCCTTAGTGCCCCTTTTTTTTTTCCCCTCTTGTGTACGGACTGACTTTTTGTATAAGCAATTTCTTCAGTGCTCTGCAGAAGAAAGAACACTCCTTCAAACCAGGGGACCTCTCAGGATAGCAGTATGGGAGCCTAACGCAATGATCGCAACAGTTCAGTTTTTACTGTTTATTGTACAGTAGGATCCAGATGGTTTTATTAAAGTCAGAACGTTTTAGTATCAGGTAGTCTACAAGTATCTGCAACTGCGATTTTTTCAATTCATTTTGAATTGTGGATGCATGGGAATTTTCTCTTCTATGGCAAATCTAAACACCCTAACAATAGGTTTACATTTCTAAATTACCTCTCGGATCTCTTAAAGGACATCTTCTGCCCCAGGACTACCCAAATTACTCATACAGAGCTGAGGCGCAAAACTGCTGAAGCATCGTAACTATAGTTAGGGAAAGCTGGGGACTAAATTTAAATGGGGAATATTTGTAGTAAACAAACCCCTACCTCAAAAGAATTAGTGATCCATAAAAGCTTGGAGATCAGTATTTTTTCACCTTTGTAACTTACTGGATTTTGGAGCAGACCTAAAGGGGTAACAAAGCAGAAGACATTGTATAAGAAAGGCATGGAAAACTGGCAGGATTGAAAGAATGCTTTAGGAAATGCTACCATGTGTACATTTTTGTAAATGTACTGAGCAGGTCACACACAAGAAGTCTAAGATAGAGATTTTCTGTGTGATATAGAATAAGAGTGCGATGAAATGTTTTGAGGGGTGAAACTATGGTTAATTTATGGCGTTTGAGAAGCTTTGAGACTGATACTGCTGGAGGGAGAAGTGGACAGTCAGGTTTGATTGATTTGGACTAAAGCAAGTGAGAGGAAGGAATGTTTTTTTTTTTTTTTGTGGGGATTGGGGGGGGGTTACCTTGTAAATATCTTGGATTAAAACAAGAATTTTGTGCCTTGATGCAGTGGGTGAAAAGGAGGAACTGATGGAAAATATGAAACAAAGACATGATAAAGGCTATAAATTGGTCTTTAACAGTATTTTTAACAAAGTCCTAGAGGCTATTGTGCTTTGTTCAAGGCACGCTACAGCCCATAAGAGTCACCATGGCAGAGGAAATGGAAAAAAGATGAGCAGAGGATTTCCCAGAAGCCAGGGCCTGAATAAGTGTTCTGAGATAAATAATATATAATGAAGAATAATAGTTTAGTTTGCTTTTGTCCTTACACCAAGAGCACTGCTGTTTCTTTTGGTCTTCCTTAAACTGACTTTATAAAAAAGCTTATTTGTTTTTTTTCCTGCCTTTCTTTGTTCTAACTTCTCCCAATTTTGCATGTTGAGATGAAAGCGAAGCAACTCCTACTGACTTTACAGGTCTGAAGGGAATTAGGGATTTGACTCATCAAAATTATCTTTCCTCCCACACTTTTTTTCTCCCTGAAACACTGAAGAAACACACTTCTTCGTCCCTCACACATTTTCCTAATGTCTATTTGGACTAAAAGCAGAGTGCTCACAAGCAGGCAGCTGCTGTTAAACAGCTCAGACTCGACCACATCTGTGTTTCTGCAGTACCTGCTCGCTGCTGGTCCAAGACAGCTTGAACTGCCGCCTTATTTTATGGCTGTACTGACACAATCCTGCAGTGAACCATGTGACCCCTGAAGTGTTTAGAAAGGTGCATTTGTGTAAGGGAGACGTTTTTTTCTCTGGAGTAAATCAGAGGCTCCGAGATAATCTCACACAAGCACTCGTACCTTTCCCTAGGCGAGGAAGGCTGAGTTTTTCAGAAAATGATACACTGAAGCATTCACAAAGTGGAGACTTAAGAAGCTTAACAATTGGTAGAAATATTATCATCAGCTATCACGGTAACATTATCCAGCCATTCCCACCCACAGATACACATGCGTGCACACTGGATTTCAGCTTAGAAAGCCCTGGAAATAACGCACTGTAGGTGTGTGGTCCTGAAAGTGTTTAAATGTTTGAGGATGAAGTGAGCAGGAACATCTTGCATGCACCAGCTGAAAGAGGGTTGGGAGAAGTGGGGGGTGGATTTCCCTGGACAGATGATAATTCTCTATCCTTCTATGTGCTGCCAAACTACCTCAACTAGTGGGGATTTATAAACTTTCTTTTTGGTCTCTGAAGAGCATGTCTTCCATTTTTTTTTAGAATACATCAAATGCAGTACAATTAAACAGGAGAAAACATATTCCCAGGACACTTCATTACCTTCGTTTCCCCTGTCAAGATATTACTTAATTTAAATGCTGCCAAAGTTAATAATGAAAGACAACACCCTCTGCTGTGTCAGAGCTTAGTGCCCAAGCAGAAAAGTATGAGTGGCTCTCTGCAATCTTATCTTTGCTAAATTCAACCTGGAAAAAACTAGAGCAAATTCAGGGATACTGTAATTAGCAGGATTCAAAATGATCTCTTCAGGTCACTTTTCTTGGCCCAGAATTGCCCAAGAACTCAACATCTGAACTGAGTATCTGATGTGCCTGTGCCCTCATATGGTGCCTACAGTGTAAGGCTAGAAAAGCCACCGAGTCTCTTAACCCAGGTATATGCAGCCCACAGGTACCTCATAAAAACAACCTACCTTGAGACAACATCCTTCCCTTACAAAACCTATGGGAAGTGAAAAGAGTACAGGTCAGAAATACGTTCCAGGATTTTGTGAATATAACCACTAGGGCTTTTTCATGGGGAGGAAGGAGGGAAGTTGGTGATTGTTGAGGACCAAGCTGGTGCTTGTTGAGGTTTTGGGGTGAAGGAGGTGAGAGGAATGAGGGCATCCTCCACATTTTCTCCCTCCTCCACCTTCCCACAGACCTAATACACCACTGAGATGATGAACAGAGCAGATGAGCAGTGCCAGACCTCAGTTCATTGCTTTTCTTAAAAAAAAAAAAAAAAGGACTTCTTTTTTCCCCTCTTCTAAAAATATTTTTTCCCTTTTCTAAAAATACTTTGTGTGTGAATCAAAGGGGGAAAAGAAGGATAATGCACAGAGATACAGAGCAGCTTATTAATTAGTCTGAGTTGCTCTCAGTGCTCCTGTATATATGGAAGGGCTAAAAATGTAAAATACCGAGGTGACGTTTTTGCCACTGCTGGGCCCGTGAAACATCACAGCAACGTGCATACCCTCTTTGCCTGGGTAACTCACTCTTGGTGTGATTCTAGCTGGAGTCGTACAAAAACAAATGAAGGTTGCACAGAAAGATGTGATGTTTTGGCATTGAACCTGGGGATCAGGATTTGTGCAAGAAGGAATATTCTCCCACAGCACGTCTGCTATGTGCAGGTGATATTTAGTGGGCTTAACTTCCACTTTCCTTATCCCCTGCAAAACCTTGCACCAAAGTCTTCTCACTTGAAGTACTTCATGTTCTCTAGCATAGCAGCCTTTGGAGGCTTGCTGGTACAAAGCAAAAGTCCTCCCCAAGGTGGTCCCCATTCTCCATTGTCTCTAACAAGGCAATTATAGTCTCTACTCAGAGAGTGAAGGTAGAGTACTGCAAACCATAGTATTCACCTGCTAACAGTCAAGGTCAAAGCCTGCCTGGCTGTAGATCAGCATACCTTAATCACACAAGCCTAATGGCCTTTTCTTGTAGCCAACGGAGCAGAACATCATGTGATGTCTATCACTGACTTCCCAGTTACTGCTTACAGCTCAGTCATGGTCCAAAGCAGAGCTTGTGCTCCTCTCTCTGGGTCTGCAGGAAGATGCTTTAACCACCTCGACCTTGTACTTCTGATACCAAGGGGAACCTGTGATATCCTAAGCTGCAAAGAGATGGTAACTGAATGCACTTAAGCAACCCCAGGAAGAACCTACAACAGGGTTTGAACCCAGTGACTGTTCTGCAGGAGCATGCTGCTTTTGGGAAAGGCTGTTTGATTGGATATCAGGAAACATTTATTCACAGAAAGGGTTGTGAAGTGGTGGAACAGGTTGCCCAGAGAAGTGTTGGAGTCATCATCCCTGCAGGTGTTTAAAAGATGTATAGTTGAGGCTCTTTGGGACATGGTTTAATGCTAGATTTAGGTTATGGTTGGACCTGATGATCTTGAGAGTCTCTTCCAACCAAAATGATTTTAGGATCTCCTCTAGCTATGGCTGTAATAGCTCTTATTTCTCCTTTAGCTATGGAAGCTTCCACTTGAAAAAAAAAAGCAGGAAAATAACCTAAAGTATACCTAAGTTGTTAATGGAATCAAGTAGAGAGCACTGCATATCTGCAATGAAATGGAAAAGTCGCATATATCTCATACAGCAAGTACCAAGAACAGGTTAAACTTCCCTCTTCAGTGCGGTCAACAACGTAACAGCTGACAATAGTCTAACTCTTATCTATCTATAACCTCTTTCCTCTAAATAGCTACTGTTTATCAGCTACAAGTTTTGGGGAGTTAGTAGCTGGTTTTTGTTTTGAAGAGAGATCATAGCCTGTATGGTACCAAAAGGTACAAAAAGTCATTACCAGTTTAGAATCAATTCTGAAACTACTAATTCTCTTAAATCCAATTAAATAATGCAAAGCTTCTAGAGAGCAGTGAATGGTCATACCTGGATCCACCACCCGAATGCCATGTACCTACTTTCCTGCTGTATGTCCTCTCGTTTCCTTGCTAGTTAAAGGGAAGAAAAAAGGCTGGTAATTTATGACTCCTATTAATGGAGTAGTCTGGATGTGTTGACAATATGTCAATAATTATTTCTGGCAAGACCTGAACAGCATAGTATGGGTCTCGTAGGATGACTCATTTTACCAGAAGACAGATATGTGTGACCTGAGTTTTATGACAGATGTCAAATATATCGAAATGTGGTGTGAGGAAGATCATCTTATTGGCAAAGTAATGAGAAGCCAGTGGGAAGATTAATGTTAAAGCTGAATCGTGTGGTGCCTCCTTCACTCTGTGTTTTTGATAAGTGATGCTGAAGCAGAAGGGAAGGGGTTATCCTTTGCCTCTTGTGGGCCAAAAGTGGGAGAAGTTTGGAGGAGCAATAACATTAACCAATGTGGCACCTTAACTTTCATGGGGAGATCACAAAATAAACTGCTTTTTGAAGAGGAAGGAATTGTCACGAGCAGTTGATAAATGAGACAGTGCTAGAGGTATGGCCAACTAACCAGATAGTGTGACCTAAATCTTTCAAGGTGAGTGCTGTCGTGACAGCTTAAATGGGTCTTCTTTTCAGCAAGTGCTAAGCCTCCCATCTTCTGAAAATCAAGCCCTTGTGTTTCTGCAGCAGAGCAGAGATCAGCTGCCACCTCAGGAAGTGTAGGCTTAGAATGCCTCTTCTGCAAAGCCACTGCAGGGAGACTTTCTTAGCAGAGCTGGGAATTTGGCTGCTGGAATGCAGCTCCCTGTTCCAGGCTCACTGGTCAGTGCACCTCTCTGTTCTTTGGATCCCTGGTATGGGCCACCATGGTCCTTAGGTGCCAACAGAGTGGTGGCTGCGAAGGGCTCAACAACATACCTTCCTGCTGGCAAACCCTCCCTCCACAGCCTTTACCCTTGGCTCCTACTGATCCCCCAGATAAGGAAGTTTAAGCAAACTTCACCTTCTGATAAGAGCTTTGGATCCCTGCCTTGCTGTGGGCCCAGGGCTGTAGGCTGGTCTTACAAAGACCACCTCTTCCGTGCAGAGAGGCCCAAAGAATTAGTTATCCCTCCATTCCTTGCTACTGAGAGAAAGATGGTGAGGAGTTGCCTCCTTGGGCAGTGAGGGACAAAGTCTGATTCGTAGTGGAGGCAGGGAAAAATCCCACCCTGTACCTCGATCATTTTTGGTCCTGCAAAACAACTGCTAACGCTTCATGAGGAGGGAGTTTTCTGTTCCCCAAAACCACAATGTCATCCAAGGAGCAAGGTTTTGGGGAAAGCCTGTGTTGTGATGCTCAGATAATTTTTTCTTGTTTGTGCAAGAAGGCACCTTTCCAGTGACACAGGTGCTTCAAAGTAATAACAAGGTCAAGCTTGAAAAAAAAAATTATATACTTTGAATAATTGAGCTGTATTTTTAGCCCTCATTTTGTGATCTGTGTCACATATATATACGTGTGTGTGTGGCTCATTTCCCTGTTCACTAGAGACACTTTTGCCATATTCAGGTTTGCTACCTAGAGAAGAGGCACATGGACACTTGGTGAACTAAAGGCACCTCTTGACTTCTTTCAGCCCCAAAAAGAGTTGCAAGGTTTTTCTTGCTTTATCTTTTTTTTCTTGGAAAGGTCATGATTATAATTTCACCACAAATAGGACAATGTTCTCTCATTCAGCTCTAATAGTGGCACAAATTTAACTATATTGTGCTAGCAGGCACCGATATATTAATTAAAATATAGTCTAATTATTTACCCTAGTTAGTTCATACAAATCTCAGTAGTGTAATCAGTGGACTCCCTTAAGGATTTTTGCCATATTCAGCAATAGAAATGGTTTCTCTTTTTTACTCTACTCAGGAACAGAGTTAGTTTGGGGTTTTTATCTCTAGGTCAGTATTTCAGCGGATGCCATGGCCCTGGTCTATGCAGGGGAATTTTGCAGCCACAACCACACTGAGTAGTTCTAATAGGTGGATTAAACCTATAAAAAATTATTGTAGGAACTGCAGCAGCGGCATGAAGCGGCTCTTCCCAGCCCTGACTTTGAGGAAATTCCTGACCTTGTGCTGGTTCCTCTGCAGTACATTTGGTCACATGTAGCCAGAACCATTTGTGAGAAATGGTGCTCTGATGTTCTTCAGCGTGAATGGATGTGGAACAATGTTTACACAGGGAAAATGTTCAGCCTGTTTCGTAAGGAAGGGAAAGGAATGCCTCCTGGCAAAACGGAGGCAGAGTGCCAAGACTAGAGGGATCTGAGTCTTTATCAAAAGGACAACTGAAACTGATGTCTGGAGCTGCAACACAACTTGGGATGCCCAACTTGTGCACACTTAGGGTTTATTTGTTGTCAGGTGTTTATTTTAAACGCAAGTGGTATGAAAGTTGCAGATGGTGTTGTTGAAAGGGAAGGAAAAAGTGTTCAAAGCAAAAGGGTGAAGGAGAGGAAGGATGAGGTGAGGCTGAGGAGGACCAAGGCTGACCAACCATGCAACTTGCAACCCTGGCAATCTCATTTCTCCCTCTGGCATAAAGCCATCAGTCTTCAAACCCTGTCTCCAGAGCACATAAAATTGAAAAGAGTGGGTTAAAAATTCCTAATTTTTCTCCCTTTATGTTTTCTTTCATTGCCAATCTGCACCTTCTCATCTCACCTCCATTTTTTTCTTTCTCAATGAGGAGATCTTTCTCAATGAGGAGATCAGGCAGAGAAGAAACTGCACCACCTAAGCTGCTGGAAGGCACAGCGATGCAACTCTATACAGCCCTTCAAGCATGTACTGTAATTAAAAATTGTGTCCTTCCCTCTGCTGAAGAGAGGGGCCTGACAGATAGAATTTGGGGTGTTAAATACTGAATCCAAATTGTCCATTGTCGGTGCAAGTAGTGTGGCTAGCACCTGCAAAACAAGTTCTCTCTAGCAATTCTAGCCCTCCTTAATTACATACTTCCTGCAAACAATCACTAAAAAGATCAAACAGAAATTAGCACATGGGCTGAAGAATCAGGCTTTTCCAGTGAGGCAGTGCAAGACTATATAAAAACCCGCCTTAAACAGCAAAGTCATCGGTGTTCCTGGGAGTGCAACCTGAATTTCTTTGGAAATCAGGTACCCTTTAAGCACATTTTCATCATAATATAACAAATATACCTTTTATTACATTTCCTCTCCCTGTTCTACTTCTGGTTTAACCATGTATGAACCAAGCCAACATGATTAGACACCTTGTTTTTCAAAAGTCATTTCTGTTTGCATTCTTCCATAAAGTGCTTGAAATGAATTTTAATCTGTTGATGGTACTTACAGAAGAGATTAATATTCATAATAAATACCCCTTAGAAATAATCTTCAGCAAATCCTTTTGACAGAGGAGTCAGGGCTGCTAATGACAATAACTACTACAAAATGCAATTTGGTCAATTACTTTAATTAAATTTCACTCTATAATGTCTTCTCGTTTATATAGTAAACTAATAGGGGAAAAGTACATCCTTATTTGACTCCACTTAAATGTCCCGAACTGTTTCCTTATGTTTTGTTTTAACATATGCAGCTCTCCCAGCTTCTCAGAACATTTGAGATAATTATGGGCTTTGCAAATAAGCTTATTCTTCACCAAGAAAGGTTGAGAGTTTCTTTTGAATATGCTTTCCTAGAATAGAAACCTTGGCTACACAGATTCTAATCTGGTATTTACAGGCTAGCTGATTTTGGATGGTGCCATCACTTCAGTGTAAATGGTAGACACATCTACATTTCATCAAATGCTTTTAAAATTATATTGTTTGAAATTGGAGTAAAAAGGAACACAGCTGTCTAGAGATTGTGGTAGCATACAGGTTATAATGAATTCACGAGGAATAACAGCAGCAGTTTTCTAATGCACTTTACTGTGCTGAACAAGGAATTTTACACTGTGGGCTACATTCTCAGCTGGAGTAAATTGCTGTATCTCTGATTTCCTCACTCTACGGCAGTCTGTTTCTGAGCTCCTTGCTTAAAAAATTTGAACTCGTGTTTTCAGCAGTTCATATAACAGAAGAGAATATGGCCTGAGTTTATTGTGGTGCAATAGAGTGTAAATATTAAGGTCATTTGTTATCTGGAAAAATGCATGAATTAAGTTAAAATCAGTAACTCCTACACCACCCTGCATCAGTAAAATCAATAAAGCTGTTTCCATGAGCACCGTGAATATTCATGTTGACAATCCTAACAAGGCATACAGGACTGTAAAGCAGGCATGTAGGCCAATCTAGTGACAATTGTAGGGGTGACATTGTTTTGGGGAAACCCGCATTTGTTGGCACCCTAATTTTTCTGTCACAGCATTTGCAGCAAATTAATCCTTGAAAGGCAGAAGCAGCTCATTTTTATTATGGGGTGAAAGGAAGAGGGGCAGAGGTGGGAACCCCCCTTCCTCAGCAAATGTCTTCCATGCCACATTTTTTTTTTCCCTATGGTTTCACTGAACCCCTGTAAACTGCAGTGGTTTCTGCAGTGGGCTTCCAATTTCTCTGACAATGCTATAAATTTTGTTGGGAAGATGAAGTCCTACAGTGCAATTAACTCCAAAAGTGGTACAAAGCAGCAGCACGCAGATACCAGGCTGCAGTACTTAGCACTTAACTCTGAAATTCTGATAAGCCCTATCAACTCAGGGTTGTGTTTAATGTTCCCTCCTGCTTATATACTGAAGATACAACCTAGCGGTCACAGTGTTAACACTCCCCAATATCTATTACAATTAGTTTTTGATTAAGAGGCCTAGCATGGCTTTTGAAGCCTTTTATGTTGTGTCAAATGGCTAGTGATGGAGTGAGATGCACAGACACCTCCCAGTAACAAAGCATCTTGTAAAAGGTTTCAAGTGAACTATTTTATCATCCTAATGGAAAACAGATAACTTTAACTCCCCCTTTAATTTCAACTATTTACTGAACAGTCCTTGTTTTGAATTACTTAAAGATTTATTCCAAACCACTATTTCATGCATTAAGAATCACTAATAACAAAGCCGTTCTGGGCAGAGCAAAGCTTTTAAAGAATGTGACTGTGCCATTTCATTTATTCTTAAGTTTAAAACACATTTTTTAATGGCTTTCACATTTTTTATTTTATTTTATTTTATTTTATTTTAATTTATTTTATTTTATTTTATTTTATTTTATTTTATTTTATTTTAAATTTTTTTTGGTCTTCCTTGAAATCCTGAACCCATTTTTCTCCAGACATTCACAGCCCATGCTGCAGTGTCCTGCTGACAGGGACCAAATTGGTGGAGCTGAACCTGTGCATGTGCTCCTTCGTCACATCCTCTGGAGAGTGTCTGGTTTGGATCTCCTCAGCGGGTTTAGCAGAGGAAGGATTGCCAAATGAGGCCCTGGGGGGGAAATCGTTGTCCACCATGCACAGCTTCGTTGTTTCTGCTGCACGTAAAATTTTCAGAGGACAAAAGTGTCGCTTCATGTTAACTGTTCTGGATTGATGGCTGGAGTCACCCTGGCTTGGCATCTTTCCCCTGGAAAAACAGGAGGACCGGGGGGACATCTGTTTCGTCTGTCCTTGCCCACTATCTCTTTCAGGCTCATCCCTTCCTCCCAGCCACATCACTCCCTGCATTGCTGCAGAAGGAACCCTGAAATAACTGGGATTAACTGGATTAGTGGTGCAAAGCAAGCCTCCTTTCTCAGCTGCTGTGATATCTGCTGCCTGGGGTGCAGACCTCCCCATTTCCGTGGAGCCTTTCAGAGACACAGAAATTGCTCTTAATGAGCACGACCATGAACTGGTTTTCATCCCCAAACGTGACAGTGTTATTTACATCTGTCAGTATTTTACCAAGCTATCTCTCTCCTTGAGGACACTATCTTCTAAGATGTTTCAGGCAACACAGCTGCAATATTCTTTTGCCAAAATGCCCTTTCGGCCCAAACTGTAAAGTTCTTCAGTATATATTTTAGTGGCATTAAAATGATTAAAGAATGGCATAGTTAATTAAATAAAGATAGATTTTTCTATTTTAATTTTATGAGAAAAGATAAGAAGTTGCTAAGAAAGAAGAAAGTGAAGACGTAAGGCTGTCCAAGAATAAGAATAGGTTGTATATTAAAGTGTAGCCATTAAATGCCTTGAGAAAACTGTAGCTGGATTGAATAAGAAATTTGGCCAAATAGAATAGAAGACAGTCTATTTCTAAAAATATTAAGTGGACACTTGTTGCAATGATTACCAATAGCTATTGACCTTTTGTGACCATGAATCTTCTGAGCCACAGAAACAAGAGTTAACAAATCAAACACACACTCCAAATGGAGAGCTCTCCATCCTTCACAGAGGTTTCTACTGTGTGGATATGTATTTTCAAAATCTAGATCAAACAGAAGCCTTTAGTACCCACTTTGCATGTTTTGGCCTTTGGACAGAACTTGAGTTCATGGCATGAGGGGAAGGTGGGAATGAGGTGATTTGGGTGGGATTCAGCCTCAGGTCATATCAAACAGGATGCCAAAAGATGAGGAATATTTGGCATATAGCATCTTAAAAACGTTAATGATGTACCTACAGCTTCTCTCTTCTTATTCTATTGTAACAAGAAATATTTTTACAATGATGGATAAAACAGGTGTTAATAAATAGCTCGCTATCATTAATGGGACTTCAGTGGCATGAAATTAAAGTGGTAGGTCTCCTTTGGCAAACAGGGAATAGAAACCACAAAATAAAATGATTGGATGCTAATTAAATGCTAGAAATGTTGTTAATTCTCTTTTTTTTTTTAGTCCGGTTATTGGGCTGAGTTGCATTGTAAGCCTGAGACTGCCTATAAACTATATGCACGTATGAATACTTCTGCATTTGTAAAAGCCATATGCTGGTGCACAGAGATGGTGACTTTGGCTTATCATTAAGAAAACTTGAATGATTTGCATTTTGGAAAAAGTCAGGGAGGAAGGCTCTTCTCCTGCTGGTGTAGCATGAATTTTTTTGCTACATCTGTATGTCCGCAGGAGACTCCTGGTTCTCCAAGTCCATCATCAGAAATCCTTTCTGTTGCACCATAAAATATTCCATCTACTTTTCTTACGCTCCCTTAATATGTCCTCTTTCCTACTGCTCTGCTCTCTGATGGTACCTTCTAGATGATCTGAGATGTTCCTACAATTTTACTCAGTGTTCAGATAACACTGTTTTACTTAATATTGAAAAGCAGCATTTTTTTTTACACACTAGAAAAGTGTAATATTTCTCTGTAGAAGTAATTTTCTACATTTTCTCATAGTGGGACTACCATGATGACTATTGTTGAAGTATTTGGAAATTCCACTCCTTTCTAATATATAGTTTTAGGTGCTTTGTAGGATTTTTAGTTAAAATATAATAATTTAAGAACCCATCTGATTTGTATCTATTGAAGTTTGCATTATGAAAACATGGCAGGAGAGATGCAGTTTGTCTCAGATCTGACTGCCTTTGTTTCCTAACCTGAATGACCAGGGACCTATTTACAGTCAAGTCAACTAGGACTAATTGTGGACCTAAGAGTGAGGCCTGTCTTCATAGTAATTTTGATACTGGTATGGAATAAACAGACAGGGCTGCACAGGAAACTGCTACTGAGCTGACAAGCCAGAAGGAATTGAGAAAAAAACCTCACCTTTTTGGAATGTGGGAGAGAAACGCTGATACTTTATATTTTAGAAAAAACGTGGTAATAAAACTTTTACCATTGGTAATTTGAAGTATATTTTGCTTAGAATCAATAGGCAGCTCTAGTGATCATTGATGGAATGTTAAATCCAACTGTTCAGTATATTTTAATACCTTTCTAGTAATGAACAAAGGGAGGAGCTTTCCTTTCCCTTTCCCTTTCCCTTTCCCTTTCCCTTTCCCTTTCCCTTTCCCTTTCCCCTTCCCTTTCCCCTTCCCCTTCCCCTTCCCCTTCCCCTTCCCCTTCCCCTTCCCCTTCCCCTTCCCCTTCCCCTTCCCCTTTCCTTTTTTTATTTTTTAGACCAAATATACTTATGGACAAAATAAATTCTTTAAATATTTTATATTCTGCAGAGTTGTCAACAAGACAGCATCACTCTGAGAATCAATTACAGAATGAACATCTGTGCAATACTTTTTTCAGTGATTCAAATAGCTTTACTCTCCATGAATTAAAAAATAATTTATTCAGAAGTTGAGAGAGAAGAAAGAATGAGAAACAAATGCCTTAAAGTTAGGGTCCTCTAGGTTTAATTTTTAGATCCTTTTTCAATATTGGTCCTTGCCCTTTCCAAAGTTATTTCTATTAGCTATTTTCCTAAGCTTGCTGTAAACTGCCAGTTTTCCTCTGTGTTAATTATTAATATGACCTGTTTATGTACCAGTTATCCAGCTAACCATTAATGTCTGTTTACTCATTGATGACCTTTGCAACTACATGCCAAGCTCTTGGCCAGTAAATGTCAACATCTTTTAATAATTCAAAAATACTCATCATAGCTTATCTACCAAAAATTTTTTTGACCCGAAACCCAAAAATTACATACCACTTATAATTCATAGACATTTGTACAAGACTGTTTCAGTTAAATGGCACAGCAAAAGTAAAAGAAACAAAATCTTCACTGATATTCTTTGCTTCTGGTTTTGTTTTCATACATTGCAACGGGAAAAATAAAGGTCTATCACGCAGGCATAATAAAATGCTTTGCAAAAAGAATTACTGTAAGTAAATCTTCATCTTTTCTCATTCAGATCTGCAGCATTAATCTGAGCACAAATAAGATATCTCTTCCCTATGTTCTACTAATAGCTAAAGGCTACTCTGGGGACACAACTGGATTAATGCTGGAAGTAGTGACAGTAATTTTTACCCATGATTACAAACTCTATGTATATTTTTGCTCACTAAATGTGTCTAATTTAAAAAGACAAGCAGTAGCCCAGGATGAAAAAGAATTTGAGGGCATTTCCCACTTGAATTGATGTGTAGGATGGCCTCCTCCAATCTGCTATGGAGATAAGTGGAACAGGCAGGTTTCTTCTTCCTTGGTCCACTAACATCCTTTGCTAAGAAGAACCTTGAAATATTGTCTTTGTGATTACAATTTGCAGGTATGAAATTGGCTTCCTTTTGAAATATTTTCAAATATTAGCATCATCCCAGCCGTAAGTAATGGTGATGGCATTTACAGAGATTGCAGCTTTGATATATATGTAGGTATATGTTCACATTTTCTCGTTCATTGGTGTTCTAACTTCAGTAATTTTTTTTTTTTTAAAGTTATAGCCTTGAACACTTGCTGTGACTGTCACTTCATGTTGAATTTATCATACAGAATGTAAGTTGTAAGGCTAAGGAACAATTTGTCAGAAGCCATAGTATCAATTTCTGAAGGGGTTTGTTGTGGTCCTGGGTGGGCGGTAAGCTTTCTAGGTTTCTGCCCTCAGTTGCATAGGCCATTTGGACTCAATAGTGTTGTTTCAAAGGGATTTGTCTGGGCTGTAACACATTTACTTAAACACTGTGCTTCTGTACAGGATGGTTATACAGTACTTCAAGCATATAAATGCCTTTCAGGTTTTCTGTACTGAATGATAACTCACCTTGTCTTTCTTGGTGAGGTAGGTAATAAATAGAAATCTGGACTCTAACTGAGACATTCTGACTTAGTTAGATCTTCTGGTGTTCTGAAAAAGACAAGTAGACTCAATTACCATGCCAGCAACTACATAAAGACTGTCAAATTAAATCCAAAAAACTAAGTTTAAATAATGGTATGACAAAACCTGAGGAAAGACAAGAATATCAAGCTCCTCTGACATTTGACCAGAAGTTACAGCACTGTGGAAACAAAGAAAAATACCCTTTAAAACATGCGTTATTATCTTGAAAGACTGAGGGGCAAGACTTGGTCAAATCCATCTTAGCCTAGGGATGTGGACAAGCGGTGCTGCAACCATTAATCCACATTGTGTTCCTACTTTTTATTGAGATAATCCTATGGTTTATTTGATAAACACTTAAATATATGACTAAAAGGGAAAAAGAATAATACGCTACACTTTCTCGAGAGTCATTCAGCCGGCACCTTAATTAAGCCGCCAAAAGCCTTGTGAGTTGGATAAGTGTTATATTGAATTAGCGTCACCCACCACTGATATGGATCTATCCCAAGGTTGAAGCACAACAGCTGTCTAATGGTGTATAGTGACACCACCCACCAGGGTAGAAACCGAAGCAGCATACCACATCCGATGGAAACTGCAGGGAGACCTGAGAGAGAATTTAATTATTTCGGTTGGAACTTCTTCAGAACATTGACTTGGCACTCCAGTCTTGCAAAGCACACCGTGGAAACTTTAATGAGCTGCAGTTGTAGAGGGCAGGCTTTCTTTTAGATATCATTGAAAGACAACAACTCAGCACACCTCAGCATCAGGCTAGAAAATG
Source organism: Nesoenas mayeri (assembly GCF_963082525.1). Classification (NCBI taxonomy): domain Eukaryota; kingdom Metazoa; phylum Chordata; class Aves; order Columbiformes; family Columbidae; genus Nesoenas; species Nesoenas mayeri. Next base: position 8,246,121 of record NC_137563.1, on the reverse strand, counting down.
AATTCCCTGCTGACTCAGAAAACAGTGCATAAACTAGAGTCATCAGCACCATTCCTTTCAATAACTAGGTCTTTCTTGGAGGTCTCTCATCTAAGACTGACCTAAGTTGACACATTTTAGCTTGTGCGACAAGGGACAAGGCTCAAATGTGATATTCCTGTGGGAAGTGGTGTCCTGCGTCCATTTGCTTTTATGTACAAAGCAATGACATATTTAATCCGGGTTTCCCCCTCCACCTCAAGATGCTTATTATTTATATGGAGTTGTTTAAATTTTCCAGATAAATATGTATTTAGAGCCTTTCTAAACTATATAATGTGCTTTATAGATCAGAGCAACTCCATTTAAAATTGTTTTTTAAAAACACAAATTATAATTTGATAGACTGGAACAGCTCTATTGGTTTCATAGATAGCTGGGCATTTATTTTCCACTATAAAGATCATAATGTTTACCCAATGGACCAGAACAGCTCCTTCTTAGCTTTTACTCCCCCTATTATACCACAATTATTTAAATACAGATTCTGCATTACTTATTTTGTACCCGAGTGGATGGGGTATCACTTAGGTGAGTGAGTAAAAGGGGCAGGGGTTGTCTCATACATCCCATCATCATCTGAAACACTGTTTAAAGATCTAGATATAATAGGAAGAGATTACGAACTGATAGCTTCCATGACTATATTTATTTATAATGTATCATTCAGTTCTTCATCTAGTTCAGTGGAAGAGTGGGCTATTCAGCCATGTGTTCCGTGCATTGCAGGTAGGAGATATTTTAAATGCCTATATGCTGACAAGGTGAGTGGTTAGGGCATGATTTTGTTATATAAATATATATGTGTGTGTGTATATATATATGAAAGCACAAGAATAATTGATTATTACTTTCTTGCTTTATTTTTGTGTAACCTCAGAAGACAGAAGTATAAATCCATACTGTGGGGATATGCGCTATCTTGTTATTAATTTGTGGAGAACCAACAGAGTGTGTGAAACCATATGGACTGCAGCAGAGGAGATGCATGTTCAGAAGCACTTCCTAGTGGTATAACGGAGATGTTACTGCTGCAGTGGTTTCCTCATATGCAGGCAACACTGCCTTAGACTTTCAAAAACCTGGGGATTGGTTTACCCACCAAGGAAAATTAGCAACTATCATTGTCACCAGTGGGTATTGCCTTGGAATTTCCTGATGCTAAATGATGGCCATTCGCATACATTTTGCACACTCCTTTGTATCACTTAATTCATAATCCTTGTTCCCAGGTTTAGCAGAAATATTTTGTCTGCATTATATTCCTGCATTATATTTCTGCATTATTTTTGAACAGGATTTATTATTTCTTTAATTTATTTAATATTTTTGTTTTATTATGCATTAATACTAGGAGTCAAGAGTAACTGCTATGAAACTAAGAGCAATACATATTCAACTCATTTAAACTTGTGGTGAAAGCTTATTCCTTTATCTAATTTATTTTTCTAGACTTTGTGTCTCTCTTAGCCAGTATGTCCTCACAGCTGTCAATATGCTGTCACAGAAGTGGAGGTAAAGACCATATTTGGTGTCTATGGTTTCCTTCATTTAAGAGGTTAATCAAAGATGCTGCATGGTATAATTGCATTTTTCACTTACATGTGATGATGGCTGAACTGCAGGATGGCTAAATTGTTGAATTTCTTATTTTTCACATTGTATGTTTCGTCCAGCTCTGTGACTCCTTTCTTTCACAACCCCTTTCTTCAAAGAAAATGCCCTGTCAGCAAGTCCCCAGCCTGCTGTCATGTTATGCTCATACCTCCCCATATTCAGCTGGTTCAGTTCCAGCTCCTCTATAGGCCTCCAAAAACAGAAAATATTTTCTTTCTTCCAGAAAGCTCATTCTAATTTATATCCCAGATGAGTAACTCAAAAAGCATATGAACAGTGAAACATAGTTTAGGCTTTCAAGTAGTACTAAGTTAAAGGAACTGAAATTTCCTAAAGTTCAGGCACTGTCTAGTGTGTGGTTTGAGCCAATGCTATTCTCTGAACAAAACTACTTAAGCAAAAAATTTTCCTGATTGAAAAGGGAATGGATGAATGTCAAATGTTTGAGTTGCAGGGATGTGCAGATAGTTACAAGAGCGATTACTTCATCAGTGCATGGTCAATCTAACTGTAGGCTGCTGATAAAAGGCAGTTCTGGCCTTAGTCACACATTCTTGCAATCTAATTCTCATTTATACCAGCTATCTGGCCAGATTAACCCAACTGAGAGTTACTACCTTTTCTATTGCTCAATAAGGTTGTTTTTCAGATTGTTCTATGAGTTGACCCTGCTGAATGTGCATTCACACGACTGCCCGCACTGATGCAATGGAGACTTCAGGGACATGCAGCCCATAGTGAACATGAATGGCAAGAGCTTGGGCACCAGCAAAAAGCTTCCATCTGGGCTCAGTTTTGGCCAGAACAACACTACAGTCATGGACGTTAGGCCCATCCATTAATGTCTGTCTAAACGGGGTCATTTCAGGGTCTGTTAGAGGGGTCTAATTAGAGGTCTGTTTTTTTCTTTAAAAGTCCTTGCCTACTATTTCTTTTGCTTTTCCAAACGCCCTGAAGTAGACAATACATCACAATGAGGTCAAAGCAGAGGAAAAGAAAAAAAAAAAAAAGAATCCCAGCAGCCCCAGAACAGTGACAGTTTTCATTTATTATCTAGAAGTCATGTGAATTTTAAAGTCACCAATCATCATCAAGAGAGGAATGGACCTGGATGCTTGACAAGGAAGATGTTGTCTGTGGCAGCATAATATTCAATTTACTGCCAAGGCTACTGACTTCTGAAGCAATAGGAGAATAAGTGAAATAATTGATTTCTTACCTCAAAGGTAATATGGCATCGAAATTACACTAGCTATGTTCACTTGTCTTTTTTTAAACAACCTTCCTGATTCTAATTTGATCCTTGAAAAGGCAGAAGTTTTTAAGACTGTCTTGGAGCAACACTATAAAAAAAAAATCTTTCTTAATGTATTAAGGGTGCAAAGAAAAACCTAAGATACATACCTACCTGCAACAAAATCTACACTGCCCATTTGGTATTAACTAAATTCTATCCCCAAACCAGCATGTTCCTGTTGAAGTTTTGGGTAGGGGTCCTTGAAGAATGGTCTGAAGGCATCGGATTTCCTTAACACGACCCTGCCCTGTTCCTATGCCTATGTATTGTCTATTTAGGGAAACATTCCACTGTCCTTGCTCATGCTGAGCAGTCCCGTAGATATAAATCACTCTGCTGTAGAAGCAGGCACAATTCAGCATGACTAACGGACCCTTCTGTGCCGATGAACATTAATGGATGTGGCACCATACATGCTTGTAGAGCTGAAGTCAGTGGGACTGCTCATGGAGTAAAGTGCTACTCACTGTGAGTAAATGCAGCAATGCATTGCCTGTGTATAAGTAAACTATTTGGGATAGGAATCTGCCAAATTATAGAAAAGCACTTTACTGACCTGGATGGTTTAATTAAGTCTTAACTTATATGTTTATGTCAATAATCACACTTCACATTTGTAAGGAGCTGTAAGAATAGGAACCCAACAAAATATGTAAGTGCAGTAATATGTTCTTGCAATGGGGGACTGTCTCTCTTGAAGTAATTGTCTAATACTGTCAATAGGGGTAGTTTTTAATGCTCAGCAAGTGGTTAAATTCAACAAACTTAAATATTTTTTGAAGCAATTTATATTTATTGATGGCTACTACAAAATCCGTTTACCCATAATCAAGTGAAACTTGAAGGTGCTGGCTTTCTTAAGTGCCGAGAGTCAACAATATTAAAGTAAATAGTGGAGGACATTCCAAGATAGTATTAACACAATTGATTTATTGATGATTGCACAATGGGAGGTTATCTTTTGTTAATTGACTTTGTAAATAAGCTCATAGGCGTCTCTAGTGAAGAAAAAAATCTATTGCTACTAGAAAGTCCGTAGGGTGAGGTAGCTATGCCACTCCATAAAGTGTCTGCTCTGCTGTAAAACTCCTTGTGGCTGGATAATGGCATTTCTAACAACATATCCCAGCAGGTGCTCATGCATACGTGGTAAGTGACACTCCAAATGTTGTTAGCTTGGACTATCCTGTAAATGAAATCATTCGTCTTGGATTTCATAGAAAAAGACATGGATGGAAAAGGGAGGGGCCATCCTGGAGCTCACAGATATATTTACAAATCAGGTGGTGTGTATACAGCAGCCAGATCTGATCTTGTACTATTTGATCTTTCCAAGTGATAGCTGGAAAGTCTACTTCTTCACTCAGACCCAGGACCTACCTCTATCACCTCACACCTAAGGCTGGTTCATTGCTGGTTCATCAACCTATGCTGCTAGATACCTTATAGATGCTTAGATCTTATTATGGCTTCCCTTTGGAGTTTCTAGTCTGTACCATGTTCTCTTCTGATTTGAGCAGGACATTGCCCAAATTGAGTAACACTTTTACTGTGTCCTTTATGTGTTATTGCTTGCTTCAGCATGTTTATGGTGAATAGCATGGATGCTGCTTCTCTAGTGGCTATGGACTGTCTTGTCCACTAATTTCTAGCCTTCTTGCCTGAACAAGCCACCGGAGACAATTTGGTAGCCTACTTTTTTCCGCTTTAGTTTCCATTTTCCTCCCAACACTGTTTATTTCTCTGTTTTTAATCCCTCTCCATTCTTATTCCCTCTGGTAATCTCATTCTCATCTCACTCTGACCCTGTCTTGACATCGGAAAAGAGCCATAATTGATCTGAATGTCCTGCTTCACTTAGTGAAAGATCCAAGAGGGAAAGTCCTTTGCTCTTAAGTTAACAGCCCTGATCTGTGAGCAAACATAATATCTACTTTTGGCTGACAACAGCAGATAGATGGGTGGGACAGAAGCACTGTGGTCAAGAACTACTGTGCAGGGACAACCCAGTAGAACGTTTTTATTCCTGATCTATAAAACGCCATGAGCTTTCAAAGAAATTGGCTGCTTCTAGTCTATGACCCTTATGAAACACCTGCACTGACTCATGCTCCTTTCCCTGTCATATCAATAACCTCGATATAAAAAAAAAAAAAACAAACAACCCGTGCCACTTCTGTAGGAGAGCACACAGGCTGTGGGAACAAAGGCTCTGCTGTTTCCTTATCTCAATAACAATTAAGACATCAGATTAACAGAATCTTTAAATGCTTTGACGAATGCAGGTGGAATGCTCTCTGTTTGCATTACTATAAAGCCTATCAGTAACCTTAGTATTAAAGGGCACAGGGGAACATGAAGTATCAGGCTTGCATACAAGACTAAGTGTAAAGTCTAAAAAAAAAAAGAGATTTTTAAAAAACACCACATGTCATTTCTTGTAAGTCTGGCTTTTGAAACTTCTAATAAACATCACTGAAGTCAGAAGTTTACCTTGGAGAAGACAGGGAATTCCCTTCCCTCATGACATGTAGTTTCCTTTTTTATTTCCTTCTCCTTGTTCCTTGGCACAAAAATGACTTCAGTGTTCACTTAGTGGCTGCAATGCCCCTTGTTAATAGGACTTCAGTATAATTCCTATGTTTTAGCTTGACATTGGAGCCTGGTGCTCATATAGTGTTAGCTGGGTGTTTGAAAGTGCAGTCTGCCTGGAAACAGCATGACAGACCATTCTCCCAATACTTTGAGTAGTAATCCTTGGAATTACCCTGGATCAGGCAGAAGTGAAGATCTCATCTAGAGGACACAGATTTCTCTGCTGGGGTCACAGCTTATGCAAAGAATAAAGGCCATATCTGCAAAGGTATTCAGGCACTTCAATAGGAGTGAGGTACCTGGATACCTTTTGTGGGACTGGCCATAACTGCATTCAGCACATCTGCCTGACAGGCAGGAGTCTGAGCACTGACCTCCAAAACTGGTGGGAAATGCCCACTGATTCCCTTTAAAACAGTTGCTGATTTTTTCTGGGGATCCTGTAATAAAGTTTTTCTGAAAGGAAACCCTGACTAAAGGGAACCCTTTCTGGATCCTTCAGCTGGGAGAGGGTAGGGAATGTCACTGTTGTTTTCCTTTTTACAGTTCAGGAGAAGATGACTTTCATATTTTCCTTTTCAGTCATCTGTTCAGTTGTGACCCCTTCTGTGGACCTTGTGACACCAAAGTGCCTCATTCCATTGCTTTGAGATCTATAAAAAGAGCAACAGTGTTGAGGGATTTGTGAACAAACTGTTTTGTTCCTGTAACTCTCCTGGGAGGATTAGACTTTTAGAAGCTTAGATTTAGGCTCATGCTTCCCTCTATTCAAATGCCTGGCTCATGTTTTGTTTAGAAGACCTTAATATTCCTAAGGAAGTTCTTGAGATGAAGTGTTTTCACATTACCTCTCTCCATCATATTTGGTGTACTTTCCTCATTTGAATTCAGTAATCCAAGCCATTCTCTGGAAGCAACAGTGACTCCCATTTACGTCTTTGCCACCTTTTCTAAGAATGTGTTCATTTCCTTGATCCCATGTTTCAATGCAGCAGTTGTCCCTGCCATTATCCTTGACCTAATCATAGCATTTAGGGATCCGCGTGTCTCATGGTCACAGATGAACACATGGACAGAAACTGCCTTACAGACCTCCCCGTATAGCTCGCTTTAGATCCATCAGAATGGCGTGTGAAATTCCTATTAGGTCCAGTTTCTTCTGAGCTGTGAGGGCCAAGATAGTTGTATTTCATAATCTGCTGGAATGCTTCTTCGCTGTCTTGGCGTAGCCAGTCCCACAGAAGGAAGAGGGGGGAGAGGATGTGCTCCAGCCCTAAGATCAGATGTCGGGCACAGGTGCTGGCAGCAGAGCAGCACTGCAGTCCCCCAGTATGAAATTGCAAGCTGGCCTCGTTCGATGGACCTTCTGAAAACAGCCCAAGATTGTGTATCATGAGTTATGGTGGTGATATAAAACTGAAAGCCTGACTACATCTGTCAGTTAAAAATTGCTGTGAGAGCTTGGGAGGCTGTTAGCTCAGTGTTTCAGCTAAATCTCAAACAGAGTCGCTGCATTTTACCTTCCTAATTAAACACCCTCTTAGTTTTTGTTGCTCAGATTAATTTTTACTTCTGCTTTCTCTCACAAACTGACATGGATTGGAGCTATCGATGGAGAAACCTATTCACCATATGAACTTTGGATCTGGATTCATATCTTGCTCTCTTCCTCAAATGCTGTAAGGTCCTTTGACATGGAGCTGTCACTTTCTGTCACTGTGGCCACATGTCTGGGGAAGAGATCTCGTCTCACAGTGGTCAAAATTTTAGTTGACAGGAGACATATGTTGAGGCAAGGTTGTAATTTTTGACATTTTTTTCTCAAATGGACCAAGAGCACGTGTAAATACTAGTACCACACATTTGATTTTGCTCTTTGCAAGTGAAGAAGCAGCTTTGTAGACAGATACAGAGCATGTAGAATCACATCCACCTTAATTTTGATAGCAGGTACACGTTTTTTTCGTAGGGTCTGACTACTTATAGATGTTCTACTGTGAGTTGTTTTCTGATCTTGTATAACAAGTGAGGTATCTGGTTCTCTTTCAATGCAAATGAATGTTAGACATCTCCTTGGCTTCCAAAGGGCAATGTCAAACTTAAATGAGGAAGAGGTAGAACGGTGCTAGGATGAGACACTCCTAAAAGCCTCTTAAGTGATCCAGGAAGGAGCATTCATAAGTGCTCCTCTAAGATATCAATGAGTCACTCCTTAATCACAACCTGTCTATGCAGAGCAGTGCCTCCCTGACACAAGAGCAAACTTCACCTCTGCAGACCTTTAAAATAAGTCCTCTAGGCTGTCTCTCTTTTACAGGAGACAGCTGACCCCAGTGACCTTGCTTATGTCCAAATCAGGTCATTGCATCATCAGTTCATTCTATAGATGTGACAGGATATAATATTCCTTGCACTTCCTGTCTTAAACCCTGATTTCAACCTTCGCCCAGGCTGCCCAGGAGATTGCTGTGTGTCCTGTCCTTCTTCCAGCATTGGCAGCCCTCTTATAATAGGCAAAATGATCATTTTACGTAGATTGCACATCATTTTTTTTGGGTGTGTATAAAACACTTTGGATCACTTTTAGATAAAGGATACTATATAAATGAAAGTCCTCATGATTAAATCAATAAATAACAGAGTTAGCTTCTTGCTGTTAGACCTGCTAATTTTCACCTTGTTTGTCACATGCATAACATGGCATTATTTTTCTATTTCGTTTATCCTCTTGATGGCTGAACATGCTATGAAAAATTATTCTCATAGAAATGTTTATGTCGGCCAAACATTTTCAGCATGGGAGGGTCCTTGCAGGGGACCTTGCTTTCCTAATAACTCATAACTGTTGTGGCTACTATGTAAATCTCTTTATCCAATCAGTCAGACATGAAATAAAATACACTGACCTGATGCTTAGCTAAAATGTAAATTCCAAGTCACGTGAGGCCTGGGGAGTTCTAGTGCAGAAGAGGGAGTTTTCATTCCCCATTTGTAAGATGATATCTGCTGGGCTCATTAAGTGAAAATATTTTGGGGCCTGTGTCTTACAAGGTAAACTTGCTCTATTGTGCAGAAGAACATTCACTGAAATAGCGAACATGGATCATCTGATGACATTAGCTTTGTAAGTAATTTCCATGATGTCAAGGGTACACTGGAGATTAAAGGGGGATTAAGACCTACTTGCACAGTCAAAGCATCACAGTAAATTGACTTGACTTGGCAGGCTGCACCTAAAGTTGGCAAGTTTTCACTAACTAATCATATAAAATCCAGGTTTGTGGTGTTAGTTAGACTACACTTTCACAGAGGCCAGGAAACGTTAAGCTTTCAAAGTGGGAGGTTTTAGGAGCTAAAGGAGGAAAAGGGAGGGGAGACTGTCAAGGAGACTTTTGCAATGTCAAGGTGCCAAGAGGTGCTAAGTAAAATAATGACCCAGTTTTAATGGAGAAGGCTCTGCATTTGAGGAGCAACCTGGCTGGATTTCTACCCAAAGCGCTTTTCCTCCAGCGAAGTTTATTTTTTCCCTCCCTCTTGCTGTCACAAAATGCAATCTCCTCTAAAAGGATCAGACCCCGCACAGGAACTTCACTGAATAAAGATGAGTTTATATTTTAAAAAGGAAACAGCTGGATTGCAAAAGCAAGGGAGGTAGGCAGCTCTTGTTTCATTAGCTAAGGGAAACTCAGGGCCCCAGAGGAGAACAACTGGGAGAGCAGCCATGACAGAACAAAAAAAAAAAAAAAAAAAAAAAAAAAGGAAACAGAAGATCATAAAGAACTAATAATGAAAAATGGAAAGTGAGAATGAGCCAAGAAAAACAGGCAATAAATAGATTAAAAAAAAATAGTTTGGGGGAACAGAAATGTAAAGCAACCAAGCAGGAAAAGAGCAGGGTAGAGAGTATGGATTTTCTGCATATAAAAGAAATCTGAAATTTCTCAAGAACCTGATGAAAAACTGGAAGTGTCTCATGGCTGATCTCTTGATCTCCAAACTGGAGGCTGCTTCAATGTGAAAACAAAGGAGGAGCACTGTGTATAATTGCCTGGCAATTTGTTTGCTGCTTCCACTGGAAAAAAAAACGAGTGAGTTTGGCTGGGTAAGAGAGTCCAGGCTCCATCCATGCTGATGAATTAGGGTCCTCTAAGAGCAGCTTATAAAAAAATGTATCTCATGGTTGTTTAGAAGGATCCAGTCAACTGTTTATCTGTGCAGTAATCACTGCATGATGAGTTGGAGGTAACCTGGGTGCGGGACTGTACATAGTGGGAGTCTCTGAACAGTTTCAGATGAAGAAAGAGTAGAGATTGGAAGAAGAGGGGCTAGGAAGAAAAACAGATACTAGTCTGTCCTTCGTCTTGAAATCAATTCATTGTGATAAAATATATAAACATGGCCAAGACCTCATAGTCCAAGAGAGAACAGATTTTTTTTCAGTTGCCCTTCAATTAGATCCATAATAATCCTGCAGCTTTATATGGTTTACAGACGACACTTTGCCCAGCAGAAATGGTGCTATTCTTTATATTGTGCTGTGCTCATTAGGTTTTAATAGGAGCAGTTGTTTAAAGGGTGGGTGGGGGCAGGAGGGGGAATGCACTTGGTGATGCATAGTGGAATGTACATTAATCTTGTTAATGACAACACAGTTAATGGCTGGCAAAACATTACTTTTGAATTAACCTTTCTCTTGTGCAGGCTATACTTGAGAAACAGAGCCAGGACACTGAAAATACAAGGAAAGTGCATGAAGACAGGGATACAGGATTTCCTATGATTTTATGTTGTTCTTAATTAGGAAGCATATTGGCAGCAAATGCTAACATGTGTTGGGATGTTTAGCTGTAGCCAAATAAATGTTTTCTATTACAACTCTGAATTCTTTGCCTAGCCAGAGCCCATGCTGTTCTGTTCATGTCTTACAAAATCCCTTTATAAGTCATTTTGGGGGCCAATTTTCTGCTGGCTTATGTAGCAGAGTTACTTTAAACATATGCACTCAGACTCCAGAAGGGTCGTTGTCCTCACTTTTTTTAATTTTTTTTTTTTTTTTTGAGTGATAAATGGGGGAAACCCTTATGAAATGCTTCTATAACCAAACCTAACAATAGCCTATACTGAGCATGCTCATTTAAAGCACAAAGTAGGGAATGGATATAACTGGTTTTCTCTGGTCACGTGTTTACACGTAGGCTGAATGAATAATCCATAATGAATAATTTATCTGACATTTAATTTCCTTCTCCAGTTTATGAATGGTCTGCAAATACTCTGCTATTTTTTTTTTCTTTTTGGTTCAGTTTGTCATTTCAAATTATTAGTTAAATAATTTCTGATATAGCTTGTAGGTTATCTGAGAACAGTTTACTATGAGTATTCACAATTTATAACTCTTGCTATTTCAATGATTGGAACACATAACTAGAGTCTGACTTAGGTAGTGAAAGTCTTGTGTAAATGGAAATTGAGGGTTTTCTCTTTGCAAACATCCTGCTACATTTACTTTAGGTATTATGCTAATTTTTTCTTGATGATCTTGATAGATAACTTGGTTATCTTGGTTAAAGGTAACTCTGGCCAGTAGGGAAAATATAGCAATTAGTCACTAAGATTGACCATGAGTCTGGACAAACTCTTTCTTCTTTCCTCAATGTCTGGTATCAGAAGAATTGCTGGTGGTAAATACCACAATATTTTGAGCTGTGAGACAGTAAAAATTGTTATCACAACTTTCTGTGACTGACTTTTAAGGTTATGTGTATGAATTCATAATCTGGGCTAATAAAGATCTTTTCAGACCATCGTGTAAATAATTTAAGCTATCTAGTCTTAAATAAAGTATATAAAAGTTATTGCAAAAGTATGCTTCTTATGTTTATTAGTGCACTGTTTGACTTTCATCATAATTTGATTCTAAGGTTTTGTGGTTTTTATGACGAGAAAGTCCTTTACTTCCCTTGGGTGTTAATGGGGGAAAAAAAAGAAAGGAAAAGAAAAAAGGATTTATCTGCCTAGACTATTTTGCATGGACTCCCTTTTCTGTTAGAGGAGGAAAGAAGGTGTTCAGGGACTGTCCATTAACTAGCACGTATGAAAGACAATGAACAATTGTGCTAAAAATAACTCACAACCATATAAGGATAGCAGTTGTTCTGTGTTGCTGCAAATATCAATTTGTGGGGAAAAAGAAGACAAGTTGCAGTATCTAATTACTTGTGAATGTGATTAGCTCCTAGAAAACTTAAGGACCATGTTGTATCAAAATCCCATACCATAAAAAGAAACTTGCTCTTAATTTTGTTCTCAAATTGGACACCATTAATCACTGTGAAAGTTTCAAAATCATTTGGCTGAAGAACTTGGATAACAGGAGGCTTTCAGGAGGTCAAGCTCTCTGATTGGCACTCCTGACCCTCTCTTGTCTCAGTTTCCCATCTTCTGGCTTTACTCCAGCTGTAGAAACGTAACTGTCCCTGGGCTGGGTTGTTCTGTTACTCGTGTGAAATCCTCCATGGGCTCATGTTGCGTTGGTCTGTGCTGTTTGACAGAGCACGCAGGAAAGACAAGCGGCACCAATGGTTCAGCCGTGTCTTAGACTGCAGCTTCAAAGAAAGACAGAGGTTGCAGCAGGGTGTTTGTGAACCTAGCAGAGATTGTAAGTAGACCTTTGGTGTCCCAGCTGACATTTAAAGGCTTGAAGCCTGCTGTAGAGTAAAGAAATGTCAATCTTTAAAAGAGTGGACTGTACTGGTTAGTAGGAAGGAATGTCAAAAGAAAGTTGATAGGCATCCCATAAAGTTGAAGTAAATGTATTTCATTCCTTTGATTTGAGCATGTTTCTTCATGATTTACCTGTGAATGAACGTCACGAAAGCTAGTGTTGGTTAACAGATGTTTGAAATGACATGGGGAAAGCATGGAGACTGGTTCACATTTGACTGAGGGCACATAACTTGTAAACCTGACTTATACTGGAGTTAAATCATCCCATCTGATGTGCTGGGAGCTGGATCTCCACACTTGTTCTTGTGGCTCAGGGATACATTTGAACCATTGGGTGGTTATTCACATCCAACCCTTTTTAGGATCCCCCATTATTCTTATTAACAACAGTGAGCACTACCAAGAAGGAAAAAATAATAATTCTTTCCCCAAAAAAGTAAAAACGTAATAGTGAATTAAAGTTCTAAACGATAGGACTGTTAACATAATGCCTTTTGTCTAGAATGAACTATAAAACACACATATATACAATGGAGAAAACCCTGTAAATGTGTAATGGACAAAAATATATATATATAATAAAACTGTTGAAAGAATGCATTTTCTCAGCACCAAGGCTATCCATAAAATTTTTACAATTTTTCACTATATAACATTATCTTTCGTAAAAAATGATATTTTAAAGCAAAAAGGTTGGCAAAAGAAACAGTTGGTAGTTAACGGAAGGACAGGATTACAGCACTATGCCTTTGCTGTGAATGGTGGAATAGAAAATGAAAAACATTTGGGGCATTATATGAAGCCCAGCAGTCATGCTCCATATGGTTTGAAGAGTTGAGCTATGCTTGACAAAGATTTTATGACTTCATTTTCTTAACATTGAATATTATTCCTTCAATCTAGGCCTGCAATCCCATTCCTTGCCTTAAATTTCTCCTGTTTTTCAGACAAAGAAATCTGTTTTATTAGTATGTATCATTTATATAGAGTTTAATCACATCTGGTTTAATATGCTGTTTTGTTACCAGCATGGCCTCCCTGAGGAATGCCCTGTAATCAAGGTATTGAGGCAAAATTGAGGTAATCTGGTCCCCAGATCTTCTAAAAACTTCCTATGGGACCTGATGCAAGTTATTTCATCCCTTTCTATTTTGGTTCCCCATCTGTAGAATGTAAAAAATAGTATTTTTGTATATCAGACATTACTGTGATAAGTTTTAGGATAGATAGCTGGAGTCATCTGTACAAGAGGACAGGTCAATATTTCTGGATAATTGGATTCGTAGCATAGAACTTCCTGGCTCCCAAACCTGTGCTCAGGCAGATCAGGAGATTAAAATTTTATCTTAGTCTGCATCATCACTTTGAAAACCAAATATTGTTCCCTTCTGTCATAAAATAGGGACTGATTAGTTGCCCATTCTTCAGTCTACAATCTACTGCCATGTGTACTGCCATCAGTGGAAGGAAGTCCATAATTTTCCCCAGAAATACACGTGGATTATTCTTACTTTTGACATTAAAATCACTGGGCACAGCTGGGGATTGGGCCAAGTTGTATGTTTGTGATGATGTGCACACTCATCATGATATCAGAATTCCTGCTGTTAAATGCACACCACTGAAAAAGGATATTTGTGTCTCACTTTAAAAAAAGAGTGAGGAGGTTCATGGACATCTCGATATCAGTATATATTCTTCTACCTAAAAGACAAGCAGCATGTTTGCTGTTACTACAGATGACCTAAATTGAAAAAATCAGACCTGGATCCAAAGTTTTCCAAAGTCTGAGTATTTGGATCTGCAGTCTTGGCTTGGAGAAATCCCTAAAAAGGAATTACTGTTGTCATTTATTACATCAGTTCGCATCCTATACGATGCACAATAGGTCTTTTCCGAAACTTCATTTTCATTTAATTTATTTTACTGCGCAGTGAAAGGCAGCATTCCCCAAACCCTCCTCCTGCTGTATCTGAGTGCATGCCCTCACATGTGGGTCTCACATGTAGCGGTATTTCAGGTGGCATGTTCTATATTAGGTAGATTGAGTATCACTGGTGGTATGTTTTATCCTATAGACTCAGTACACTGGAGAGCACTCAGCTGGTTAATATTTCATTCGGATTCTTTTCTCTTTCCTTTCAACCATCTATGTAAACTTTTAGATGGCTGGTCTGGTTTTAGGAGGTGATTTCCTTGCTGTGGATTAAGGATCCATTTGTGAGTCATTCTTCAGGCACTTCAGAAGAGTAGATTTCAAACCTGAAAGAATGTATTGTAAACAGAATAATGTGCTTTCAAAATTAGCTCATGTACCAAATTATGTATTTACTTAATACACCTTAATGGCTTTTGAAGAAGCCATTAGGCTCTATTGCGTAAATAGTACGTATACCAAAATATGTATTTAACCTAGATAGGGCAGTTTTCCATTGTTGGTTTTCCTTCCTTCTTTACAAAGTTTTATCTTCATGGCCTTTTTAAGGTCTATTATTCTTGAAGAATTTATCCTCCAGGAGATTGTTTCAGACAGCGGCAGCTGAGAGGGCAGGGGGAAGAAATAGCTGTCAGAGTGGCTAATAGGACTTTTCAGACTTTGGAATGGGGAAGGAAGAATATTACTGAGCAAAATGATTTTCTTAAAGGGAAGTATCCTACAGGGTTCTGTGTCCTGATCCTAACTTAGGGAACAGGAGCGTGCTCCTACATCAGACAGCTTTATGTTTTCACATTAAGTAGTTTAAGGGACCTTAAGTTGTCATGAGATTTCAGTCAAAGAATTTGAGCTTTGTATTTGGTTTTCTGTCTGTATACAAATATGGAGAACTGGAAACCTTGACAATGGCTGTGTAAGGATAACTTGAAAAATATTCAGGATTTGTCTTGAAAATGGAATTAACTCTAGTAATATTAAATGTGAGAGCGTTACTCAACCAGTTCGGTCTGGTGGGTAGTAAGTGGGTAAATAAGTGCAAACAAGCTAAAACTGCTGTGCTTCACTGTTTAACTGCTATCTGCTGTAATGGGTACAGAAAGTAATCCATGTATCTGCTAATGTCACAGGTGTACTCACAGCTAGCTCATAATAGAAAAAATACCTGTAAATAACAGCTCAGTTACAGCAAATGCCCAAAATTACAGACTATGTTATTCGCAGCTGATTCTACCAATCCTAGCTACATTCATCGGTTTGGAAATAGTAACAATTCCATATCAAAACTCTAGAAAAAGTTGTTATGTTGAGCAGCAAATGCAACAAGGACTAGCAGCTAAGTGCTAAAAATAGAAGTGTTGTATGAAGCCTTGCAAATTTGGCATATAGTCACGAGGTGCAAAATGAGAGTAGAGGGCATTCCCAGCACTGGGCAAGAAAAAAATGAATGATGGACACACAGGGATAACCAGTACAATGGGAGAAGACAAAGTTCCTAAATTTTAATGGAATTTACTATAGACTTACGTGTTTTTGTGGGCTCTGGGAACTTCCTGTCTATATTAATCAGTTTATCAAACAAACACTTCTGCACACAGTCTGTGCAAATCCCTCAGGCTGGTTCACCTGTGTCATCTCGCAGGATAGAAAGGGGCAACAAGACTTAGTGTCTTCTTAAGAAATTAGTTAACTACAAATACAATCAGCATCATTAAAATGAATGCAGTGTTATGAATCTCTGACACGAATTGCCCTCCTGCAACAATCTCTTTTTAGCAGTCTTGTTGCTTATGTGACTTTAGGCAGGTATCTCCAGTTAAAGTAGGTTTTGGATATACTTCAAATGGCCCTGGCTTGATTTCTAAATGAAATCAAATGGATTCCAAATTTAAATTAGGATTTATAATAGAATAATAATAATAATGAAGGACTGGACTACTGGTAGTTGGTCCATTAATGATGTAGTTTTTTAGTATTACCTTGTATGTGTGCATGAACAGGGAAGCATACCAGAAAAGATTTTGTGCAAATGTATTCAAGCATTGTTATCAACTGCAGACCAAAAATGCAATTGGAGCTGTATTGTTCTTTTTCATTGACTTTTTGTTGACCACAGGAAAAACTGGTTTTAAAGTACAACACAGTAACACAGTCTAAAGGAGTGAAAAACTTGTAGAGCCAGTTTGAGTTGTCAGGGTATGCTAACTTGTGACCCAGACGTGATGGTGGTTTTAAAATTAAGTTGAAACAAAGAAGTTCTGTTGTGCTTTTTCCATATTCCCTCTAGGAAATCATACTCCTGTCTGACAGATATTCCTCCCATCTCTCTTATCTACTGTGCCCTGCTTGCTCATGTTGTATCTGTGATCTTTGTACTTTGTTGCTTCCTTCAGTAGTGACCATCCCATCCATCCCCTTGGAGATACCTTGGACTGTATATTTTTCAATTTCATCTGTTCTTACCCTGCTTAATAAAACTTTTTTTTTTTTTTTTTTCTGTGAAAGGATGAAAAACTGCCCTACAGAAGACTAATTTTATATATTTATAATGTTTTCTGATTTATATGGCTATCATCTTAAAAGAGTTTTAGATATGTTTCTGGATTATGTGGAGTTTCCAAATAACATATTGAAAGGCTCTCTTTGAAAATCAAAGTAAAAAATATTTTCTTATGTTATTTGCAAAGTTTGACCAGAACTACTGAAAATATGGCTAGGCTCCTTTTGTCTTCTGTGAGACAATAAGTTTATTTTCAGTATTGCAGCAAGGAAGAGACAAACGGAATTGTTTCATCATTTAGACTAGACACCATTTAGGGGATAGAGTTTTGGTACTTCGTAAAGTTTCTATCATGATTACACACTTATCTTTATTAAACTGTAGCTGCTCCCTTAAAACCAGGCAGTTTGAATCTCTTTTATTTATTTATTTTATTTCTTTTTTCCTCAGGTACTGGGAAATTATTCATTCCTAGTGTTCCATCAGGCATATCAAAACCAAATATTTCTATGTGCATCTGTATTTGGGCCACCCATCCTGAATATGTAGCTCAGCTTTTCATGCCAAAAGTCTCCTGCATTAAATTTCATGCTGCATTTTCTCCGGGTTACCTACAGGTGCTATTTTTCCTGTTTTTATTAAAAAGTTAAACTGAATTTTATTCCTAATCAAAAGCTTTTCTTTTAGGGCCTGTTGGTCACTCTGATTTAAGTCCATCATGTTAGAGAAGTAGTGCAGTTTTGTATTCACTGAAGGATTGTGGCTTCAGTTGTGTGAAATGGCCTATAGAACCTATAGCATATTATTGATTGATAACCTGATATACAGTTGTGCATTTACAGTTTTCTGCAATTCTGCTCCAAGTAAGCTTTAGAGACATCATCAGTGACCTGGTTTCATTTATTTTAAAAGAAATTAATGACTTCCAGTCATATACATGTGGATATGCACAGTTTAAGAGAAAACTGGGTACTGTTTGGAATTACTATTCCTCAAAAATTCATAAAGATGTGGTGAAATGCTTAGACTGTATAACTTAAATCGAAAGTATTTATCCAGCTCTGATTTCAACAGATGTCTGAATAATAGGGGAAAAAAAACCCCTCCACCCTGTAACAAAACATCAGTCTACTTCCAGACTTCCCATGCTAAAGTTTTTTATGGCGGTCATTGGTAATGTGTATGTATTTTTCTCTCATTTTTTTTGTCAAAACTACTTATCTTTTAAAAAAATACTTTTTCTTCCCCTTTTCACTCTTGCCCTGTCTGTAGCGGCTGCTTTTCAGCTGAAGGTTGAACACAGTTGCTTTTTTGCACTAAGGACACCTGTTTTTGTACCCCATTTATCAGTTTAAGAAAACCTGGGAAAAAATACAGAGAAACATTTGGATCCATCTGGTTAGATGTGGGAATGTTATGATCATCTGGACATCTGGATAAGATGGTAATCACCATCAATCAGTTCGGCAAATCGTAGATTTGCCCCTGCTCTAGCTCTTTCTCAATGGTCTAGAGGTGTAGTTGGTTTTTTGTGGTGTTTTGTTGGTTTTTTTCTTTTCCTGATGATATACTTGGTACTCCTCCAGCGCTGTCTTTCTTCCCTGACTCTCCACCACCACCAGTGGGGATTTTCCTCTCCTCCAGCAACAGCAACCCCTCCGCTGCTCTTACTGCTCGCCATGTCCTCCTTAAATAGCAACTTTCCATAGCGAATGTGCAAATCCTGTTGTTCTCCGTCATGTTGTCATTATGGCCACAGGCAGGTGTCTGCACGTGTCCCCTAGCAAGAGAGAGAAATGTGTGTCCCTGTGCCCATGCTTGCAGCATGTGTGATCCGTTGTCCTCCCTCGAACCCTCCCAAGTATATGTATCCTTCCTGCTGGGGCTGTGCCTGCTGCAGGACTCCAACCAAATCTTCCTCCATCCTGGTAATAATTGGGGAAAAAGAAAGGGATCGTGCAAGTAGGGAGACAAGGAGACAAGCTGCCTGGGTGTGCGTTCAAGAGGACTGAGGCTGAAAGACACAGGGTGGCAAGCCTGTCTCTGCCTCCATGTTGATGCTGCTTTTAAGCAGCTTGATGTGCAAATTTTCCCTTAGCAAAGGGACTGGGCTGTATTTGTGGTCACTGGTGTTGAAAACATCATGTATTACATCTATAACAAAAATCACAGAATGGATGTGGTTGGAAGGGATCTGGAGATCATCTAGTCCAGCCCACCTGCTAAAGCAGGTTCACCCAGAGCAGATTGCACAGGAATGTGTCCAGGCGGGTTTGAATGTCTCCAGAGGAGGAAACTCCGCAACCTCTTCCAGGGCTCTGGCACCTCAAAGGAAAGAAGTTTCTCCTTGTATTCACAGATGGAACCTCCTGTGCTTCAATCTGTGGCTGTTGCCACTCATCCTATCATTGGGCACCACTGAAAAGAGTTTGATCCCATCCTCTTGACACCCACCCTTGAGATATTTATTATAAGCATTTATAAGATTGCTCCTCAGACTTCTCTTCTCCAGGCTGAACAGGACCAGCTCTCTCAGTCTTTCCTCATAAGAAAGATGCTCCAGACCCCTAATCTTGTCTTTGTAGCTCTCCACTGGACTCCTTAGGTTCCATTTCATAGTCAAACCTTTTTTAAGAGGGTACGTGGAGCATCCCATGGCAAGATGAAGGTGCCAACACGCTGCTGCAGTCAGCGCATCACACTCTGTGACTGTTGGGCAATGGCTGCTCAGTACCGCTCAGTGTCATTTGATGTTATACACTTCCATATCTGGCCCATAAGCACACTCTGAAATTCCTGAGCATGTGCGTAAAGTTAAGTACTTAAATGCTTTGCTGAATAGGAATTGACTGAACATGTGCTTAAGTATCCTGCTGAATTACAGCATTAATCATTTTTACAGCTGACAAAATCACTGCCCCAGAAAAATATTCTCCAATTAGAACGAGCGGGATTATTTCTTTCATTTGTGTGAAATAAGTGTGTTCCCAGTTGTACTGAATGTGCTCTGTTTTCTGAGATATTAGGAATCATTTTCCGTAAGATTTCATAGTGCTCAAGAGAAAACTTGAGAGATTTTGGAGTTGATCTGGTCCCTGGATTTGAGTTTATATGAAGAAAACATTGTAAGGAAAGATGTAATGGGCCAAAAATATGCACTTGCTTTTTTTCATTGATTTCACCTAAGGGCAGAACTTGGGCCGGTGTGTATGTTCATTAATCCTCTCTTGTGGGTGCTACTTCTTTCCATATCTGATTTTAATTTGTTTGTAGACACTGAATGTAGTTTTTCATATGGTAGAATGCTCCTTTTTGTTCCTTATTTCCTCCACAGTCTTTTAATAATATAGTTCAAAACCAGAAAAAACCCAAACAACAACAACAAAACCCAAACAAACCTTTCCTTTTTGTACAAGCAGTCAGTTAAATAGATAATAATGGTAATTTCTCTGCTCTGCTAATGATGATAATATTGATATTTATCAATAACAAATAACATGCAAGTGCCTGGATGAACAGCGTATTTTGCACAGTGGGGTTTTCTATCTATATATGAAACACTGTGTGGGAAGAGCTGCTCGCAGTCAGGTGAGGGAAGCTGAGCAAAGAATTGCCTCACAGCAGAGTGCCCGTTAACAGCGGAGGGGAAATTTAGTCCAACCCAAGAACAGAAACAATAGTAAAAAAAGCTGTGGAATCTGTAATCTCAATATCCAGCCCAACAAAGACCATGTATCTCAGGGCTCAACTAAGTGAGCTCTGACTGGAAACAGTGTGGGGCTCACTCCAGATAAATTGGGAGCAGGGGGGTCTAGGGGAAACCTGCAGCTAAGCCCTGGCAGCCTGGATATATCCAACGTGCTGTTCAGGCTGCTATACAATCCCTTTGGTGTTCAGCATGTTTTATTTTATTAAGTCTGCAAAAGGGACTTTGAGAGTCCTTATCTTCAGGAGATAAATTTACAGCTGCTTTGCTTCCTATATTATGTTTACATTTTGAACCTGTGCACCTGAATATTACCTGTTGGTAAAGCTGACTCTGTAATTATTGATTTTGAGGCTTATTACTGTTCACCAGACAAGGGGAAGGGGGAGAAGGAAGGGTGATCACAGAACAACCATCTATTCCAAGACCTTCAAAGGTGACTCACAGAGAAGCATATGGCCTGAATATCCTGCCGGAACAAAGAGCTGTACCTACAGCAAAGTCCCCTGAGCTTGTTTACTGAGACCAGTTTAAGATGCGACCTTTGAGTTTCATTGCAGCAAATGACTCGAAGTACAGCTAGAAATATTTGTAAGGCTGGTTATACTCCCTTTCAGAGGTCCTGGATGGAGTAGGGACCTGGTTGCAGATTGAGCATCTGAACATGTCTGGATGCTAAAGCTTGGCATGAGGGTGTCTGGAGAGAGCTTAGACATGCTTGGCATCACCCATGGGTCTGACTCAGAGCACAGCCCCAAAGCAGCTCTGAATATGGACAAGTCCAGGAGTGTCCCTTCCTTAGATGCCACATATATCCAGCTGCACTGCGCTAATCACAGGATCACAGTTTGTTATGATTATAGTCACTACCAGATCCAAAGGAGACAATATTACCTTTTTAAACAAAACAATAAAGCAATAAACGAACAATAAAACCAGCACTCCAGATGTCTTTCCTATGCTAGATAACATAAAACTAAAGAACAGCCACACATATACACATTTTTCTATTTATTGTTTTAGGATCAGCTACAACTGCAAAATGTTTCTATATGCATGTCCACACTAGAAAAATCCCAACTCTTTGAATCACAGTCATTTGTGTGTTGTATTTTCTTAGGCCTGAATGTATTTCCTAAATAACACAAAAAAAGGCTTTTACTATGCATTAGTTTTTACTTCAATTTTCAGCAGCAACACCAAACGTGTACATTCCCTTCCCTATGTGTGTTTCACTTGACTTGTTCATGTTACAGAGACTGTGTGGGAGACTTTGAGAGGTGTTATCTTTGATAGAGGAATTTATGACCATTTTCCTATCTGCCCTATGTTTACATTTTGAATCTGTGTTGAACATTTGTTACACTCACTTGTTGTGTCTTGTCTTAAATTAGATCATAAACATTTTGAGTCAGGGACCATGTCTTCCTGTATATCGTTTGTTTATTTAGGCCCTACTGTTATGGATGTGGAACTGACTGGGAGTGATTGTAATAATAAAAATAATACTGCTAGAAATTATTTTGCCCTGATAAAGAAATGTACAACTTCTGTTATCGGAACTTATGAGAGACTAGGGTGCTTGGAAGAGACTGTAGAGTAGTAGTTATCTTTGCAAATTATTTGAACCTTAGTGTTAAGAAAAGGGAAGGGAGAAGAGTTGTATTTTGATTTATAAAGAGCCCTGGCAAAAGCATTTCCAAATTTGCCAATATCCAAATACTACCTGTGGATTTGTGTGTGCATCTAACAAAGGTTTTGAACAATTACCCCTAATTGCCCTCTTCTAATATTCTGCTGAACAGAAAAATCTTCATTATAAGAACACACAGGTTGTAAATGAAAGGGATGAAAGCTCATGAAAGGACAGAAGCAGACCATACGTCATCCCACACCTAGGCACAATGGGATGCATTAAGGAAGCATTTATGGAGAGGCATTCCATCAAGTCAAGGTGTCAGAGGACATATGGTCTCTTTCACCATTAGCTCAGTGAATTTCCATACCTTTCCACTGGTCTGTATTAATCTCACTTTGTGACGGTCTGCTTTGTTTGATATTGTTCAGGCTTTGCTATGAAAATGCCTGATATACACATGCAAAATTCATGAAAGTAAATAATTAGAAACCACCTCTTTTCACTTGCTTTTTGCAAAAGAGAAATTAAAAAAAAAATGGGTCAAATGGAAACATCTTCAGTAATCAAGACAGAAATTAAGAAATACAGGTATGAATACTTAGGTTTATCAACACAAATACCTGCTTGACCCTACTTCCTGACTAGAAAAAAATTGTGAGTATATGCCTTTGAAATACAGGGTAGCGTATTGGTACCAATTTGTTTGGCGTGTGAAGGTGTAACCATGCATCTTACTCACTGGTGGTGATCCCAATGATATCACTGGGATACTGGTAATTGCTAATAAAATGCACATGTAGAGATCCTTATGATGAATATTATGGCAGGAGACAGTAGAGTCTGGAGCTAGGGGCAACAAATTTAAGTTTTACTTTTAGCTCTTCTAATTGCCAGATATGCTTCCGTATTTGATCTCCTCAGTTGTGTTTGGGGACCTATGTCTAAATAATTGGTAGATGATTGTGTGTTCATTCTAAACTCAAAGCTACACTTCCCTCTCCGTGGGTCTACTGTCATCTCAGAGGATATCACACAGACACATTCATCATCAAAAAGATACTGAAAAATACATCATACATATATGACTGGACTAACTAGAAGTCATGTCTATTATGACTATTATTTTTTAAGATGGCCTCTGTTTTATTTTTGGCATTTCTTCAGCTGAACAATGATTGTAGCCCAAAATCTCTGCAACCTCTGTCAGGGAAAACGTGAGTGTAATGACAACATGTTTTTCTTACAAATAATTCAAATGATACTAAAAATTCCAAGAAGCCCTAATGCTGGGGGAAGTGGGGGGTGAGAGGGAAGGAATTTATGAAAGTGCTAGGTGGGAATAAGAAAGCTTTTAAGACAATCATTATAATAATACTGTCATAATAATGCCTTTATCTTGAGGGAAAAAAAAGAAAAAAAGATAAATAATCAGCCAAGCAACCACCACTGAGCCTGGGACTAAAACAACCTTTCTGAATTTTCAGTTGTCATAAAGCACTGATGTTTTCTGAGGAGAAAAAAAAATAACAAAAATATATGTCTTGGTTTTTATCATGACATTTTGTTTTTCACATCGCCTTTCTCTTGTCCTAGAAACTTCACCCAGGCTCTCTGAAAAGTCTCACTCCTCAGCCAGAGTACTTTATACATTTGAATTGAATAAAATATTGCTGTGTTTAGTCATTTAAATTCAGGGCTCCTTTAATGAATGTCTAGAAGCATTGATTTAGTAGAGTGGGAAAACTCCCTGTATACACCTATTCCTTTACATTTTCCCAGCAGAGAAACTCTTGGTGTGTCATACCGCTGTACACTTCCTAGCCCTCCGGTATAGTCTGTGTATATACATACATGTGTGTTTAATATACGTAAAATCCCTAAAATGTTTGCCCAAAGAATGTTGTTATTCCCTGAACATTTTATCTGATGCTTACCAGGAAGAAAAAAGCCTAGTGGACTGAAATTTGGAATGAAAAGTCAAACAAGCATAGACCCTTTACTTAGCCCAGATGCTAATGACACACTGTCCGGTGTTTTAGAATATAGGCATTCAGAAGATCAAGCTATTAGAGAAAAGTTCTCCATCCTGAAAAATAGGGTTATAACTGAATCAGGAATTGCCAGTAATGTCTCCTCTGGGATTCTTGTTTTTAAATTGCCTTTTGGGAGGCTTTATTGACTTCATCCACATCAGTGCTGTGATTCAGAGCAGTGATACAGTTTTGAAGCAAATCCCCCAGACTGTCCCAGTTACTGTGCAGTTGTTCAGTTTGCAGAGTGGTTTTGCAGCACATAAGCTGGATTCTGTTTGGAGAAAACTAAACTGGAGGCTTGATCCAGATGTGCCAAATGTTCTTCAAGTCCTACTGGGGAAATAAGAGGTCAAACCCGTGACTAGACCTCCCAAAAGCTTGGAATCACACTCAGGGTTGTTTCAGTTCAGGCATCCAGGCTAAATCAAGTTTAAAACAATGCTGTCTCTCCACCTCCCCTGTAGTAGAGATAAAGAAGCCCTAGTACCAAGTTTTTCAACCTATTGATCTGCTCCTGTTACTGTGATTGCCTTGAGAAGGTAGATGTAGCCTATGACATCTCAAAACTATTCCAGATTTCACAAACGTTTTCTGTGTTATGTTAGTTGTTTTTCACTTCTCTGTTGTTTGGATATGGTGCAAATATTCTTAAATGAATTTTAATTGATCTGAACTTGTGCCCATTTTTTGTTGCAAAATTTAAGATCATACTGCACAGTAAAGCCACTTGGGCTATTAGGCAAAATTGTTTTTAGTCTACATTGAAACTGCTGTTTAGGGAGCTGTTGATGAAGATATATATTCCTGCTCTCAAAAAGGGTGAAAGGAAATTGCAAGAACTGTGAAAAGTTTTTCACAACACTTTTCTCCTTGGGTTTTCAAAGCTGTCTGATATTGCCTTACAATTGAAAGGGGTTGTCTCCCAAGTCCACATTTTGCCAGTGGGCACCAAAGCTTATGATCAAGTATAAGCAACTTGTGATATTTTTAGCTTTTGGTAGAACATGTTTGCTTTACAGGTTATTTAAATTTTGATTTTTAATTTGGATATTCATCTCTTTTGTATGTTTTTCCTTATGTGCTTGGCCTCATTAACCCATCCAGTTGACCTGCATCATTCTCGTGTTGACAAAGATAGGCATTATGAACCTTAAAATGTCATAAACACCTCTAAAATGTGACCCTACTTGCATGCAGTGGGGAAGGTTTGACAGCATTACACCAGTCATCTGATAAGCTCAGGTCAAAAGTCTCCCAACTGCTTGCCTTTTGTTTGGGTGTCAAAGAGGCGAAAGCTTTTCATGTTTTTAATAGGCAAATTAATGAAATACTTACAGTACATTGCATACATTAACTCTTAGGTAGCTGGTTTTCTTCAGGCACCATCTTTCCAAAGGTCAGAGGCCATAAATGCAGCTTCAGTTTTCCAGGAAACAAAGAGGACACTATGTTTCAGTAATCCTTTCCTGCATGTAGTTAAGATTCTTTTTTTTTTTCTTTCACTTTGGCTTACTTTCTAGAGGCACAGTAACACTTGCCAGCTAAGCCAGATGTAGCATTTCAACCAAAAAAATGCACCGGATGCACGTTCCAAGTTTGCCAGTGGCTATATATGAGGCTGGAATGTCGGAGCAGGAGTGGCAAATTAGGAAGATTGTGTTCGTGTTACTCAAAGCAGAAGGAGCCCAGAAAATGTCTCTGGAATGTCACTGTTTCAGCCACTTTTTCTTCATAGATATAACATGTTTGTTTGGGAACATTTTCGTGCTCCTTACTAGCACTCATTATAGTGTTGCTTACGTTTTCAAGTTATTAACCAATTAGTCCTCATATGTATACTCCACAGTAATTTAGAAAGTCTGTATTTTCTTTCTCTAGTAAGGAGAAAATAAAGAAAAGGGACTTTTGCTTACCTAAGGTGACATTAAGACAATGGCAAGCTATCTTTACGATGTCTCCCATTTTCCTCTCTTCTCCAGACAAATCTATGGTTTCTGAATTTTTCTGCACAAAAACTGATTTAATGTAAAATTGGTGTTAATAAAGCACCTTTGACTGGGAATGATCATCTACCTATAACTTTTCTGTGGGATCAGATGACCCAGTATAAGTATGTGATGGAAGAAGTTAAGCTCCAACTCATTTACTGCGACTGGGTGGTGGCTTTTCTGGCTTCCATTTTATACTAATTTAAAACATTATGGGATATCCACTATCTAACACTTCCCATTTTTCATACTCATCCACAAAAGCATGCTGCAAAAATTGGTGAGCACCTTCAGACTCCCTTTGCAGGTAGGGAAACCAAAGACAAGAAGTTATAATAACTGAAAAACCTGTGAAATACACCTTGCTCTGAGAGTTTTAGCAGAGGGACTTTCATCGACTTCCAAACTAGACCCAGAAAACTAAAATTCTGTTACCTAAGACAGAAGAGTCTTCATGTCAGCAGAACATCAGTTGATGTTACATTTACAGGCAAATTTCTCAATCAGGTTATGTTTGAGTGGATGACCAAACCGTTGTCATTTTAAGTTTATGTTATTGCCTATCTGGAAAAGCTTCTTAGGTAGTCTCTGTTGCTTTAATTGTAGAATCACAACATTGCATGCTATAAATGTAGTTCAAGATGTGTTTTACTGAAATTTGCTGGGTGCCGTGAATTTCTATGAGGTAGCTTGCTGGAAGTAATCAAAGCTACTGAAACAAATTGACTTCTCAGACCTGTGGTCAAGGTAGAAAATCAGCTCTTCTATTAAGCACACTACTGACAAGAAGAAAAGGGCTAAATCAATAGAATATTCAAGAAGGGGAAATACGCTCTTTCTTTCATGTAACTGAAAGTCTGTAAGCATCTTTAAGTGAGGCTTATAATCTCTTTTCATACAGGTTTCACTCTTGACATGCAAACCAGCCACCACAGACTGTTTCTCTTACAGACTTGAGTAGCTAGTGCCTGGAACATTAAACATACAGCAAAACCCCACAAAACAAGACAAGAAGCTGTAAAGCACTGGCTAAAATAGGCTCTTTCTGAAATGATCCACTCAACACAGAGTAAACTCAAAGCCTACATTTTGGGAAGGATCTTCCTTTAGCTCAGGTCAGGCTAATATATTTCAATCTCTAAAGTTCCATCAAAATGTTCCGTGCACAAATGTTCCACAATCTGCTAGTGAAAAGACATCTAAGTTACATAAAAGGCATAAGAAATACAACCATGAGATGATTTTATCCCCTTTGCACTGGTTGGGCTGCTTTCATTCTAAAATGAAATAAAAAACATAGGGAAAACTGCCTTATTAACAAAAGCTATTAAAGTAATCTAAACAACACATTAAGCTTTGCTAGCGCAGCAGTAGACACAATAAGAAACACATATTACAGTCATTTAGATGCAAGATAATTTACTGTTTTTAAGATCTTATAGCAGCCTTGCTCCAAATTATTTTCTTTTACTCTTTGCTGTTTCTGAATATTTTGTCTTTTCCCCAGCTCAGGTTGCTGAAAAGCGTAATCACCTTTTAGATGGAAAAACTTACTCAGAGAATATGTCAATTCTTTGCTATCAAACTGGGTGGTCATGTCAGTAGGGATCTTACAAGGGTTTATGCTAAGCCTGGTTTGTTCAATATTCACTAACCTCTAGGACTGTGCAATAGAGCGTGCCCTTATCAAGATGGTAGATGGCACCAAGCTGCCAGGGTGTGAGCACTTTTGGAGCAAGATTAGAATTCAAAATGACTCTATTAAATTGCAGAAGTGACCTGCAATTCAATAAAGACAACTTGAAAGTATTACAATAAAAAGGGGGAAAATCAAAGGTACTACTGGTGTTCTGTGGAAGTGAATCAAGTGGTGAGAGCTGGACCACAGCCCAAATGTCACCCATCAGTATGGTGTTCTTGCACCTTGAGGTGAAATAGGAGTATGGCATGTATTTCCACTCCTCTGTTGGGATTTTGGCTGTAGTTCCGAGCCCAGCATTAGACACTGCACTTTGGGACAGAGACTAATCAGAGGGAGTCCAGAGGACAGCAACTAAAATGGTGTAAGGTTTAGAAAAAGTGACCTATGAGGAAAGGTTGGAAGAACTTGCTTTGTTTAGTCTAGAAAAGGGAAGACTGAGGAGGTACATGATAACAGACTTCAAATATTTAAACGGTTGTTATAAAGAGGAAGAGGATCAATTATTCATGTCCACTAAGAACTGGACAAGAAATTAGGAGTGGCTTTAATTTGCAAGATGAGGATTCCAGTTAGAAAGCTTTCTGACCACGTGGGAGCACATTAGCAGTTTCCACAGCCTCCTTGGGTATTAAAGGTTTATAAGAATGAGTTGAACAAACTTTGTAAGTGATGGTTTAGACATGCTTTTGCTTAGGACAAACAACTTAAAGCCTCTCTTGGCCTTACTCCTATAGTGTGTAATATAGATTTGTAATGTACACATCCCTATGTAATTACACAAGTGCTACATCATTATCTGAATGCATACTCAGTTCTTTCCTTAGCTCTCCAGGTATGTGATGTAGTGATAGTGAGGAAATATCTGGACTCTGCTGCTTGCTAAAAGAGAATTGCTCAAGAGTTTTAAAACCTGTTTCTCTAAATGCAACGGTGGAAAATCAGAACTCATGCCTGACCTCATCTGACAGCTGCTAGAGCCCTTATAAAGGGATTAACAACCTGGAGATAAAACAAAGGTTATTGCCCGACATTAAGGTGTGATATCGCTCAGCACAATTAGGACATGTCACACGTCTGCATGTGACTATGCCTGAGTGGAGATTTACAGAGAAAAATGGTGATTTCTGTGAAGAAGGCCTGATGCTGTGATCAAAGTGGGGCTAAGCATGGCTTGGGAACGTCCTGAGAGAAACTAATGGCCACTGTTCCTGAGGTGTAAAACTGTGGCACAAGGCGACCACCTGACACTACAAATTCCCCCCCTCAAAAGCATTGCATACAACATATGAATCCTTTGTTGTTGTTGTTGTGCTATCTACATTATATGTCTAGCTATCCTCATGGGATTCTTTAGGTCTGCAAAATGTGTCTGTACAATGCAGTACAGTGATCAATAAGGAAAGCTGTGTCCTGACCCTGGCAGGGTTTCTGACTCCGAACATTTCAAACGACGCCTTGCAGCCCAGATGAGATCTGTTTCTCTGCTGAGTAAGGAGGCGTTTTGGTAGCTTGATTCTGCAAATCAGTATTTAGCAACTTTCACTCTTCAGAGATGCACACAAAGAGACAAAATGATGATTACACTACATGATAAGTATAAAGAAATAAAACTATTGTAGTGTTATTGGTTAGTTTTCATAGCAATTTAGAAGCAACTCCATGTGTTTCAATTATATAAGAATGAGCTAGCTTATAATATGCTAAGTTCTTTTTATTAGTTGATTAATTTTTCACTTAAGTTCTAAAAAAGTAGTTATTTCTTCATGTTTAAGCTTTCGTTTCTACTGCTTTCTTTTGTAGTGTTTTTCTTAATTACCTGTGGTAATTTGCATGAACAAGAAACTAAGAATCTTTGCATGTCTTTAGTGCCTTCCCTCATCTTTATCTATTGATGTAGCTACATATAGAGACCACAGCACTGTAGCATCTGGCAATTGAGTCACTATTATAAGCATTAATTAAATAAGCCTCTCAATACTTCTGACAGGTGATGAGAGCTGCTGACTTCTGACGAGAGGCTCATTTTACAAGTAGAGAAACTAAGGGTATGTTTGAAGTGTGAGATTTGCAGATACTTCCTGTTTTCCAGGGTCCAGGTGCATGCCCTGGCCACATCCCAAACCTGTCCTGGGGCAAAAGCCAGGCTTTTTCTCCCCCAGGATCTTGGTTTCCTTAGGAAGGAGACCTGAGTGCTCAGACAGGGAGGGGTGGCCAACATGGGTAGGTGTTGAGTCAGGCCTGTGGGTTGCACTGCAAAGTGTTATCCCCACAGTCTAGACATGACCAAGGGAACTTAATGGATTTGATGGAGGCTCATGGTAATTCTGTGTTAAAGGTGGGAGCAGACAATAAAAAAAGCTTGGCTTCCTCATCATGCCCTTCCTCCCATTATTTAACTATTGAGATGACCACACTGGTTTTGCACATTTAACAAGTCCAATGCAAACACGATTCTTTCCGTCATTTTCATCGACTTCAAGAGGTTTTATTTTCAAGGATCTACAGAGGCAAAGGTACAGTTTAAATAAAACCACAGCAGTGACTCCATAGAATAATAGTCTCACTTCATTTTGGATCAGAGCTTGGAAAATGTGGCTACAATCTAAACTATTAGAAAAGTGTAGCAAGCTCTCCACCTCTTTCTAGCTACTTTAAGCAAAGGCCACAGGTAGCAGAGTCTTTTCAAGCCCATCTACTTGCTGTACACAAGGAACAAGCTGGAAGATAGCTTTCAAAACTGCAGCATCTCAATTTTGCCAGATGTACATTTTTGCTTTACTAACTGTGTCATCTTTTAGCAATTAAATTCTGTTTTTCCTGGATTAAATGTCAGTTCATCAGCCTGTGGACAATTACAATGGATAGTCATGGGGCACTGTACAAGTTAATGCACTTTAGTCAAAGTACAAGGGCTTGCCTTTCAAAAGAAAAGTTATTTTGCCAGTAACAGCAATTCATTCTTTGACAACACACTTGCTTTTCTACACCCCTTTTTATTTTCCCCCATTTTTCCAGTATCATATTTCAGCACTGGACTATTGATCAGTGGTCAGACAAGGTCCAGTGAAATCAAAGAGCATCATTTCACTGGTTTCTTTAGAAGTGTTGGATTAGTCCTGTTGCCTACAATTTAAGAACGGATCCTTATCCAGAAAAGCACTTTAGCACGTGATAACAGTAAAGCCTGTGCTTAAGTGCTTTTCTGAATCAGGGCCCGTATAAGGAAGCACTTCAAGCAAACGTTTCCAACTAGTTGAAATAGTGTCCAACTTTTCCAGCTATTAGATTTACTCTAAAATATATAAGCAGAGCTCCTTCCAATATGGAAAAGCCTCACTGAATTCTTCCTTTCAAACAGTTGTTTGGAAGTTTGCTCCATTATTGATATAAGGATTTATTCAAGTTACAAAAGAAAAAATGTGTTTATGCAAATATTAAGTGCCTGAAAACTACACCACAGCTGTTTAGTTTTTGGATGAAAGTCTTGGCTTGTTGTATAAGATGCATCATTGTCTATGCGACTTAAAAAAACATCTTTGGTTACATGGTTATTTCAGTGGAAATACACTCTGCTAAACCTTCTCTTCCAGAACAAATTCAGATTCCTTTGCATTTAACATTGTAAAAATATGAAAAGCTTCTTGGCATATGTATTCCTTGTCAAAATGAACCTAGAATGAGACAGTGACAACAAGGAACAAAAGTTTTGAAATTATTTATACCCTTAAAATTTTGCAGCATGGTTTGTGTTCTAATTACAGAAAAACTGCAGCTACAGTGAGAGGGTTCAATGTCCCCGTAAGAGGTGGCCATCGAGTGCAACAAGCAGAACAGGGTGATTTCATTTAATATGTAAAAATTAATGGTAAGAAAGAGAAGACCCCTATGTCGCTTTTTTGTTTTTTGCTGCCTTAACTTCAGACCATGCATCATCTCTAACGAGCTTGATAAAGCATAGCAAAGAATATGTGCCACAATTCATCATGATTTCCATTTCAAAAATGACATCCAACTTCAGAAAATAGTCCATTTTGCAACAAAAGAAAACCAACAAATGATAATGGAAACAATATCATCAAATGAAAACTTACAGGCCCCTCAGATCTGACTCCCATTATGGCAAAGTGGGCCAGATTTTCTTAACAGTATCAAGAGATCTCTGGTCCACCTTATAAATAGAACATGTGATTTTTCTGTGTTGTTCACAGCACAGCACAGCTCAGAAACCCCAAAATTTGATTGAGTAATAAGAGCTGGTATATGGAGAAAATCAGGAACAACATTTTAAATTGTTGGAAAATATAACATTAGATATAATCCTTCCTCATTTAAAAACTATGGCCCATGCTGCAATGGAAGGTATAAATAAGTTACTTTCAGTAGCAATAAAAGAGCATTCTGTACATTTTGGGGAGCTTTTGAAGATTTTTACTTCTTTGTCTGAATATCCAAACATTTTTTTGTTTTGGTGGCTGCAATCCTTTTTTAGAAATCAATCTAAATCAGTACTCTCTCTAGTACATCTTGAGTGCCTTAGATATCACAGACTTCACCGTTTACCTAGCTTACCTTTAATCTTTAGTCCTGGAAACAATTTAGTTTAGGAGGTATAAAACTTGGGTTGGAAAAGAAAATAATACTTCCTGAGCCAAAGGAGAGGTGGAGGGTACCAGAGTTGGGCTCAGCACTAGAGCCCACCACTCAGACTCCTTCGCTTCCCAAAACTGAATTGGTGTCCTAAAGACATTGCGGATTTGTACAATGGTGTCAGATCTACTAAATACGATGTTGATAGGTGCTAAAGCTTTTTTTTTTTTTTTTTTTTTTTTTGGTATATGTCATCCTCTTTAAGAGATGTGACAACTGGAGAATATTGTGTTGCAACTTGGAGGTGAATGAACACTGCCAGAACAGGGTGTGCTGGTCTAAGGTCATGGAAGAGATGGACTTTGTGAGGCAGAAGACTGACGGGCAACCTATCCAGGATGGTCTTCTGGGCTCAGCTGTTGTATCTCAAATTGGAAGCAAAATTTACCAAGGAATGGGGAGATGCTGCCTCTCAAAAAGCCAGGATGCTGCTCTCCAAGAGCACCATCTGCTAAGCCTCTGAGAAGTCCCATTCCACCTTAACTGGGCTCACAGGTCATGTTTGTGTTTCTGTGCATGAAAGAGAAAAGAGCAATTCTGGTCTTTGATGATATCTCAGCTGAAAGACAGAGCAGGCATCCATTTCCTGTGAATATTTTAAAATACTCAATTAAAATTAACTGTTTGGAAAACACTAGTTTTTTGCTAGTTGATTGATGAACTACGATATTGTTAAAAAAATAGAAGAAACAGGAACAACTGTTATCGAAGTGAATTTATGTGAACCTTCTAACAAAAAGTTCTGAAAAAACTATACTCAGGATCATTCTTATGTAGTAGTTAATTAACATGTGGAACTCACTGCCACAAAATACAGTATCTTTGAGGCATGAGGTTAGCGGGATTAAAGGGATTTATTAAACACTTATATGGATAATGAGACCATCCACAGTTACATTACACAGGATGAAACCATACATTAGGGATATAAACAATTATGCTTCAGGACAGAAGCCAGCTACTGACTAATAGACTTAAGGAGGAAATTCACTCCATAATTATCCAGGATTTTATGCACCTTTTATAAAAGTTCTAGTACTGGCACTGTCATGAGTGGGCTACTGCCTTACAGGAAATTTTGGAATACAGGAAAAATAATGAAATTATGATTTCTTTTATGTCTAAAGACAATGTCTTATTTCCCCCCCTTGTTAATAGTAGTAATTACAGTATTTTATTAAAAAAAGGAGAATAGGAGACAAATAATTAATCCAAAATTTACTGAGGCTAATGAAACAGGCCCCTGCCTCCTTCCATATATGAAATGAGTATCAGCAGTTGTTCATATTTTTGAAAATTAAAAGAAAGAACTAAGGACATTGCTTTAGCTGATGTCACACCACCTACTTGCATAATGGCATTGTATATTTTTTTTCCCTGTGCATGAGGAAATCCCAATATTGTCTTCATCAAGAACATACACAATAACTCCTCTGTGGAGCTCTGTGTGTGACAGCAGGGAAAGTGTCATGTCCCTTCCCAAGTCTCCCTTGTAAGAGCTTCTTGCTGGAAAGGGGAAGAGGAGTCTGCATACTCTCATATTTTCTGCAGTGACTTTTCTCAGCAGCCGTAGGCTCTCAAGAAGCGCTTGTATATTCCTTCACAAGCTTGCCTACAGAATACCTGAGCATACGCAGTAAATGTGATGCATCCATCCAAAGGGTCTCAGATTTGCTGTATGGGCACAGGGCATC
The DNA here is from genome assembly GCF_963082525.1 of Nesoenas mayeri. Classification (NCBI taxonomy): domain Eukaryota; kingdom Metazoa; phylum Chordata; class Aves; order Columbiformes; family Columbidae; genus Nesoenas; species Nesoenas mayeri. The sequence continues at coordinate 8,212,005 of NC_137563.1, read as the reverse complement.
ACTGTACATCACTGACAGATGCTGTGTAGCTGTGAAATTTATGGAAATCCTAAATAAATATCCAGGGCTCTCAAATCTTGCCAACTTTTGGGTGGAAAAAGAGGACATTTAAGGTGAAACCCAGCCTCATAGTGACTGGTTGCTTCTTCTCAACAGCTGTCTTCACTATCTTTTGTTCCTCAAGGAGAGGATTGATGGGCTCTAGGTCTTCTCTGCTCATATTACAGGGGAAACTGAAATGTCTCAAATGGTATATCAGCATGTACAGGCAGAGGGCTATGCAAATAATACATAGCTAAAGAATACTATGCATCTCTACCTCTGGGACCAGAATCAAAATCACTAAAGTCAGTGGAAAGACTCCAGAGAGCTCTTCTGTCAATCAAAAACCACAAGTATGACTTCAATTAAAGACAAAAAGCAATAATAAATAAGAAAAACAATAAGAGGAGCAGGTGTTCAGCATATTTGAAAGGCAGACAACCAAACTTTTATGTTATAGCAGTGATGCTCTACAGTGAAACTGAAGTCTGTCAACATCCAGATATGTTTCACACTGTATGTTTGGCATCGCAACAGGTGATTACTGCCAGATACACCAATGAAGAATATTCCAGATTTGTTAGCTATTGCACAAAGTCTTTCCACCAGATGAATTGGCTGTATTTGGCAGCAGTCAGTTAGTAAATAAAAAATGATCTAGAGTTCATAACTATTGTAGCTTTAAAAAGCCAGCTAAACAACATTGTTTTTCACCAGTGACATTCCTCACCCAGAAGGGAAGTCCCAGAGAAAACGAAAAAGGAAGAAAGCTCTGACAGTCAATAAATCTGGGCAATGTTGAATGAAATGGTTAAATAAGTAGAGGACTCATTATTAAAAATGTCCCTTAACAGTCTATTTACATATAAAGAAGAGGACTGAGAAATGAAGTAAAGCTTCTGTGCAAAGATAAATTTGGTAAAACCACCATGTTAATGTCTAGGGAACGGCATATTTATACCCTAGGGCTGATTTTTTTTTTATACTCTGCTTGGTCTTTAACCTTGTGATTTTCCACTATGTTGCACAGCCCCAATGGACAACTTCAGGCTGTTTTTACCTACAAGCACAGCTTTGGCTGAGAACAAGTTTTCAAATTGTAGTCTGCTGGGATTTTTTTTAAAGAAAATTCCTTATTCACTGGAAATTTGCTGACTGCTTGAAAATAGAAACTGTTTAAGGAAAGATCAGTTTGGATGATTTTCCCACTTTGATAAGAATCTGGGAAGAAAAAAATTTGAAATTGCCAGCACATTCCTTTCTGCCATTTTCAAAAGAAAAGCAGCCCAGTGCTAGTACTGACACAAACAGTTCAAAATGATCAAAACAGCTGTTTCAGTGGACAGCTTCCTCTTCATCTCTTATTACAAACCCACAATTAACTCTTTTTGTTTTAAAAATGGAGTCCCATTTTCCTCCTAACAACCTTACCTGCATTTCACAATCAAAAGAAAAGCTCTGTGCAATGCAACTTTGGCGATATTGTAATGTATTTTTGTCCTTGGATTGTCTATTGTATTGCTGTTGACAAACCGCTTAAACGTGCCAGACTGACCTTATGATTCTAATTTGATGGAACTTATGGTGTTCTATGCCATTAAAATAATATTATACAGTATTCACTTATGCTGATAATTTTCCAGCCATATAGATCCAAGGAAGATAGCAATAACATGACACACATCACATATGTGTTTTTGCCATTCTAAGGCCCAGTTTTGAGGGAAATGCTGTGTTTTTAAAGACCACAGCTCTCCCCTTTGCTACAACCTAAGGAGTTGCACTAGTGGAGCTTTATTGGTGTTTGTTTCAAGCATTAAGTAACCTTGGGGAAGCCTTTTTCTTCCTTCTGTCGTTCTTTCGTCTGCCCACAAAGCAGGTTTCAGGTTTGGGCCTGCTGGTTGAGGGGAATGCTTAGCTCGCCTATTTAAAACACAACTGGATTTTGCTATTCAAATGTAGGAAACCTAATTACACATTGGTAAATTCTCTTCAGTCTACCAAACACAGAAAAAAAACAGTGACAGAAACTGAAAGGCCAAAAAAGAGAAAAGAGTCCCTAAGACCTAATGAATCCAAACTAAACACCTCTCCACAGAAATGTCAAACATTTCTCTTAGCACAAAACAAGGCTTAAAGAATTCCCTGCTTTTGTCTCTGGGCTAATTCCTTAAGCAGAGAGGGGGATTTTCTTCTGGGAGTGTTATTTCACAAAGAACTAAACAGCAAATAAACAAAAGACTCTCAAAGAGTGAGAGAGTATAAATAAAATTCATGACTCCTTAAAGAGTTTACACTGAAAGAATGTGGGGGATTATTTACAATTAAAGCATAGTCTGTGGAATACAGTTATTATTACAAAAATGAATAAGAGGGTATTTCATTTAGCTCACCATAAGAGTGCACCTGGGTCTTGTCCATTTGTTAAAATTGGAGAAAAATCAGTTGCCCCCAGAATCATCTGTTTGATTGCGTTTAGCAAACTCTTTTTCATATACCAAGCTGGGTTATCCGATTGAAAAAAACTTGTTTATGTAGTTATAAATGACCTATGCTGTAGTTGCAGAAAGTGCTAAAAGGAAAGGACAAAAACCAGGGCATGCAAAATGAGAAAGTTGAGAATTTTCTTCCTTTAAAAGAGAAAAAAAAGAAGAGAAAAGGTGTGGGTTTTTTTTTGTTTTGTTTTTTTCATTTTTTGGTGTGTGTGTGTGTGTGAAAAGTATAGCCCCCCTTCCTCAGCCAGTCCTGTAGAAATGAAAAAAAAAAATAAACAACATCCTTGTCATCAAAAACAAGTGTTTTTATACTTCAGGCCAAGCAGAACACAAGTTTATAGTAAAGTGAAAAGTAACAAGAAAGGAAGAAAAACTTTTGGGGAATATCCCTTCTTCCTTGCTAAGCAGAATATGAAACAATAGAGTAGGTTAATAATGGAGACAAGGTTAGCTGAGGGATAGGATGAATGTGGAACAAATACAAGATTTCACTTCCACTAAATTAGGCAGACACAAATGAATGGTTATTAAGATAAAGAAACATAGGTTGAAGAAGTCACTTGATTATAAATTATAGAGCAATTAGTCCTCTTTTCAGTGCTTTTCTGTACTAGGTATTTTGTATTCTACAGCAAATGTGTCATAAAACAATGCTGATAATGATGTTGTTGAAAGCCAAGGTAGAGTGGCCAAATCCCATATATATGTGTGTGTGCATGTATTAATAGGGTTGTGAGTGATATACGGGTATATGTATCCATAGGGCTGTATGTATCTCTATGTATGTATGTCTGTGTGGGTGTACACGCATGTCTGCCTACAGCATAAATATCACTAGGCATATCCATGCGCAGGCCTATTAAGTCTTTAGAGAACTGATATATTAATACAAATTAAAAAAGAAATCTATATGAGTGTCATGGAACGTACTTTATCTATCTATCTGTCTATATTATGTCTCTCTGTCACGTTAAAAAGAAAACCTTATAAGAGAGGTTAGGCCATGGAGACTTATTTCATGTGCCTGAGTGACAGAGACAGAATTTAAAGCTTTGCTGAATTTGCAGCAAAGTTTTGATTGAGTCTTATCCTGCCATGCCTGTCTCAGAGAAGTATCCGGAACATTTGGCTACACATGATTAAATGAACAGTACTTATTTTTAGCATCTGCTGCCCCTGACTCAAACTTTGCTACTAAGAAATTCAGCTCTATGGAAAAGAATTTGAATTCCAGCTGGGCAGTTTTCAAAATAAGATGAAAAGTTAAGCAGGCAATTGGTGTGTATTTAGGGCTCAAAACACCTTGCCTCCTAAGAAGTCTTGAAGGAGTTAATCCCTTCTCAAGATAATCCACTAAAGAGCATCCTTCATTATGATGTTAAAAGCAAGGATCAGTGCTGGGGGAGTCTAACAATAGGACAGGGGTGCTTTTCAATCCCCATCACATTCTTCCCAGGTTAGAAACAGAAACTGCTGTTATTCCAGCCGAAAAACAGGACGGGTTTCTCTCTTGGTGTTAAATATTCTGATTTAAAAAGGGGGGGGAAGGAAAAAAAAAAAAAAAAGCAATCACTAATCCACTGCATTAACTAAACTTCTCTCTTATTGGGTATTTTTCTGCCAGTCTTCTTAACTTTTATGACAAGGTGGTGAATGCGGAAGGGCTGCGTCAAAACAGCTCACAACTGTCCTAGACATCAAAAGGACTTTTGATAAGAGGCTTGTAAATGATTTCTTGGTGGTAACATGTGAGTCGAGAAAACCTGAAGTGAGTTGGTCTAACTTCACCGAATGAAAGGACTTTGGGCAGGAATTGGACTTCTAATAAAACACTGGGGAAAAAACACAGGTTCCATAGCTACTTATGTGGCTAATGTTCTTAATATCTGTTTTTCACTTTTTTAATAGTGAGAATCCTGTTTTTTAATAAAGAAAATATAGAGAACTGTAAAAACACAGTGTTTTTCTGGAGACCTTACAAACATATTTGGGGATTACATACACACACATACACATGCATTCACACACTGTTTAATATAGGAACTATCAAATTCAAAAAGTTTTGCTAATCTGTTCAAGTAGAGAAAAAGTAAAAATATTCATAAAGTGAGAGATTTTGTCTCTATTTTTAAGACAGTAAAGGAGGAAGATTGACCTTTAAAGACTGTAAGTCAGAAAACGAAGGAAAAAAAGCTATTACTTTGATAGCTGGCCATACAGCTGATTTAGGATATGATCCAAGTCCTGTGGATCTCCAATAACCACAATTGGTGTTTGGATCATGTCCTCAGAGTACAATAACAAGTTTTTATAGCATGCATAATTGATGGGTTTTAAGGAATCTCATGTAAAACATGTTTCATTGTGCTTTGCAAATGTCACCTTAAGGAATTCTAGCCCCATGTCAGGGCCAAGAGAGACAACAATAATATTTCAGTCATGATAATTAAATGCTGTAAGCACCGTTATTTTCCTATTTGTTGTAATTCCAACTAAGAAGGGCTCTGATTGAGACCTGGCAAGAAGTGGTTGAAAAATTGCTCTTCCAAAGGGGGAAGCTAAAAGAGCACATGATTCAGCCGTAGATAGTAATTTTGATTCTTTTGTCCAATATAATCAGTAGATGGATGGTAGCTCCAAGTCGCTGCTGAAGTCTGCAGCAACAGCAGCTGAAGACTTCCTGACACAGGGCCACTGCTTCTCCTGAGCATAACAGATCACTTCACAGGAGTTATATCACAGCTGGATGGAAGGAGGAGCAAACCCTTCCTCTAGGTTGAGATTTCCGTTGCCCCACACAGTTGGAGCACAAGGCAGCTCTCTTCTTCTTTCCATTGTCTCCACGCAAGAAAATCAGATGATGTTATGCTTAGCTAATTTGGAGGAGATGACAATTAAAGGGGAAGTGTATCTGAGTATGCGGGACCTTTTTTGGCTATTCTTTCTTGAATCTGTGTTCCTCATCCAGACACTGGAAGTGCGTGAAGCTGTACTTTCTGCGAAGAGGCAGAAAATACTAACGCTGCGGATGTTGCAGATGTCTATTAACTCTCTAGATGTTGCGAAGCTTTCTGGGCACATGAAACAGAAATAGTAAAGTTCTATTTGTTTACAGTGCAAGAAAATGAAGTTTTTGTGTTACTGCAAACTGCTATACACTCTTGTTCTTGCTTCACAAATGAGTTTGGAAGGAATTTCATCCCTGCTTGGTAGTCATGGTCCTTCTGGTACAGAAGGATCTCACAGCTGCCCTATTCCATGCTGGTGATCCCAGGAAGAAGGGAAATGCTGGTATTTCCCCACTTGCTGAGGCAATGGGAATTGTTTTCAATTTTCCTTCTGACCTTCACTATGTAGGTAGCTGTTCAGAGAGGAGATCAAGGCCATTGTTCTGCTGTCCACAGCTTCAAGTACTCTTACCCAAATAGATGGCCAAAGAAAGAAGTTGCCCTGCTTACAAATCTTTAGAGCAGGTGACGAGCCCTCACTTTTAGAAGCATCATTTTTAAATTTTAACAATCCCAAATAAACTATGGTTATTAGGAAAAGGATCTAGCTTTCAGAAATCCTGGGATTATAACATATATATGGTCTGACTTTCTGAAAAAAGCAGATGATTTTGATGCACATTAAATGTTTCTAAAAGTTTTTAAAGACTGAAGGCTCCGATCAAGATGAGTTCTTTGGTTAAAACCAGACACTAAATAAACAGAGGGAAGGACACAACCTGAGCCCTTACAGGAGCTCACTTTTGAAGCAGAGTCCATTTCAGGATAATAGGAATGTCTGATCCAATTCCTGCCCTTCAACTGCATTCAGTTTCTGGAATTAATTTATCAAGCTACATTTAAGGATTAAAAGATGGCACCTGACATTTTAGAACAAACCAGAAAACCCCAAAAACCCAAACAAAAAAACCTGTCACAATTCAGCAGAATTTGCAAAAGAAAAGAGGCTGTATGGAATAAAGAAAGCCAGCCCAAAGTCCTCTTAGGTTGATGATCTCTTCAGGTCACGGTTCAAGTTATCTTGATTTTCAATTGTACCCACCCAAGTCTGTACAGCTTCTCCCTAGCTATTTTTTTAAAGACTTTAAGTCGCTGCCTAAATGCTCTTCTCCTTAATGAGAATGAAACCGACTGGCTTTTATTAATGAATCCCATCTTTTGTGCATAGGTTTTAGTTTCTCTTTAACATCTTGAAAAGTCATTAATTTATTGCTAATTTAAAAGAAAAAGAGAGAGCGATCCTGTTGGTTCGAATGAATACTTTTCCTTTGGTTGAACCAATAATTCAAGCTCCTGATTATACCAATTAAAGACCAATTTGAGGAAAGGCCTCCAGCACTGAGCTGCAGCTGCCATTTAGCCACAAATTATGGGCCTTATATGTGGGTGGACATGAAACTCTTTCAGAGAGAAATAGATTGAGAAATAGGGAAACTATTGTAGGGATTTCAGCAGAAGGGGGACATTAATTGGATACATTGCTTGAAGTCAGTCAGAGATTCAGCTACTCTGTGGGCCTTTTGACTTCAAGACCCTTCTCTTTCTGTTCATGTACCTTCAGCTAGATTAATCACAGTGACTAAACAAGCAGAGATATTTTTCAGGGCTTTTTTTGCCCTTTTTTTTTTTTTGGTGGCTGTGGAGAAGAGGCAGCCTATTTTACAGTGAAATGAATACTGTAAATAAGTGTGATGGTTTTGGTTGTGAAATTCATTATTAAGATACTCAAGAATATACAAAAGTGATCCCAGGATGAAAGCTTTTATTTGTTAATTTGATATTAGAAGCTCCACTGTATTTATTACATGTATTAATTAAAGTGTAATGAAAATATAATCTTTTGGTATTATTTTTCTGCTAACAGGTAGAGAAAATGCCCACATGAAAATGTTTCTCAAACTTTGACCTGTCTTAATCAAAGAGTGGAAAAGAAAAAAGCAGCAGAAGCAGCCAGACCTTTAGCAAGTTATTGATAAGATACACAGTGTCAATACTCATAATTGAAATGTTTTAAAAGTACTCTATTAGTTGCTACTAGACTGCTGTATGCTATCTCTATTTTGTTCTAGTTTCCATTTTTGCAGCCCATAGAGAAGAATGGTAGCAGTAGTGGGATTAGAACTGTACTATACTCGGTCTCTAGTTCTGTGGAAGATTTTAAAATTCTTTTAAAATGCTGAAAATTGAGTACAAATAGATACATGAAGTAGAGCTTTTGATAAAGAAGTGTAATAACAATACATATGTCTGTTTGTATATATACACAAATATATATGAAAAAAATGTGTTTACTTTTCAATCTGCGTAGTCTGTAAGAAAACTTACTGCTTGTGATTTCTTGAAATCAACTTTATGGTTTTGCTGCTGAACAACCAATAAACTTTCTTATAGTTCAGCCTGGGTGTAAACACTGCTTGGTGTGAACTCCGTAATCCTGGATTCCTCATATACCCTGATATTTAAGGGTATGTTTTTCCATGATACTAACATCTTTGAATTAGGTTGGGGTTTTGATTTTTTTTTTAATCATATCACATTGTTATAACTTACTTAGGTGGTCTGATCAAGATGTCAAAATCTATTTCTCAGTTATTTCTTGAGAACTGTAACCAACTCTTCTCAACTCTTTCATTCTTAAATTGACATTTGCAACCTAAATGAATCAAGGAGGTTGATATACTGACTGCAAACAGATATTGAAGAAGTCCACTTGCTTCTCTATACCTGTCATAGGACTTTTTCAGTTGGTTTTCAGATCATTGCATTTCTGGGCATTTATGTAGAGTAGAATTAAGAACCGAGCTGCATTTTACTTCTTATATTATCGACACCACAAACTATTCTCAGTTCTTTCTCTGGCTTAAAATTGCCAGTTAAAAGAAGTAGGAAAGACTTCTGTTCTAAATTTCCATATTTCATTCAAACTTGCTAATTTTATCCTGGTTAGGAAGTGGGATTAGTAAAAACTACTTTTGATCCACCCAGAGAAGGAAGTTGTGGAAATGCTGCAGGAGATTTTTGTCCTCTTAGAGGAAGAATTTGCTTTGTACAAATATGCTGCCCCAACTTCGTAGTCTTCAGAGGTCTGGATAGCACAGATGTTACTCTGTTGATTTTACATTTATTCTAGTGATTGTTCAGTATGGAAGCAATCATGAGTTTTCATCTCCACAATAACCAGATTCTATTTTTTTCCTCCATTTAATCTCTATTCTTAGGTCCTGCTCCATATTTGGTGAGAGATTTTCCATTTGCTTCATAGTGTTTACATGAGGATTCTCTTGTTACATTTGCTGATGAAACACCAGATGTTAAACATTTTTTTTTTCCTATCATTTGCCTCCTTGATACCTCACACTCCCCAAACGAGACAGAATTGGTAAAACCAAAACAATCTTGAGTTCAGCAGGTGAACCAGAGAGCTGAGAGAGTCCATCACCCAAACCACCCTGCTTTGAGTTTTTAATCTGAGGTCAATCTCTTCTCCACAGCTTGGAAAGGTGGTTTGGTGTTGGGTTAAACACCTGGCTGACTCACCTGCATTTATGACTAGTAAAGCAAGTTAATGCCTCCTTGTTCCAGGTAGGTAATTTCCTGCCACAATATCCAAGGTAACCCTATGAAGGGACTGCCTCAGAAAATGAGTATTTTTCCCTGAGAAATTGCACAATGCCCATGGTTAAGGAACAACATTTCAAGCATTTTATTCTATACTAATTAATCTCTAAGCCTTAACATTTATCTCTCCAGTACACAGCATACATATCACTGTGAGTTTCAGTTCTGAAGTCTGATAAAACTAATAAACCAAAACTGCCAGAGGTGGCACATTAAACTGGTAAAATGGTTTTCATCTTAATTGGATATGAGCAGTGTTATCTCTAATAACCCCAGGATACTTCTAATTGGAGTTTTCTTTTTTCTATCTTTTTTCGTTTTCTTTCCTTTTCCCTTTCTTTCCCTTTATTTTCTAATACTGTTGTCATTGACTAGTGTTAATATTTGAGTGCCCCCTCTTCAAAAAGCCCCAACTTGCAATGTTTTCCAAAGCAAGAGGTAGCCCAATTTTAGCACAATGAGGAAGATATATTTGTATTCCATTTACAAAGGTGATTTTACGTGTGCAATCATTGGAGATTTTAATAAGATAGAGTTAGCTAATAATGTTTTGAAAGTTGGTTGTGTTCACTGCCCTGAGATTCACCTCAGGCCAGCAACTTCTCAATTTTCAGATGTTATTGCAAGACAATAGCTGTCATTGTTTAGGCTGAGATTGTATTTTTAGTATAAATCTTGCCTCAGTTTTTTAGTGTGGTAAAATAATTCTTACTGCTTCCTACTAATTTTTTAGACTCCTCATAAGAATGAATGTTAATTGGTAATACTAAAATACTGTGTATAATTAAAAGGCAACTAAGCTTTCTAGAACTAGTATCCTTTTGTTTTATTTTCTTAGGGTTACCAAGAAATCTTTACATTGGTGAGGAAATATTCACAGTTCTGACACTCATTTTCACAGGAGAGATGCTTTACAGTTGATCACTGCTTGGTCTGTAAGGGAGGTGGTGAAATGCCTGCTTGTAGGAAACAATTTTGAGAAACTTTAATTCACTATTTTTCAGGATTCTCTTTCCCTTCTTCCTCTTTCTTTCCACACATAGCTCAGAATTAGCTATTCCACTACATCAATTTTATATTACATTTTTGTTATGCAAAATCAACTTCCATTTCTCTTTACGCCACACTTGTCTGGCAATACAGGTATGCTATTGGCTCCAAAAGAAATAAGATGATAAAGAATTAAAATAACAGAAAGGACAGGAGGTCTAAGAAAAATAATTGTATCAATAGCATAAACTACCTCATTTCTTCAACAGAGATTAAAAGTTGAAGACTGCATGTGTTTTAAATGTGAGAAATTTTGCTCCTGAGACATATTCAGGAAGATATAATTCATTTTCCTGAAGAACACACATGCATACACACACAGCTGTGCACATGATGAAGTCAGTAACATTCCCTCCATCACATGTGTTTCTGAGCAAATGTTATAAAGTTCACAATGGTTATTATGTTTTCCTATGTAATCAAAAGTTTCTATGCAGAGCTCATTTAAATATTATAGAAATGTTACAAGAACACTTTCAAGCGTGAAAAAGTCCATTAAAACCCAATTGAAATAAATAAAATTAGCACAAAGATCTGTTCAGCAATTTATATTTACATCTCAAGCAATTAAATCAGCAATACCTGGTGTGTGGATTAGAAAGGATCAAAGACCTTTCACAAAAAGGGCCTTTTATAGTATCAAAGACCCTGTGACATCATGTTTGCCTTTTATGCTGAATTAGATAATTGCAAATAATTGTAACTCTGAAAGACATTTACTTTTATGGGAGATTTTTTTTTTCCTTTGCAGGTCAGTGTGCAACCCTTTGACCCGGCATTGTAGGACTAAAGTCTTTGTTAGAAAGACAAAGAATATTACTTTCCTAACTAACAACATGCATGATTACTTTTGTCAATAGTCAGAGAGAGCAGAGCAGAAAACTCATACATCAACCCTTAGAAGAAGTGTTCCACATATTTTGTCAGGAATAAAATAAGCAAGCATTTAGTTTTTTTTTTCACCTTTAGCTTTCTCTGGGATTTACCACATCAAATGCAAACAGGCAAGAATTATGAATACATTAGAAAAGATACTCTGCTTTTCATTTTGTTCTTGGGTCTTTCTTCCACAACTTGGCATCCTCACATAACACCTGAGCTCATAGTAGCAGGCTGATCTAGGGTAGGTTTTGTGCTTTCAGTGGTTGCTTACAGGACGCAGGCAATGGAGAAGAGTCAAAGTACAATCGGCTTGGTGTAAATCTTCAGAGTGTTAAGTGGAAAATTCATTAATACATTTCAGCAAGAGATCTCTGCACCTACCAGCCAAAACATCAGAGACAACATGGTCTGATGCATCCACCTTACCCTGCTCTGATGGCCCAGGAGAACTCATTGCATGGGGTATCTGTAGGGTTAGTTCATAGTCCATTCAAGGAACCACTATATGACTCTCATGACATTTTTCACTCCTGGACAAATAAGGACTAACATGAATTTATTCTTCCACCGTGTGCAGTGAAATAAAATATCTGGACCATGAAAGTCTAATCATCAGGCTTGCTGAGCCTGGAATTTCCACCAAAGCATGGTGAAAAGAGGGGCAATAAGGATGTCTGTGACTCTGATGAATAAAAAATCTGTCTCTGGTTTATCATGCTAATGAATTGCTCCTGATTTTTTGTTGTTAAAAGGCCTAATTTTTTCACCTGTTCTTGTGTTAAGAAGTAGTTGATATTGCCCCGGTTTCCATGGGTGGGGTGGAGATTTGGTATGGAGGTTTTGATGTCAGTCTGCAGGAGTGATGTCAGGTAAGGGGAAAGTTTGTGAACTTTTTGTCTGTCCTAGGGGTGTGGGGTTTGTGGAAGCCAAACCTTTTCCCTGTGTATTAGCCTTACTCTGAAAAAAATGACTTGCAGAAATGCATATAAAATTTGTTCTTTGCTGGAGAAGCTGAGAAAGAGGGGAGGGACACAAATAAGGGAACAAAAGCTGCATAACTGTGAACATGACCACATTATGGTTACCTTTCAAACTGTTGCTATGCTTCACTGCTGCTGCAAGTCACAGCCTGCCAAGTGGGTAGGAGACCAAACCGAGATATATTTTTTAGATGGTTCAACTGTCTCAGGCTTGGAGGTTCATTAAGGAGTGAAATCATCCCAGGAATACCAAAACACCAGGAGGCAATAAAGATGATATAGGTAATGCATTCTGATTTCTCCTAGCATTAACTTATTTTAAAAGTAGTATTAGATAGAAAAGCAGACTTTTATAAGGTTGTAAAACAGTAAACAAAATACAGAAAGACATGTCAGTGCTGGGTATTGTTTGCCTACAAAGAAAGCCAAGGGGAGAGTAGTTTGTTTAGCTTAGTGAGACTCTAGGGTAAATAGGAATAGACATTTAGGTAGCAGTATACTGGTCAATGGGTGTGGGTTAAACATGAGAACAAACTGCATTAAATATTGCCAAGGTCAATGATTAATTTATTCCCATAAACTTGGTAACCTCACAGTCTCCACCTCCCTCTGCATTTTTTCAGCTTAAATGAAATTAATGTGTTAGTTTTAAGTAGCTATTTAATCAGCCATAGTTATTACAACTTTGACAACAGATAAGTAGAAGATGGTATTAACAGAACAAAAGTGTAGCGCTTTTTTAAGAGATGCAGCTTCTAGCAAATGCTTTTGGGAGCTTTAATAAACCCTGTGGCTATGTACTGTACATAGATGGGCAGAAGCTCCAGAGAGGTTCTGCAACTTGTTTTCCACCTAACTTGGAACTTGTATCAGTCTGGAGTGAGAGGGTGAGACGCATATGACCTCTGGAGACCTTTTCCAACCAAAATTGTTCTATGATTCTAAGATTTTTCTATTGGTGACATCATGAGGGGAGGCTGCTCAGACTGCCTTGGCTGAGAAACTCTGAAGACTCTTTTTTAAATTTTTCCTCCTCTGTCCGTCTGCTGTCTCATGCCTATCAAGGGTGGTGATGTTTCAAGATCTTTCAGCTGGTAAACAGCCACAGAGTGGAAGCATATGTGTTAGAGCAAGCCATTGTACCTCCCTGATAGTTGTGGTGAACGTGGGGATTCTCATTGACATCTTGAATTTGGGGTGTTCAAAATACTGTAGGTGGATCCATCTCTTTTTTAATTATTTCTTGTGAACGAACTTGTAGTAAATGGAAAAAAACCTCTTTATTTTACAAATGTCACCAACACCAAGGGAGCACATGAAAACAGTCCACGGAAGGACTTGAGAATTTGAATTCCCATAGACTTAAAGGGCAATTATGCACCTAAGTAAGAATTAGGTTCCTAAATACCTTTATGGAGCTGCCATTTTCTATTTAGGCAGTGAAACAAAATCAGTCTCCCCTGGGCCTTATACTCACACAAATGAAATATACTGATTTGCTTTCTGCTTCTTTGCTTTCTCACAAAGGCTTTAATATAATTTTTTGGCATTAATATATTTTTTTGGCATTTGCCATCAGAAAGATTACATAATATCTCATACAGCTGTAGTCAGAAGATTGTTGAAAAAAAATCCACTTTGTTTAGAGGATATTTGTGTTGCAGTGTAAAGGTAGAAATTTTCAAAACAGTGTTACTGCTGCTGCTTCTGCCCCAACCACAAAGCTGAAGGCTTATGTATTTCCAAGCTAAAAGTCAGCTTTAGTCTATTTACTGTGGTAACCTGCTTCTATTAATGTTCAGCTTTTCACTGGAACTTGTCAAGCTTTAAAATATTGTGATAATTTTCCAGTGTTGTACCATTGGGTGCAGTAGAATTTCTCCTGGGCTGCAATTAGCCAACAGCTTATGTTAATTTTAATTAATTAACTTAGGCTGATAGTAATGCCATGTAATAAAACATTTTGCTCAGTGTGAAACTTGTCCGTCACATTTGTTTGTGACCTAAGTAAGTAATTATGTATGCTTAAGTCAGTGGTAAATGGAAATAAAATGATGCGTCAAAGCTGAACTGAGGTAATTTGTGTCAGCTCTGTTCATTGATAGAGTTATAAAGGTAAAAGACACTGTAGTGCTGGTTAGAAACTGGTCATTATTTTGTAATCCAAGGAATCTCTCATGATGCACATTCAGTACTAATAAAGACACCATTTTCTTGTGTGAAAAGTCTGTCTTGTAGCACAATAAATCTAACTAAAACTCCAACTAATGTACAAGGTTCAGTAAGAAGGTTGACATTTGAATTAAGATGAAGTTGCTGTAGTTTAGTTCCTCTTCAGCCTTTGGAATCTAAATGATCAGCAGACGTGAACATCAAACTTGTGACTAATTGCTCAAAGATTGAATAAATTTAGAAAAGCCCCAAAATTTGTTCAGGGAATGACTTTCAATACCAATGTCTTACAGTGCATTATGGAACCTGAGAATATATTAACTTAAAGAATATTTATGAAATTTGCTGTTTTTCCCATTCCAGGTGTGTTTTGAAAATAGTAGTCTCTGCCTCCACTGCTGTAGCATCCCACCCTGCTAATAAATTTGAAAGCTGAATTTTCCTTCAGAACTTAATTTTCATTTAAAGGCTAATATCCTGTCTGCTTTATTTCAGTTAGACACTTGTGTTTTTCAATGTTGCCTTTGGTTTCAGGGTGAAAGAAATTTGTTGTCATATTTTTGCAACTTAGACCAAAACTAATTAATTAGTTAAGCGTCCAACTATTCTGACTTGCTTTTGATGTCTAAGTTTCCAAGACATAAAAAACCCAACAACCTCAGCAAATGAAAACAAGAACACTGAAAAAAAAAATCCACCCTGTGGATTATTTGCAGGTTTGTTTTTTGTGGTGTGTTTCTCTTTTTTTTTTTTTTCTTTCCCTCAAAGGTTCAACTTTATTTTTCTCTTGCTGGAAAAAGAGGACTCATTAACGAAACTGATGTTACTGCAACTACCTCTTCGCACAGCATGACAAGCCCAGCAGTAGCACAGCATAGGTGTATGAGTTTCTTCCACTGCAGCTTCTCGCAAAGCAAAAGAACAAATTTTCTTATTCAAACTTGTATCTGATTGTCATGCTCCCCCTCCATATGTCTTGTCAAACAAAAGTCAACAGGTAAAAGTACCTTTGACCACAGACGGGCTCATTTCAATATAGCGAGTATTGATTCACCTCGTGCTAGAAAAAAGCTACTAGTGAAAATCATGCATATTGCCATGGAAATTATATGTCTTGTCCTGGTGAGAGCATGGGAAGGAAATAATACAACTATCATCGCTTTTACGTGTTAGAATCACAGAAGGATAGATTTGTTTGATCCTTAGCAAGCTGAAATTTTTGTTTTGGATCCGTGCTAAAGATTTACCTTGACATGAAACTGTCTCTCTGAGCATCTGTATTATTTAAGACTTTCTGAATATAAGTTAATTCCAAAAGGAAAAATGCTGTTAGGAAAAGAAATATAGAAACATTTAATTTAGAAAATATATGTTTTTTGCATTTTTCTTCCCCACATTAAATAATTGATCTTTTCCAAGAGTGAATAAATTCATATTAAATCTTTCTTATAATAAAATGATATTTCTTGAATATTCCTTAAAGAAAGTCTTTGGCTCTACAGCATTTACATTTCAATGATTATGGAAAATTGACATGTTCTTTTTCAGACCAAACAAATTAAAAATGAAATCTGGTCTTCTAATTGTGAAATGGAGAAACAGCAATTTGGGGGTCAGTTAACTCTTCCCTCCACCACCTCCCATCTTGAGCCTGAAAAAACTGCATTTCCTATTGGAAAATCATTCACATAGTAAATTCTTGCTGGGCTCTGCTCATTGCAGATTTGGAATAAAAAAAAAAGTATAAATTTGCACTGGACAACAGAAACCTGCATCGTGGGATCTCTTGAGTAGGTTTTACAAGAAGAGCTATGACTGATTATTATGCTAATATTAAACTTCCAATTGTTAATGAACCTTTCATCTTGAAGGATCCCCAAACACTTCACAGACTGCAGAGATCTCTCCCACTCACACTGAAATGCAACCAGCTCTTCTGGCCCTTCTTTGTGACTTGGTGTTACTCAATAGTAGAAAATAACCTCTGCCCGCCTCTACACCGGCAATGTTTAGAAATGCAAAAAGTAATTACCGAGTTGGACTGCAGCCAAGGCACTGGTTCTGACACTCTTGTTCCCATGAGTGAAAAGTGCTGTAGTATCTTTGTGGTGGCCATAAGTCAGAGCTTGAGTCTGGAGCCTTATCAGCAACATGGAGGCACTGGTGCAACATGGAGTCTCAGGGGAGGACAGGAGCTACCGCCTCACCCCCTGCGTGATTTCTTGTAGCAACTACAAATTTTACTTGGAGACTCTCCCACTAGAAATTGGGCTGATGTAACCCTGCTCATCTGTTAAAGCAGAACATGTTTATGACCTGGTTTGCAGATGGCCACCATGGTGTTTGCAGTGCATTAACTTATGTTAGTCATGGGTGCAGATGATGCTTTTTTTTAAGTGGGACTTTTATTTCTGGAGATCAAGGGTGATTTTCTGCACTATTAAGATATTTGGGCTTTTCTTGCATGGATGCTGAGTTTACCTCAAATATGTGTGTATTTCCATCTTCCAAATATTTCAAACTATACATGGAACACAGGTACAATCCTCCCATTCCCATTCATGTCTTATGAAAAAAATATCAAGCCAACTGATGTTCTTAAGCTTAGAAAGATTCAATTTCTGATTGTCTGAGACAATAAAAGGAGCGAAGATTTCTTAGCAAGGTACGTTTTTTCTAATTGATACTTATTTAAATTAACTTGTGTTTACTGTAAATGTTCTTGCTGCATGAAATGTGCTTCTCCTACAGAAGCAGTGATGCTCTTAGTGATGGAAGGAAATGCTGCTTTGTCGGTACTTTTATTTGGAGTTTGAAGTCCATTAAACTGACTTCATAAATTCAAAAATTAATCCATTGATTTCTATGAATGGCTACAGTTAATGAGCATGTGGCATTTGATTTGGAATTAAAGACACATTATCACATTGCTTTAATAACTCTAAATTTAGGCTTCGTTAACAAATAGATGGGAAAGAAACATCTGCATTTTAAAATGTCCTCTTGAGCACGGAAAACTTTGAGGCAACAACATAATGCCATCCAAAGAGCTACTTTTTAGGCCTGAGTAAGACCAAACCTTGCTGATACAAGGGCAGTGGGGGCTGATGTCTGACTGGGGGTGATGGGCTGTGTTATCTACTTTGGGCATTGATTTGGGAGAGTGCTTAAGCATCTGTTTAATTTTCACCAGAGGAGATCTAGTAGACTATTTACACTTCTAAGGTTTATCACCTGGTAGATCTTGGGCTTGTGTTCCTTCCCCATGGGAATTTGACCTGAGCAAGGACTTCAGGAACAGGCTCCAGGATTTCAGTTTAACCCTCGCTCCTGAAAAGCCCACAGCCAAACAGAGGAGCTGTTAATGGCAAACATATTAATTTAAGAACAAATGGTAAACAAACCTACAGCACTGAGTGCCCTGCAAAAACGACTTATTTCAGAGTGAGGTGGAGAAGATGGCAGAAGACCAGGGAAATTGTGACTCTGCAGTGGGATGCTTGTAGTTTTTTTCTTCTTCTTCTCTCTCACTGACCGCTGTGGGATGGGGGAGGATGTCCCGCAGGACCTTTGCCTGACCCCAGTCCCAACCGGCCCCAGGGACTGTGTGTGTGCTTGCCCATGTCATGGCAGCTCATGGATGGCTTGACAGAGTTTACTGCTTTCTGTCTTATTTTAAGTCCTCTTGGAATCTCCCCCAGCCACTAGCAAACTGGGGCAGGCTGACCTTTAAGCCATATAATCTGAGCAGAAGTTAAAAAAGAAGCCCAGAATTTTGCTTTCCCGAATAACACCACTGCTGACGATCCCTGATCCAGCTTTAATGTTTAATTGGATGACTGGGTTTTAAACAGCATTCTTTAACCCGGCTGACTCTGTCTGTCCCCATCCCCCTGCCCAACAGCAGCCTCACTCCAGTTATCAAAGTGTCATTAGTAGAGACAGCTGCCAGTAAACAACAGGAATGTCAACACAACTGTCTCGGTCAACAGGAATTTAACTTTAATCTGTTCATTACTTAAAGATACATCATCCTCTTTCTGCACTGTTATCTACATCACTTGCAGACAAAGGCAGAGAACAAATTGACGGTGGATGGGGGGGTGGTGGTGGACTGGTCCTGCCTTGGCCAAGCTGGTTCTGTTCATCATTTCCAGTTTCACCCCCCCCTTTCAAGTTCTCCTCCTGTGTATGTGTATATATATTTGCTGGATTGCGGGTGAGGGGGGTCAGGAGTTCCTTGTTTAGCTGGAAACAGATACTACATATTTATAAATGTAAACTTGGAGTGCTGCCAGACTCCTGCATTTAAGTGATTAACAAATGTTTCCCTTCAAGTGGACACCTCTTGTTCTAAATATATTTGACAAGAATGTAAAGAGTCAACTGGAGGGTAGAAAGGGCAGACCGCAAGCATTTTCTTGCTGAGGCTTGCCAGCATTTGTGGGCCTGGGCTCTTGGGCCGGCGATGCCGGTGTTCATTCGGCGGGTGCCAGCCGAGTTCCTGGCGGGCAAACTGCCAGCACAGCCCAGCCTCCCTGCTGTTTAACGACAATAGATTTACTGCTTCTCTGCATATTGGTGTTATTTTGTGTAAACAAGGTTAACACTCCTTTTAAATTAAATACACCACCTGGTGACTTGAATGCCTGACCTTGGCAGACATCTCTCACCTGGCCTCCAAACAGGGTGGGTACCCCAGCTGTGCCTTTTCCACCCGCTGGTTGCCTTTAATGCCTTGTCCCATAAAAGTGTGTCAGCCTGTGCAGTGCAGAGTGTTCCTGGGACTGCTCCCACCTCCAGATGCACAGGACACCTAGGAATAGGAAGCTATTACTTATGAGCCAGGGTGTTATTTTCTCTTAACCTTGCCCTTATTATTCTTGTCCACTCTGGACCTGCCATTTCCCTCTTGCTTTCCTCTCAAATGGTTCTGTTGCTTAATCAAAATGCATCTGATCTTCCTGGATTTTCTGTTTTGTCTGTGGCCAGAAGGGAAGCTTCTGACCCTGGTCCCCTCTTCCCTTTTGAGAAAGGATGGGAAGACTCAAGAGGGATCTTCCTCAACACTTCCCAAATCGTAATCTGGAAAAGAAAGCATTCTTACCTTTGCCAAGAGTATCTAAACCTTTTAAGTTCTAAAGCATCATCTGTCATACAGGTTCAACTAATGTGTTCCAAAGGTAGCTGATTCTTCCACCTTTGATATCTCTAGAGGTGCCTCTCTGTTCAGACTGAAGTCATTCATCGTGGTGTGTTAAGAATTAACAAAATCCAATACTGTGTAAAGAAATCTGAATTTTATGCATTGGAATTAAGTCATCAGCTAAATAGTAGTTTTGTAGTTAAGAAAACCTCTCAAAGACCTCAAGATACAGACTATATAAAGCCTGAATATATGGAATATATAAAACCTATAAGTCTTGTGAATGAAACATGTACTGGAGTTTGTAAACTCTGCAGGAGAACAGAGACCCACTGGGCCCAGTTACACACAGAACTTATACATTTCACAGGGCTGCAAACTCTACTGGAGGCCAAAACTCTCACTGGTGTTAAAGATCAGTGCTTCGGTGGGTCTCAGCTAGGGAGGATGGCAAATTTGGAAGGACCAGAGGGGATGCTGGTTCCCTGCATGGTGGCACTGAGTCTCTGGTTAAAGGGAATTCCCACATACATCAGTGCAGGTTTCCTGGCAGGACTTCTATATCATTTTCATTAAAGTAGCTCATTTCTCATAGTCTGACTTACTGTCAGCATCTACCTTTCAGCTGTCCAGTTTAAATGGAGATACGTGGCTTTTTCTTCTAAGGGTGACATCCCTTCCTAGTTGTGGGTAGATCAGTACATATTTATTCTTACCATGAATCCCTGGAGGGTGCCCAGTCCTATTTGATTTTTTTTTAAAGTGTTGGACCTCAGTGATAACCTTTGACAGTAAAATTAACAAACTACTTGAATAAAAAGTATTTCTTTTTATGAATTCTACATCTCCACATATGTTGCTTTCAGTCTTATTGACTCTTCCCTTGTTCTTATGCTATGAGAAATGGAGTTAAGAGTAATCTATTTTTTCCCTGGAAACTTTACAGAAAAATCTTAATAATTTTAAACAAATGTTTAAATATCCAGATAAGAGTGTTCAGTTGGGTAATGAAATAGAAATGATGGGAAGTCATCTGAGAGACTTTATTTAGACTAATAGTGATAAGACTTTTAAAAAATAAAGTCCAGACAGAGAGGTACAAAATATGTAATATAATATGCTATAAATACATGTGCTAAATACAGCTTTTCCTAAGAATCTTTGGAAAGAAACCCTTTTTTCAGTTGCTAAATTTTTCAGTGTCTAACTTACAGAATATTTTCTGTTTTTACATAAAATATGCTGCAATTTTAGAGGTGAATACTTCAAGTTTTAGTGCATAGATGTTGTCCAGCTTGTAGGCAGTGTGCCTGTTACTAGGCAAAAGGCTATTCTGGTGTTGGGGAACGCAGTAGAGTTTTAAGTGAGGAGCGAATAGCAGAATTTATTTCAGAAAGCTGCCACATTTGTTGTACAGATAAGGCTAGTCTAATTAAACTATCATTGCAGACTCCCCAGATTCCCCAGGCTCTTCTTTTGCTCTTAGCTGGAGTTTGGATTTGGTACTCCAAGAAGCACAGTCTCTTTGAACTTTTTCCTTTTTGTGTCTCAAGGACTGTTCTCATCTGCGCTACAAAGAGCCCCTGTTATCTCTAATGGAGTGTGGTAGCATCTATCCTGACTGGACCACGCAGCGCTAGAGCTGGGAGCTCTGAGCGATACCCCATTCCTGTTGGCTCCCTCTTGTTTGTTTTCTCTCATAGAGAATTCTCTCTCCATAGTCTTACAGAGCAGAATGACTTTTAATGAGGTTTATGATAAGCTCCTGATGTAATTTTCCTGCTACCAGGAGCTATTTGCTAAAGGACTCACCTTTTGTTTTGTTAACAGGCAGAACTAAAAGCAGTTCTGTCATCACAAAGTGTCAGCACTGTTGTAGCAACAGGAAAATGGTAGAATCAGACTAAACTCAGCCAAGTGCAATGGCCAATACTTGAACCATCAGAAAAATGTCTGTGCAGGTCACTTTTGAAATAACTTGCCTATGTGAAGGGATTTTTCTGTAGGTCTGTCACTTTGTATTCAATCTGCAGCAAGTGCACCTGAATTGATAGACATGTGACTTTGGGCATCTCTGGTTTATTAGGGTAAAAAGCAGACATCGAACACTATATGAGTTACATACCATAAGCAGGACAAGAAGTACTGCTGAATATGGGATATGATTTTTCTATAAACACATCAGAGAAATAAAGAAGTGGAAAAAAAAGAGAGTTACTTAAATTAGTAAACAGTACCGGCACATGAACAAATGGGATAAACTGACAGTGAATAAATCTAAGTTAGAAATTAGAAGAAGATTTCTAGTCAGTGGAGAACTGACACTCTTGAATAGCCTTCCATTAGGGACAGTTAAGGCAAACAACGAAACTAGTTTTGACTTTGAATTCAATGCTTTTATGAAGGGGATTATATAATGTAGTTGCATAGAGGAAGCCTGGGGTAACTGACCTTGGAAGTTCTTTTCAGTTTTATGCTACATTATTCCTTCTAATTATTGTGTGGCACTGACCTTCAGCAGGATCTTTTTTCAGTTTTCATTTCTGTCTTACCCAAACCTCAAATATTTTGGTTGAAATTTTGCATTTCTGGCATGCAAATTAGCACTTTTTCCCCTCTTAAAAATTCTTTAGAGTGAAATTGTCCAGACACGTTACAGAAAAACTTCTTGTTCTGCTCATGCATTATAGACCAGTTTGATGGAAAAGATTTAGTATTTCCATCTCTGGAGAATGGCAATGAAACTTGGCAGGGTGACTCTCTTTGTGCAATTTGCTGTCCTCTAGAAAATTTGCCCCGCTTTTCATCCAGTTTGTAAGATTCTGAGAAAAAAACAAACAAACAAACAAAAAACCAGAGAGTTCAGGCATGGTCAGCAGAAACTTGCTGGAGTTTCATAGCCAAGTTTCCAGATAGTGCATTCACCGACTGTGTGCCAGCTTTTGTACGTATAACCAGATTGCCTATGTGCTATGACGGAGAAGAGTGTGAGCCTTTTTGTGTCTGGGGTAGGAGGGACTGAGCTAGACTTCTGCTGCAACTTACAACTACTCCTCTCTTCTGAGAGCTGCTGTGATGCCAGAACTGAAAGCAGAGATAATTTTCTTGTTGCTTAATTCTTTCCAGCTGGTGTTCATGCTGTGTAGAGGACAATGAGGAATGGACACCGTTGATTTTGACATTTCTTAAAATTTTGTCATGGAACTATCAAGAGTGAGCCAGAGAGGGACCTCAGGAGATTATCTGGTCCTCTTCTGTGCTGGGACAGGATAAGACATGGTCTGGACAAAGCTTACTTGTGCTCCTTTCTTTTTACAGCCTCTGGTGCCTCAGGTTCCTAAGTGGGCTATTCTAGCACTCAGCTATATTTAGTTTCCTTAAATGTTTCTTCATGTCTACCCCAAATCTTGTTAGCCTGAGTGGACATGTAAAATAGTTTGTCTTTCACCTTTACTTCTAGTTTGATATTTTTGAAGGCTGCTACCATTCCTTTCTTTCCCCTCTTGAGACTGAGCAAATCTAAGTCCTCAATATTTCCACACTGGTGGAAAGGGGACTCTTTCTATTTGATGCAAACCTTTATTGGATTACAGTACCAAAGGGCAGACCCCAGTCCTGCAGCTGGTACTTGATGCTGGGAAGCATCAGATGCTCTACAGATCATCATAAAACTAGGACATTTTCCTTTTTTCCCCCTCCAATACCCGAACATTGTTGATTCAAGTTTAATCTGTCACTAACTGTATCTCCTACATCATCTTCCACAGAAATGTTACCCGCCTTTCCTACATGATGCAGCATTTTGCATTAGCCCCTCTTGAACAACATCTTGCTCTATTTAAGAGCATTCCTCCAAATAACTAAGATAATTTTGTATTTAATGTTACTCTCCAATCTGTTGTCAAATCCTACTAGTTTGATAACCTCCACTAGTTGGATAACTGCCTTATCTATACCATCAAAATAGCATTTGTGCAATTTTGGGGACTTGGCAACCTTTATGAACACAATATACAATTTGAAAGATTTGTTGAGATATGTAAACAAGCTATTATAATAAATACAGTCACTGATATCCCTGATGTTGGAAACTCAAACCCTGTTATTGAAGCAGACACATACACACAGCGTTTGACAAAAGGATGGCAAAGTGACTTTTAAACACACAGAGAGCATGTTGGAATCGTGGCGTTGCTACCTTCATTCAACTTTTCTTATCTTCTCCACAGTGGAATAAAGCCAGTTGGAGAGGCTTGGGAAACAAAAAAATTTGAATAAAATGTAGTGGATCTGTTGGGATTTCTCTGAATGTATTGTGTTCCAGTTTCTCTCTGTATTCTTCTTCTTTTGCTTTTTCTTGCCTTGTATTACTTGAGGTGTGTGCATATCTACACGAGTGTGTCCTTGCCAGCTACGTGCCAGCAGAAACCAAATTAAAGAAAAAGAAGTTAATTTAATCATTTTTTCACTGTCTGTGTTCCTCTCTGAAGTTCCTATAGTTTCTGATAGTTCTCTTGCTGTGGGGACTGGCGTTTTGCCAGCTGGGTGCCAAAAGACAGTGAAAATAAATAGATACATACTAGGGATTGTAGAGATTAAAATCCTACCATTCTGAATTACCCAGGGGTAATTTAGAAATCTAATTTTTTAAAAGGTTTCTGATCTGCTCTTATTATACGCAGGAATACTGATGAGTGAATCAAAGGAGAGACAATTTCAATATACTTGATTAATAGTATATGGCTATCATTTCCACTTCTTTTTTTGAAAAGATGGATGGGATGAAAAACCATGTATTTCCTGTGACTCGACAAAGAGAGGAAAAAAAAATCAAAGGTACAGTAATAAATACCTCTATTCCTGCAAACTGTGTGGTGACCATAAAAACAAACAAACAAAAAAACTCAGAAACTTTTCACTTGAAGTTGACCTGTACAATCTTGCATTGTACAAACTTATTAGCAGCTTGACCACACATCTCAGTGAGACCAATCTATCCTTGAATAAGTACTTCTATCTCTTCCATATCCCTGGGCAAAACCAATGTTCTCAAGTTTAGATTTTGTATTTAACTATAAGATAGTTGAGTGGATTTTGCTTTAATAAGATTAAACATTCATTTATCTGATCTGGGTAATGTGGGCAGCACACAGACAAAAATAAAAACACTGTAGGGAAAAGGGTAGGTTGAAGTTATGGAATTAGTAAACAGACATGGAGGTCAACCTTTTGGTATTATTGCTGTATATTCATCTCTGTCTCAAACATGTTGTTTATTTGTGAAAAAGATCAGTTTGCAGATGCCATCTACCAAGGGCAATAAAATACAAAAAAGTGTTGCTCAGCAGCACAATGAAAAACTACAGTGCAGCATTTATTGTTTCATTGTAAGACAAACTTTGTCTTGACAACAATTACAGTAATCAAGTTTATGTAATTTGTGAGAATTCTTGTCTTTCAGTTTTTTTTTTAATCAGTAGATGAATGAAATAGCACAGAATATTTTGCACAGGCTTTCAGTGTAAACAGGTGTGTTGGACTAAAGTTAAAATACATATTGACAACAAAAAAAGTAAACCTCTAGGAAAGAGGTTTATTCCTTCTCTAACTATGAAGGAACATTGTGGAAAACCCCATTGCTAGGAGTTGTCGCAGCACTACAAAAATGAGGTATGTGGCATTATTTTGCACTGGGCAGGAGATGGCCTTCATGACTGAGCTGATTTTCAATTTCTTAATTTTATCACTCCTTTTTCTGCCCCCTGTTAGCATGGCCCTTTCACATACTTCTCCCATAGAACAAATACCTCCAAGACAAACTGGCCTCATGAAGACCAATGGCCAACCTCATCAGATTCTCCTTTGTGTTTTGGATGAAGGCCACAGGTTCCCGAGGATTATATGGCAACAGCAGAATAGCAGAACAATGAGCAAGTTTAAGATCAGATGCTTCCTCTATTGTTTCCAAAGCAAATAGTTCCAGGAAGCATGTTGTTCCCTGTGTTAGAGCTCTGTAGAAAGACCTTATTACACTAAGTATGCTGCAGGAGATACAGATGCAGATCAATATGTGGTTAAGTGTTTTAGCCTTACTTTTATTATGTTTGACAGCGATGACAATATTGGATATATGTCACATATAAGATGACTAATGTGTGTACATGTGTGAACCCCTTGCACAAACAGGTTTTCCCATAAACTTTTAGAGAAAAGCAAGCTCCCTGAGAGCAGATCAGAGCATGGATTGAATCTAAAAAAAAAACCAACCTGAAAACAAAATAAAGAATCAAACAAACCCCGAAGTAATTTCAGGTCTTATGAGAAGCTGCAATGGCATCAATGTCTGGAAACATCTACCACAAGTGGTTTCAATCCAGAATGATTTCCAGGAAATACTTGCCTTGAGTTGTGCTACAAAATGTGTCATCAGGATGTTGTCTGTGTTCCTGACTCAAAGTGGGGGGGAGGACAAAGAACACTGCAAGGCAATGTGAGCAAGTATGGAAATGAAAAAAGAACTTTTGGTGTGAGTTGATGATTTTTCTCTTGGGTGAAGATTCCCTCCAGCACACCAGAAGTGAACCAACCAACATAAGTTGTTTTTCTGTAGATAGCTCAGTCTCTGTAGTAGGCCAGCAGCCAGATGAGGGGTTTTTAAGGAGAGTTATGATGGTTATAAAGAGTGAAAAAATTTGCAAACACTGATAATAATACTCCTACACAGGAAGGTTTGAGCCAGTCACACTACTCCCCCCCTTTTCCAGTGAGATTCAGAGTTACATAGGAACAGGAGATTGTTTTGGCTGGGATTAGATAGCACAGATGGTACCAAAATGTGTAACACCTACCACCAGTTCTTTAGTTTTGTATCATCTGCACAACAGTTCTTCTTGGCCTTTTAACAGTTTATTGAATGGAGGAAGAAAAAAAGACATGGGACAATTGCTGGAAATGTGAAGCAAGTACAGTTTTATTTTATCTTTGAGGAATCCATACAGGAGCATGTAGATAGGCTCCTATAAAATCTTGCATATATCTTCTGTGAGGTGGTGTGAAACTTCACTTGGCTCTTCTCTTTCAAGAATCTCCAAAACTTGGCAAGTAAATCTCACAACACATTTGAGAATTACATTAGTAATCATTTCGCAGATACATACAACTTAGTATAGGAATTTTAACCA
Source organism: Nesoenas mayeri (assembly GCF_963082525.1). Lineage (NCBI taxonomy): Eukaryota > Metazoa > Chordata > Aves > Columbiformes > Columbidae > Nesoenas > Nesoenas mayeri. The sequence goes on along the minus strand of NC_137563.1, from coordinate 8,185,431 downwards.
GTTTTCCCAGAATCACCAAAGGAGTTTGTAGCATGGGCGGCTCTTATCTCCATGGAGCTTCTCAGGAATCCCACGGACTTTTGTTTTATACCCTGACATAAATAGCAACTCTTTGATTTTCTTGTCTGACTTTGTAGGTCTTCTACATGACCTACAATAAAACTCTCTTCCTGTCCTAATTTTTCAAATAAATGTTATTGTAGCAATTCATGTATAACTTGTGATCCCAGGAATATTTCACTGCCAATTCTAATATCATACTTTATTCAATTCCTCTAGTTGTTACCTTTCTTTACAGAAGACACTAAATTTCTGTGTTTTTCATAGGTTTTTCCATGGGTTCAAATGAAAGGGATTAGAAAGTACACTCCTTTCTTAGAGAGAAACAGAAACATTTCTAAATAAAGACACTGAGGTGCCACTGTGAAGATCGTATGAGAAATAACAAGAATTCCAGGTTGAGATTTTCCAGGTTGCCTATTTGATTTAATTGCAGCAGGTACTTGACAGCCCTAGATAGCTTTGAAATATTCATCGTAATGTTCTTTAACAAATAGCCTGAAAGCATAGAGCCTTCCCTGAGAACTAACTAGGAAGAGCTGATGGCATAAATCCTCTGTCTTTGGAATACTTAAGCCACACAATTTCAAATCTTTTGAGATTTGTTTTCTCTAACTAATGAGAGACCTTTAACTAGACAGAGTGGAGGAAGACACTGGGTCTCCAGATTAAATGAAGAACTATCTGCCTTATGACTTCTGAGATGGTTAATGCTTGGGGAAGGATTACTCTAACCACAGGTACAGTGAGTTCCCTGTGGATATACACAATGAGCAATATGGATGTCATTGTTTTGACCTCAGCTTAACTCCAGGGCAGAAGGACATGGGTTGCTGGCTCATCCTTGCCAGTGCTTTTGAAGAACTTAAGTTTAGGATAATAATGAAACTTGAGTTGGTGAATTAGGTCTGAAAATGCATCTGTGCAAAAGAAGTACACAATTTTCAATGTCTGAGGCATGTGAGGCAAATGCAAGGTGTAATTCAAAGTCATTATACCACTCACTCTAAATATTGTTTTCATAAAGTCAGCCTACTCATATACTCAGATAACCCATCCTATTATTCTGGCAACTATAGGACTACTGAATCACAAGTACTTGAACCTGAGGGATTAGAGGTTTTGCTCTTTAAATAGCATAGGTGCTGGTCTAACCACATTTTTCAGACCTCTTTCGAGAAATAGAATTGATTTTCTTTTTTTTTTTTTTTTTCTTAAACAAAAAATCATTCAGGGCCCAAAATTAGACATAAGCGAGCCTCCTCCTTTTGTAATTGTGTTTTTGAAAATCAGACACGTAAAATCTTTTGTAGCTGTGGACTCGAAACTCTCTTTTGTGGCAACACTGGTGCACTGTAATTGGTTGAGTACTGCTATCCAGCCTGAGAGGGTGACCTTTCACACTCTGCCCTAAAAGAACACTATAGAAAGAGAGGTGGCGTAATCTGGGTTAAAGGCTTCTTACTAACATGTTGAGAGCTTGTTTCACACACACACAAACAGTTGCACGAAAGCCCCAGCCTGATGATAACTTAGCACTTTAGCATGGTGCTCTTGAGACAGCCCTCTTCTGAGAGAATAAAGACGGGCCCCTTAGTTGAAATGCAGGACTGAAGCTCTTCATAACCACTGGGCAACTGTTACGAGGGAAAAAGAAAGTTAAAAGAGATGAGAACAAAAGGGGCTATCCTTGTTACATGGCTCTGGTTCTAGACCTGAAAAACTCCTCTCCCCTAATCTTTTTATTATTTTCCTCTGTATAGCCCCAGGTTTCTACAGTCTCTTGTCTTTCTGAGCAAGCATATTCACTGGTGTTTAAGAAATTCCCGTGAACCTGCTTTTTTATGATCTCTTCGTACACGAAGAAGGAAGGTGAACGTCTTTGCTTATTTGGTTAAGAAAAGAACGGGGTATTTCTAAGGTTGGGCAATTATAGCCAAGATATAACTTAAACAGTATAAAGACTCTAAAAAGTACTGTGCTGTTATATTTAGCACATAGGAACAGGTGAACGTGTGCTTGCTTAGGCTGTGTGCAGATTTGAGACTTTAATATTTGACTTCAGAGGGACTGAAATCACAGCCTTTTATTCCAAGTCACTGGCAGGAGTGAAGGTCCTGGGTGCCGTGAATGCCACATGGTCTCTTAGGTTGCCGAGCCACCCCAGGCCTAACTACATGTCCTTGGCCGGTGGGTCATAGGAAAGGCTACTTGCATCTCTGTAGTCCCCTCACCTCTTTGTTTTTTAATGCTTACTTCAACATTGATTAATATGATATATCAGTCTTAGGCAGCTTATCATTTTACATTTAATTTTCCCCTCTAATTCCTTTTTTAGTTTTTCTTTTCCACGTGCCTCAGTTTTCTTCCTTACAAATTCCCACATGTTCAACAGTCAGTGTTTCTGTTAGCTAAATTATCTTTGTGTCCTCTGCAGCCAAGTTAAACTTTCTTAGCTATGACAATGTTTCTGACTCACTTCCAGTCTTCTTAATTACCATTTTGATAGTTTTTACTTCAAAAAACTTTCAGAACGGCAACTAAATTTGAAGATTGCAACCACCAGATGATTTTTGCCCCAACAGTCATCCAGGCTGGTGTACCAGTCCTGAAGAAGACCAAGACGACAACTAGCCACTCAGTCACAAAATCTGGTTCTGAACAAAGTTAATTTAACGTTATTAATTTAACGTTATTGGGTTAAAATTTAACCTCTTTGCCTTTGGAAACTGAGGTTCAGGTTCCACGAATTTACAGGAAAGAATATATTTGGTGAGCTCCTCATAGCGTATGGTGGGGATATTTTGTCACGGCCCAAAATCACTGCACAATACAGGATGATTGGCAGTTGCTTCCTAAGAGAAGCCCGTGGCTGCAGTTGGAAAGGTTGCAGCTGCTCGTGATGGAAAGCCATTGGCAGTCAGTGATGGGGACTTGCCCAGAATGTCCTTTGAACCATGCATAGCACTGGCTGGCCTTCTAGATCCCTCACGTTGGGGTTCACCCAATTCTTTGCCTCACACCTACAATTTGGGAAATAAATTGCTTTACGCCTGACAGAGAAGCTAGTTTTCATACAGGGGCAATTGAGTATCCAAAATGTATTTACAGATACATCTGAGCAAAACGATTGCAGGAGGACTGCATAGAGAAACACTATCATTTAAAAAAAAAAAAAAAAAAAAGGAAAGGGAAACTGCACATTTTATTTCTAAACATTTCTACCAGGAAAGGTTACAAAATTTAGGGAAATGAGCCACAGCTGACATGCCTGACAAACAACTCTCATGGAATCTATAAAGTGAGTTTATTTGTGCCATCTTTTACAGGAAGGGCTGTGCGTGAGTTTTGTAGCATTGCCACTGGGGTTGCTGAAACACCCGGCTGGTGATCAACATTTTGGATGCTCATGAATAACCGGAATATGAGCACCTTAAGCACAAATTCAACAAAGGTTTTTTCAAGTTCATCATCACATATGAGATTGCATCATTCATAGTGGCATTTATAGCCATCAGTACTATACAACCCATGGTAACAGATGACATTGCATGCTGAAAGAGGCCGTGAAAGGTCTTTCATACTGTTTCCTGCTCCTAATGACAGCTTTTACTGCCAGTTAGGACAGAATCCAAACACATGAAGTCATGATGGCTGTAGGTGTTGATTTGGATATGAAATGTATAACCTGGCTTAGGCAGCACTGATTAACAGAAAAATTTTTCAGTGCACGTGTTACATGCACAGTGCTAGAGAAAACTATAGGCAAAGGGACAGAGAGAATGGGCATGAGATGGGATATTACCCTGGTAGCAAACAGTTTGATGTACAGAACTATTTTGTATTAAAAATTTGTTTGGACACCTATGCACATAATCGTTTGGACATCATGCCCTTAGAGTCTATTCCAATTGACAAGAAAAGAATATTCATGTTTATGGGTCCAGCTAGTAGGTTTTTCAGCTGGAAATAAGTGACATTTAAATCTCTCTGTTTACATGTTTTTATCTCTGTGTGTATATTCTGCACATGTATTTTCATGTTTAGCCTAAACTTCCACGTCTGTAGAAAGCTCATGAATGTTTTATAGCTTTTATTCATGAATTTATTAATGAGTTTTATAAATAGTGATAATCTGAAAAAAATAATATGTCTGAAAGGCAATACCACTTTACCTATGAATGACCTCTTTCTCTTTTTATTTCCCCTAGTTTGGATATGTTTTGCCAAACAGTCTGTGAAAGAGTTAACTGGTTTATTCACTTTTACTAAACCTGAGGCATTAATGGTACAAAAGTGGATGTATATGTATGCAGACTACATATAGTTACATCTTTTCCTGTCTATAGCTAACAAGCGGCCATTAAATGTATGGAAAGATGATCTCTGCCGGGCAAATCTTGGTCAGTGCAAACTTCAGGCCATGCCATGCTGGATGGGTCCTGTATTGCCTGTGGGTTTGCTGCACCCCAGGCTCAGCCTGGCATTAACAACTCATGACTGGGCGGCCTCACATTCCTTTTTGGAGTATAATGTGCATGTGTGTTTACGCACGCGCGTATGTGCAATAAGTAATATAGGGTAATCCCCTCCTGATGACAGAAGCATCAAGTGGTTACAAGTAGCAGACCTGTTTTCAGATGCCTGAGGTAACTGTCTATAAGGTGCAAGGTAAAGAAAAAATTCATTACACATACTGGATAAAATGAGGGAAATGACATAGCATGCTTTCATTGAAAGTGCTTTGATTCATCACGAGGCAGAGTTTTTGGTGAAAGAAGTGTCAAGACACAGAGTATTTTGCTGCAGTCAAAGGCTGAATTTCAGTAATCACCCAGTGCAATTTTACCCGTATCAGATGTTCACAGCTACAATGCATAAAGGGGAGGAAAAGAAGTGAAAGATGGAAACAGAGAGAAAAAACATCCCATAAATTCTGAACATGCAGTCTTGCTGAGTAACCACATTCATAACTGGGTAGGAGTGATTTGTTCTGACAACACAAGACTACTAATTTTGCTGAATTAACAGCACTACTAGTAGTGGGTGGAAGGGAAGAGGGGAAAAAAAAAAAAAGAGATTTGTCATGGACTTTCTCAGGATTGTTAATTACCAGGTGATATAAATGGTACATGGTTTACAGTATCATGAAAAGTTTGGTTACATCCTTCTGGTGTGTTGCTAAAGTAACTAAATATCCAGAGCTACACACTTAACAGGAGTCATATTTATATTTTAAAATTAAAACAGGCTTACACTTACTAGTGAAAGGAAAAAAGTTAGAAGATTGACTTGGATTCATTCTGCACTCTATAGAAAGGGACATTTCAGTAGTAGTCTTTAAATTACTGTAAAGTTGTTTTTTTAATTCCTCGCATTTGGAAAGACATGCATCTGAGATTATTGTCTATTGCAAAATCAATATTTTCAATGCAAACTTTGGAATCCACTTGGACAACCTGGAGCTTCCAGCTGCTGTTTATGCTATTAGTTAGAAAATCCCAGTGCCATTCTTTTAAAATAAAATTAATAAAAAAAGCTCTATTGAGTTAATTCTATGGAATTATGTTAATAAGCACAATTTGCACTGTGCAGGTTTACTTTGTGGTTTGTGGTGATTTTGTAGAGGTTTGGTGAGCAAATCCAAATGTGGTGACAGCAAAACCTTTCCAAAGCACAGGCTTTCATGCTCTAAGCACAGAATTTCCTTTTGTGGTCATATGTGACGTAGTTTTTTGGATAACAAATGCCTGTAATAAGGTTTCTTAGGTTGGCTCAAAGGGCCTGTGCCTCTGTTTTTAATGGCTGCCTTTGGAGGAGTTTTGGTTACACATATTTTCTTAGAATTTGAGTACTTCTTAGAGACAGCATTTAATGAGCTTGAGATTGATCCAGAGAAGTTTTGCTCACTCACTGCTTCAGACCACGAGCGCTGACAATATTCCTCTGCATTATCTTGCCTTGCCATTTAGGACACGGTTTGATCCAACAGAGATAGGTAAAGGGGATTTAGCTCCAGGTGACTTGATGCCCCATTGTATGTGCAGTTAAGAGCAATTTTGAACTTCTCTAACATTTCCTGGTCATTATCAGAAGTCCCTAAAAAGGCTGGAAGTAGCTCGAGGCGCTTTGCTGTCCCCCGGGACGGCAGAACGATAGGAGCACAGCCGCCTCTGCTTGGGCGTTGTGCACCGAGAGCATATGTACAGCAGAAGTTTTCCAACTTCATATTTCATAATTTCATCCTCCTCAAATCTAAACTGGTGAAAGAAGAAATATCCCCCTTGTGACAGTCTGGATCATCTAAACAGATTCTATTTTTGTGGTGGAAGGGAGGACAGAGGAAAGAACCACATTTGCTGTAGAAATTGGTTTCTATTCCTACATAATAAAAAAAAAAGCAGATGAGGTACTGATTAAAAAAAAAAAAAACAAAAAAAACGCCCAAAAAAACCTGAAAGAGGAACCAACATGTTGCCAAATGCAAATGTATTGAAAAACTCCAACAAAAAGCCCAACCACCGAAAAAACACGTCTTTTGTAAGGCACTCTTTGTCACAAATCAGTAAAAGTTGATTCCTGTAATGAATTAGAATATTCCAAAAGCTTAAAGCCTCTATCACAGTTGACCTTTAAGGCATGTAGCAGCAAAGAAGTTAATACACTTTGCACATGTTGCAGAGCAACAGGTGGTAGAAAAACCCATGCGGGCTCCTCGCATTCCTTACTTTTCAAACTGGTGGCCCCTGGTATTCTGGGATTTACACTACCTCCCCCAGGCTCTGACTGACAAGCTAATCGGTGTGCTGGGAAGCCCTGAGCTATTGATTCCACTGTAACAGAACACCTCCCCGTCAATGAAACTGCAATGAAATGCTTCAACAACGAAGAAAGGGAGGCATTAGGCTGTTGAGCAACTGGAAGAAATTTGCTTGTAGGTAGTGCGGCAGAAATGAAAAGGCTCTCGGGGGCACAAGCTTGAAAAGCCAGGTTATTAAAAAAGCCACAAAGCTGGAGTCTGGCTGAGTGGAGAAAAATAGTTATGGCTCAGTTAGGCGTATCTAAAAGGAGGAGGGAGGGGAACGCAGCTTTCAAAATTGCGTTAATCCCCCATGTACTTAATTTCTTTTCTTTTATGGCAGCTTGTAGTATAGCAACAAGTACTCAAGCAGTTAATAATTTTAAACAGTTTAGCTTTCCGTAGGCAATATATCTTTAGCCTTAATTAAAATTTTATTTTAGTTGGGGGAAAATATTAAAATGACATTCTGATCATCCTCTAAGATGGAAAATATATGATAACATGAATATTTTATTAGATAAACTATTATTAAACAGCTGGTGCAAAATCTTAGCCACTGATTAAGTGGGTTTGTTTGAAATGCAGGTCACTATTTCTTAATAATGGCCCAACAGCTTCCCATTTATAGTAATGACCACTGGCACACCACCTGCAAACACGAAGGTCCCAATATCTTGTACCAGAATCCTGTGGATACCTGCAGTGCTAGTCATGTGGATGGTGCCCCTTTTGGGGTAAAAAATTCATGCTTGTGCAGACAGATTAATTTTTCAATGACAATAAAATGGCTGACATAGTACATAAAGTGAAAACTGGCAAAAGTGACCTTTTTGGAAATTTCCCATCCCATCAATTATGGGCTGTTGTAGGTTCAAGAATTTTGCCTTGAACAAGCAGCAGAGATGGCTTTTCTGCACACTGGGTTTTTTTTGGTGGTGGTGGTACCCTCTGTCTGAGTCTATATACAAATACAAATATATATAGGGGTTCCCGTAATGGAGTGTTCTGTGTATAGAGGGGATGGTAGAAACTGGATGCTAATGGCTGAGCTGTCCTGGTAACAAGGAGAACATCCATGAGTTGAAAAGGGAATCAAGGAGGCAGAGAAAGTATTAAAAGAAAAGAATCCTAAAAACTTAAAATCACAGAAACCCAACTCCTACCCGTACTGAAACCAATCAGGATATTGACTTGGATTTCAATTTGACCAGAATGAAAAAAAAATCCTGATTTTATTAAATATATGATGAATGACACATGCACAAATAATGGGTCGTTCCTAAAGCTGACCCATATCTGTTTGCCTTAATTCGGTTCTTGTCCTTGGATGAAATTCCTCTGAGGTTGATGGACATTCACTGAAAACTTGGATTTGTGTCAGCAACATTAATTAAGCTGAATCCAGAAATATGCAGCTCAACACAGAGCAGTTCTGTTTTACATTTGTGCAGTCTGGGCCAAACTCTCATGGACTTTCCACTCATCAAAATGAAATGCTCCTGCCATGAAATGTATATGAGCAATATACTGCTCAGCCGAATAGCAGGCCAACAGCTGTAGACCTAACTAATAAATTCCCTGAATACCATGTTATCAATGTCTGAGATGTCCTTCTAACCCCAGATATTCCTACTAGTATTTTTTTAGATTCATTTGTCTTGGTCTGATGTTTAAATTTTAGAAACTTAAGTGGTGATCTGATGATGTATATAAAAACACTGAAGTGGGTCCATTCTTAAAGTGAGAATTTTGCCAGCTTCTACAGCATATTCATTTTATGCTGGGAATGTTACCTAATAGAAAAAGCAATTCTGAGCTCTTTTATTTCACCAGTTAGACATTAGTGTTTTACAAGTAATATCCCATTAAAAATTTTAGTTTTGTTTTTCCTTAAAGGTCTGTAAATTATGTTTTTTTTTCCTGATGTTCAAGAAATTGGAACATTAAAAGCTTTGAGTCTTTTTCCAGTCTATAAACTGTGCTCATGTGGACTCGAAAACTGGACAACACATCTCTCTTAGGTCTAGCACATACCAGTTACTGATATGGAATCTCTTTTCTTTCTGCTACTTTGCTTTGCTATGCGTATATTTTACAGATTATTGTGAACAGAAGGGGTACAAGGTGGAGGCCTGGAAGTAGGGAGTTCTTTTCTAGTATTCAGAAAGAGAAATAAAAATAAAGTAATTTCTTGAGATGATATAAGTCAGGAAGGTTAAAAATAACCAAAGATGGCTGGAACACCTTGGAGAAGGTAATCAGATCTGTTTATCCCAGATGATTGTTAATAACCCTGTAATTATTGACTATTATTAGTGAAAATGTAAAAGCAACTAATAGTTGGTTAAAAAAAGAGAAGGTAAAAACCTCAGAAATTTAATGCAAATGGGGTTGATTCCTCTTCAATCAATGGGCTTTTAAGCTTCCTCCAGGCTTTAGATTTGCAGAGAAGTCAGTACTGGCATGGCTTATAGCAGCTGTTAATGCAACACATGCCTGTCATTTGCTGTTGACAGGCATTAATAAAAACCTAATCTGAGGAAATTATGAAAAACCTACGTATTATGCAATCTGGTTTATGTTTTGGCATGTGGCAAGCATTGGTCTAATACAAGGGAAACCATCACGCATAAACTTTACTGCCATTGTTTCCACTGTAAAGGCAATTACTTTTTTTCTGTTTTTTTTTAAATATGTTTGATCCTTTAATTGCCTTGTTACTCAGACAGGCTTGCGCTGTGGTACCATGGGCGTTACTTTGAACCTTTCTTTTACAGAAGGAAGAATCCTGAGCAGGGTTACTGACTTCAGGTCAACAACAGGGAAATTAAACTCCGATACATCCCTTTCCCAAATGCTGGATTCTCTGGCTTGTTTCCAGTAGTCCCATTCCCTTAGACCTGAAATCTTTTTTAGATACCTTTTTTTTTTTTTTTCTTTACTTCCCAGCTATTTATCCTCCTTCTCTTTGAGGAATAGAGCCTTTTCTACAACATAAGCAAGTAGAACCTATCACTGCCATAGACTGAGGTTTAGCTTTCTCTTTTTTTTCTGTGAATTGCTTTTCTGGTGTTGATGATGATAATCCACATTTCATTGTGTGCAATTACACGTTCTCCTGTGCTGGCAGTTCCCTAAACTTCCCTGCCTCCCCATGTGTTAAACCTTATTTACTAGTTTAATCCTATACAACAGAAAACATGTGTTATCTCTTAAGACACCATAAAGTTCAGTTATACTTGTAATTTGGGGTGTGACAAATTCTTTCTTTCTTGGTTGCATTCTCTCTCTCTCTCTTTCTCCATCTCTACAGGATTTTTTGTGTGCATGTTTGTAAACTCCATGATAAAGTGTTGCAATTCTGATACATTTTTGTCATTGCCCAAAATATTGTACTACTAAACTCTTTAAAATATCTAAAGTATGAATGCATAAGGGAACTTAGAAAAAAAAAAAAAGAAGACGACACAAAAGACAATCAATAATATGAGGTGGATAAAAGGGCTCAAACAATCCTGTAGATATTCAAGCTGGAATGTGAGTGCTAAGAAAAGTCTTTGGGTAAATTCAACACAGATTTGGCCTGCAGCTCTAAGCTGGCAATTCCAGTAGAAAAGCAGACCTCTACCCTGTGGTGAAGAGGTACAGAATAATGCCTCTTTGAATTAGTTTCAAAATGTTGCTATGATGCAGATGGGTTGCTCCTAGATGCCGAAGTGCAGTGCACCAACATAATAACATATTGTTAAGTCACACTGCCATTAAAGGATATCGTTATTAATCAAATTAAGTCAAAACACAAAGCAAGTACAAATTAGTATCAGATGACACATCTCTCTATGAGCAGAGAGGATGGAATGGAAGGAACCTGCCATTTTCAAGGAAAACAATCTTTCATTAAACTAAAACAGAAGGTGAGGGAATATCCTACTACGTAGTAACTGGCAGCTGGTATGTGCTATCTGGACAGTACTTGTATTTAAATTCACATGACAGTCCTAGAGCACTATAACGTAATGAGTGTCTTCCAGAAGCTTGGGTTAAACTCTGAATAGTGTTTGGTTTTGGAGGTGTGGGAAATGTTTACTAAGAAACACAAAAGTACTTGAAAATTAAGGGGTTTAATGTTTTATTATTTTTTTCTGTCTTGGTACACATCTTGTCAGTGTAATTTTTTTAGCTCCAGAAGAAATGTTAATTCTCACTGAAAGATGGTTTGGGGTTGGGGGGATTTAAATTGCCATTTCATTAAATTCTGTAGAAACATGTCATTTGTGGCTTGTGAAACTGGTCCAAATATTGTGATTTTTGCATATTTGTCTAGATAGCCTTTCACAAAAAGATGTTTGCTAGTTTTGTCCAACTCTGATAACTAATCACACATGAACACATGGATTTACCCATGGTTGCATGGACATTTGTGTGTGTGTGTTCCTAAGTTCCACAACATTAGCTTTGGATCTCCAAATTCTTCCAGTTACAGTAGAAATTCACGAGCAGTTTATTGAAAACAATGATACTTATAGTGCCTAAAGATAATGTCATGACATTCAGCAGCGTTGCAGGAAGCAGATTCTGCATTATGATGTGCAATGTTGCAGAAAATCTAGTTTCTTTATAGATTATCAGAAACAGATATAAAGTCTTCCACAGAGCAGGACAAAGAGGCCTTTTCCCTCTCTTTTGAAGCCATTATGTCTGCTTGGGCACTGGTTACATATTTATCACAGGACAAACTAACTTTTAAATTATTCTATATTTTGTTTACAGTTAGGTTTGCATTTTTTGTAAGTGTTGGTTCGATTTGTAACATGACTGGTAGGTGGTTTGCGTGTTACCTGTCACCATTCAAGTGTGTTTACTTCATTAATGGTTCCTGAGTGTGAAAGTTTGTTTCCCTTCTGCTCTTGCTTCCTGAGTCTATGGTTTCCTCATCATCGTGACATTGCCAAGTGTGGTGCTAACATACTGCTTCTGCACGGGAGAATGTCATCACACAGGATTACAACCTTAAACAAAAGTCACAATAGCCAGGCCGTCAATCTCAGGTGAATTGCTTAAACAGTGCATGTTTGTATTAGCTCAAATGTTAATGTAGGCTGCTCTTTGCCATTATGTATGTGTTATGGGTGACAACACCCGGAGAATATATCTTTCAGAACTGGACAAAGAATAAACATGGAATTGACTCAGCTCCTTGCTAATAAATGCACTGAGATGCCACATAGTTTGTTATTAGTCTTCTTATAGATATTATCCTATTAGATGAAGGAGAGAGCTACAGGAACTGAAAGTAGAGATACAGAAGAAAGTTCTGGAGAGGTATTTGTAGATGATGATAACCATTCCACTGAGTTCAGTAGAACTAGTTGAGTCACTAAGAATGGCAAATCCTCTACATTTTAGTCACAGCTTTTAAGGGTATCTCAAGGATGTATGGCTATGTATCGTGATGAACAGAAACAAAGAAAGAGGATGGCATTTCTTGGGGTTCTGCTTGAAATCTTGGAGAAATGCAACCCTAATAGGCCAAGCTAGCTCTAGTAATCACATTAGTGTTTTATGTTCTTCAAAGATCAGGTCATTTTTTTGCTTATACCATGGCTAAAATACAGTACAATGAGCAGGTCTAGAAAGATGTTTCAAGGGCAGTATGTTGTATAACAGCAAAGATTTGGAAGTCTGAAGAAATGACTGGTAAAAGGCTCCTGCCGGATAAATGCACGCTTTTGCAGGTAGAGCGGCTGCTGTGCTGTTGGCTTTAAAACAGACTGAAAACCAACACATGTGCTTCAATCTTTGCTCAATAACAATGGGCTTAAAAACCACCTTAAATTATTTGCTCATTTGAGGCCTGAATGGGAGGGGAATGTAGCAATCATTGCAGGGTGTTAAAAACAAATCAACCCTCAAGTAATTGGGCACAGCTTCCCTGAAGCAAGTAGAGTCGCACCTGCTTGGATCAGGGCTTCATCTGGTCTGCTGAAGGTGAGTTTGAGGCCCACCAACACCTTTCAGATGGATCTACCATAAGTCGGCAACTGATAATAACAACCTTCAACCCCAACAGCAAACAGTCCTCATTCCAGAAGAAGTGTTTGGAGCCACACGGGAATACTGGGAAATAAACTTAGTTTGAGAAAGAATGGGCTTTCCACAAATAACTGTGATTAGTTCTGAATGTTCACTCCATCAGTGAGCAAGGTAATGCAGCTATCTTTTTCTATTGTATCTATAGAGATATAGGGGTGATAATGGAAGCTTATACAAATTAACGAGAATGCATGTATGGTCACATATTAAGGTGATAATAGATTTCAAGAGCTGTTCCTGAGTGGGTCTAGATTAAGAAATTCTGATGATGAATCTTAGTTAAAAACCATTATCAAGATCCAATCAGCTTTACATATTAAAGATTCCAGCCTCAAAAAGAAAACAAAACAGAATCAAAGCTTCTAATCAGTTTATGATCCAGAGATTTTGCCAGCCAAACTTATTGGAAGAAATAATGTAAACAGAAAGATGCAAGCAAAGTCAGTTAAGTGGAATTTAAGCTGTCAAGCTACAGTGTAGAACTCCATTACCATATCTCCTCGTGTTTTTTTTTTTTTTTTAATAGTATTCTCTGAAAAGCACTAGATGTAATAAAGTCAATTTAAAATTTGTTCTACCAATCTTTTGCATCTGTAATTTTCCCATTAAATGTAAATGCCCATGAGGCATGCTATTTGCATTACATTGCATTTGCAGTCTTTAAAACAAACTATAAATCCCCTCCTTGTTTCATGTGATTGATGCTGTGTGTATAAATACCACCATAAACCTCAAAGGGGGCTAACAGTGACAGTAAATTAAAGTTTTCAAGTCTGGCAGCATCTCAGCACTTCAGCCCTTGATCTTAAGCAGCGTTGTTAACCCCCGCCTCATTGCCCTCCTGAACTCACCTTTCCCCCCAGCCTTTTTTTTTTTCCTTCCCATTTTTTCCCTATTCTGTCCCTACTCTGATTTCCTTGGGAAGCACCTTTCCATCCACACAACCTGAATCAAGTCAGGAATATGCTGTTAATTAAAAAGAGACTGCAGCTGTTTGCCAGATAGGACCAGGTCTTAACTTTGCTGTCTTGGTATATCTGAGTTCAAGACTCTCAGACCATTTTGCCTGTGTAAACAATAGTCAGCCACAGCTCTCTTGATTACCCAGCACCACTCCAATAATTAACTGGCTTTGGGGGTATTTATGTATTTGTTCTTTGTTTCTCTCTCTTTTTTTTTTTTTTCCCCTCTCCCTTCTCTTTTCTGATTCCCTTTCTCTGATTCACTTTCAGCTCATATGCAGAAGAAAGAAATTGAGAATTGAGAGAAACCTCCTTTAAGGCTGAGGAATGGATTGAGTCATTATTAAATTTCCAGTCAATAGGTAAGCCCACTCTATCAAGTTTTGTTATAAAATCTACCTTGATTTGATCGTATTGAATCTTGGCTCCAAGAGATATCAACTTCTCCTGTGACATCTGCCACTGTTTAAGTAGGAGACATGACTTAAGTCAAAATTATCTGAGAGATTGCTCTGTGGGCCAAACACAGTCTCATCATACGTAAAGTGTAATATAGGCAATGGGGTAATTTTAGCTTACCACCACTAAGGGCCTGGTTATCTATTTTTCACATCAGAACCAAACACTAATAGCTCTCAGAACTCCATCCTGTAGTCAGGAAAAAAAACTTTGCTTTGTTTGGTTTTCTTAAGAAAGAAAAAATATTTCTGAGAGAATACTGATGCTATCATACATCACACCTGTGGGGCAGAGGGAATTCTTTCAGATCAGGGAAATATTTCTTAGTAAGATTTTTAAAGATTATGTATGGTCAAAGGTGGAAAGGGGAGGTAAAAAAAAGGTGAAATCTGAAAGGAGATGAAACTAATTCCTTGTTTTAGGCTACTGATCTCTACCAGAGATACTCTGAGAATCTGGGAGCAGGTAGAGTGTCCCAGGTGGATGGTACTTGGGATTTCTACAGATCTCCAGGGGAGACAAGGTTGTGGCAGCTCTCCTGTTGCTTTTCCCTCCCACCCTTCATGCCCAAGGGTTTCTCCTCCTGGCTAGGAATGAAATTTTTATCCTCCCTACAGTTGTGCAAGTTGTTATGTTCTGTCAGCCTCTCTATGCTACAATCTTTAGAAGTCAGTGATGTTCAAAGTCTTCTTAAGCTTCTTTATGACATGGAGAACATTACAATTGAAATGTTTTTCCTCCAGCATTTCTGAAAAAGTGTCATTTTTTTGATAAAATTTAGGAATAGGCATGATAATTTGTTTCCTGAAAATAACTGGGATACACACAAATACAAAAGGAAAGGAAATAAACTGAGAGTTCTGTTGACAAATTCGAGTTCTGAAATTAAACAAGTGATGCCATTCAGACTGCATTCTCTTTGAAACAAATCTAACAGCTACAGAGGGTGTAAGTCATTAGCATTTTTTCCTGAGGACAAGAATATTATGTGTGTCTTTGCTGAACATCCAGAATTGTATTCAACAGACTGCATCAAACTATGCAGAACAACGACTCAACAGGTGAATGCTGATGGCTGTTCAACTTCCTATAAAAAGTTTTCTCTTGGAATGCAGATACCCACAAGCCTGATAGTAGCCAAAACCCCCCAAACTATTTAATCTTTTTGACAAAGAAGTTTAGAGGCGCCTAGATCATGTACAGCCAAGCCCAGGTATATTTGTGATTTTGACTGATATTGAGTAACATTTCACTGAATCTTGCCAAGTTTGGATTTTATAATAAGCTAGCTGCATCTTGAGTGCCATATCTTCTCAGTATTGTCTTAGGACTGTTGTGTTAAGGCTGATGATTAACTCCTTTGGTTTCTCCATGCCTTTGCTGTGAAGGAATTCCCATTAGCAGTCTCATCAGCTATGGGTACAAGGGACTTTGCACAAGCTTGAGCATGTGTGTAACACCCCAGCATGCAGTAATGGCAAGTAGCATGGACACAGAAAGAGGGAACAGTCTGTGGGATATTTACATATAATCCTTAAAAAGGATGCTGAAATGGAAATACTTTTTTTTTGACTCAGTCTGCATTTAAAAAAACTAAACTGCTGCTCAGATAATAAAAACTGTTTTAAACCTCACAGTTTTTATTCTGAAGCATTGTAACCATTTATTTCATTCTGAAACATCTTAACCCTGTTTCTTAACCCTTACTTCCCATACTTGTGTCCTCTCCTTGTTTTGCCCTTTCATGTTCCTTCGAGTTGCTTGGACACCTTGTTCTTTCAAAATTATTAAAGCAATTTGACTGTAGTCAGCTACATGATGCTTTGAGCAGTGGTGTGGGGATGTGGTCCCTAATCTTATGAAGAAGTCGCTGAATGGCTCTTTTAAACATCCCTTGATTTCCTTATTAGAGGGAGTTCACTCAAAAGCAGAAGCTCAATGTATGTCTTGCAGGTCAGAGAAATAACTCAGGACATTCCTTCTCCTAGAAATGAATCTTTTGGGAGCTAAGTTTACTGCTATCATATTAAAATTTACAAAGCAAAATGAATAAAACCTAATTTTGATAGTACTAATATATACACACACACACCTCTATATATTTTAAATACACTTAAATTTCATTAGCAATGATTGTTTAGAGAAACATCATTACATTCCTGGGCTTGGGAGCCTTCTCCAGGGTTGTGAACAATCAAAGATTTATTTGAGCTTTCTGCACACTGGGAAATGAAGACACAGAATCTCATTATCATGTCTATTAAAAGGCAGAATCTGGGGTACATCTAAGAAAAGATGTATTACTTTTTAAACTGCGCTGCAAACTGTGAAGTACTACAGGGACTTGAACTATTTAAAAATACTCTGGGCTTATGAGTAAGAAAAAATAGGGTCTCTTTCCCAAACAGTATAAAAATATCACACCATTAAGTTCTGCTGTTATTACAGTCTTGGAAATATGATCATATCTACTTTTCCTTGAAGCTGCTTGATCCCTGAGTTTCATGCTGGGGTCGAGGGACCACGGAGGGCTACCGGAGTGAGTTACTTAGGGGACAATGCAGTGGAGTGTATGAACAATGACCAGTTAAATTCTAGTTAACCCTAATTATAAACCTTCACCTTTGTTAATTAGATTAATTCATCAGCAGGCACTATGCTTACGGTGTGTTGGAGGTGTGCAATTCAACATTTTTGCCATTTATTAAAAGTTAAAATATTTTATGTCATCAGTCTGTTGCACACAAATGGCCATGCAATATATTACTGTAAAGGTAAAATCGGGTTAAGTTTACCTATAAATTAAAAGGTAACATTTATTATAAGGATCCTTCTTAGAAGTGAAAAAGTTGCCTCGCAAGCATTTTCTGTAGTTATTAAAGATCTCCAAGCTATGAATCTGAGAGCTTAATTAAAAGCAACAGAGACATGTCCAAGGAAGGAAAGAAAAAGGCTGCACATCAGTACAGGCAATTTTATTACATTTTCAACATCTCATTCTTCCTTTGATTAGCGTCCAAAATGTTGCTTGCATTGGTGCAATGTCTTAAAATTGTCCAGTCAGGTTCTGTTAAAGGCCACAGGTGATGGTAGATGGGTTGCCTTCCAGAGCTGAAAGGTTAGTGGTATCTTTTGGTGCCCCGGTGGTCAGAGTTCCATGTGGACTTCCCATCAGACAAGCAAAGATTATTTTACAGCAGGTGTGGAAGCAAAGGGCAACCTTGAACAGCACCTGCTTGGTCTGTGCTGGCTTGATAAATCTTTTTCACAAATGTGAGAATGACTGACCATTCTTCATGCTAGTAAAAACCACACAACTCGTTTGCATAAACAATGATGAGTTTTTCTCTCAGTCACACAGGTAAAATAAATTTACACCGATCCCACTAAATTCAATACAGGTAATTCCTAATTTATATTTTTGGAGCTGCATTTTGTGCATTAAGCACTTTCAACATTTGCAAGTCATCATAAACTCTGTAACATCCCTGTGAAGCAGGTGAATGCTGTATATATAAAATACATTTATCTATCTCCAATTTATGGTTGGGTAAACAGAGGTGGGAGAAATCAGCTCTGGACAATATCATAATTTAATTTTCCATTCAGTGACAATATTCAAAGGGCCTTACAGGAAAAGTGTTTATCAAAATTAGAATTTTTTTTAACCTTAAAAAATGTTTCTTTAAGAAGTGGCTACAAAACAATACAAAAGAGCACCATGAATCATGAGGATGCCTTTTCACACTCCAGCACTATCCAAACACAGTGGGAGATTTTCTTAACCTCGGTTCTGTTTTTCTAATTGTTTATGTTTGCCTTTTGTGGCTATTTTGTTGGCTAGCTGTTTGGCAAAAGCACACAGAAATCTTTTTGAGATTTCTTTTCAAGAAGAGGCATTTGGGCTTTGGAGAGGATATTTATATATAGAATGTTTTGGGATCTGTTTCTGAAAACGCATGTGTGCTTAAGAGATTGCTGCAGTACATTTCTGATACATTCTTTCTATACATTTCAACATGCTACTTGATTGGAAGGTCTGGTCTAAAGAGAGAGCTGAGGGAGAGCATCTCTCTCCACAGCACTGAAGAGACAGGAGCAGCTGAGCAGAAATAAATGCAGGAAGAACATCTTAAAATTGTTACTCAAGGTAAATAGGAAATGGGTTTAGTCTTAATTAAGAATTATGTGGTTGTAGCTATTGCAATCATGCTGTATCAAATATCCAGAACACTGACCCCTTTTTTTGTATGCTGAGTAGTGATGTTGTTATGTTTGCCTCTTCTTGAAGACCAAAAGATCTTATGAGGCCAGCAAACAAAAATTCCAGATTATGGAAATTAATTAAAGCACACAATGCTGCCTTTCTCAATGTTTAGGCTCAACTAATTAGGGATTAGATTATTTAAGAGCAGCAGATCAATTAGGATTTCTTTCTGTAAAAACCCACAGTGAAATGTAGTTACCTGTTGAAAAGTGAAAGAAATCGTGCCCAAGTACAATGGATAGATCAAGGCACAATACTGCACGTTGACAAAATAAATTATGAAAACAATATTTGTGTTTATCCAATCTCTTTGTGCAAAACTGTTATTTTGATTCCAGTGCCAGCTGTCTGAAACTTTAATTTAAGTGCTTGCTTGAGGCAAGACATTTGGGATACTAGTTTAGAATGTTTTATAGCCTAAGCAATATGTTTTACTAACCTCAAATACTATGATGATGATTTTAACGGTAACTATAACATGTTTGAGGAGGTTCCAGAGTGATCTTTGATTTTACCAGGATGCTTGCATGCCTAATGAACCTTGATATTTTTTTGGCTTCATTAGTTGCAAGCTCCCCAGGAGTGGTGGGAAACTTCTCTACAGGAGGCCAATGCTTTATATTTTAAAGGGAGACATACTAAGTAACATACTGCACTACCTTTATGCTAGTGTTAAATGTATGTATGTGTAATCTGAGGAAACAGTTAAAAAAAAAATCTGTCTAAATTTCAGTAATACAAAAAAACCTGGTAAAAATAAATACTTGACAATGCCCTAAGCTATTAATTTCATCGGTTGGTGCCTCTTTGTACACTTATGAAGAGTACATTATTTCTTGACTTGCAGTCTGAGACTCTTCTTTAAAATTTGGGGTCCTCTGCTAATTGCTCCAGAAGCTAACAGGATTAAATTGCAAGGGGGAATCCTCTGAAACTGACAGACAACCAGGTTTTAATTATTATTATGTGCTGGAAGTGGTGGCTGTGAGACATCAGGCCACTGCTCTTGAAACTGTGTTTCTCTTGTTGTCCCCATGTAGCCCATAGGCTTTATGACTCAGTTTCCCACAACACAACAGGGCTAATGACACTTGCAGGGGACCATAACGTACCTTTAATCGCTGTGTACACTAAAAAGTTTGGTGCAAATAAAGGTTAAGAATGATTCATCTTAGGTTCAGTGAGTTTTCTGAACCCACTGAAGTAGGTGATGGAAATATTTTCAGTGGTTTTGTCTACTCTTTCCAAAATGCAGCATGTTGGATTAAAAATCATTAATCTTTTACCTAAAGGGATTCCAAAACATGTGCTATAAAGATTTCTTCAGCCTAAAGGTAGTTTTTTTTTTTTTTTCCTAAGTTTACTTGTTTTGAATGAAATATATCATGTTTTCCAAGGTGTTTTTTGGCACTTTAGCACATAGTTTAGCCCAGAAATTAATAGCTTATTGAAATAACAACTTTGAAAAGGATTTTTTCAAAGAATGAGAAGGATTTAATGTGCTACATGCTGGTTCGTTCTTACTATATGAGGGCAAAATGTCTATATACGCTAATAAGTATACTATTTATTTATTTATTTATTTATTTATTTCCCCCAACAGGTCACATAATTTCCCTGATTTAAAGATGAATCTAATTGAAAATAATTAGTCCTGTCTTTTTCATTTTTGTTAACTGTGAAATAATGATTCCGTTTGAAAAACTATACTCTTAATTCATTTCAAGTACCAAGCAATTCTTGAATAAGTATTCATAAAAGGAAAATTTGGCCCTAGATCTCTTGAGTCTAATGCATTAATTGTATGCATAGCTTACATGAAGCCATTAAATCCAAAACTAATCCTATGTTCCCCAACCTACAGCCTCTGGGCCATCTGCAATACCCCAGGATGACTTTTTTGGCCCACGACTTGTACTCTTCCTCTGGTTTTCCTGATGGCTCCTCACAACTCAGCTCAGAGCTACATGTGTCTTTTGACACAATTAGCAATCAGATCTCTGTTCCTACCCAGGAGCCTTTTCTCTGTTAAAATGATGTTCTCAATTTTCTGTCTAAGTTTTTATTTACGAGTTCCTCTCTATTACTGCGTTTGAAAGCAATTTTGTATTCCAAAGAATATTTGTCTTCCTTTTCTTTTACATATACAAGATTTGGTGGGTTATTTACTCATTGTGTATTTTTTTTTACTGGTGGATATGCTCCTGGAAAGAAATTAAAATGCAAACTTCAGCGTGTGACTGCAACATAATAACCCTAAGTAGGATAGTGTAACTTTTTTTTGGTTCCCTTCCCTGCTCTTCCTGCATAGGAGCAATGAAGCTGAAACATACTCACATAGTCAACTGATTACATTTGGAGAAAGTCAGGAAAGTCTTTATGCACTATTTTATTTATTTATTTTTAGTGCTGCTGACAAAAATATAGAAATGAATAAGAGGTTATTTCACTTAGCTAGTCCATTTTCCCTGATGCAGACTGAACGGTTCTAAGTCATCCTGGACTTCACTGAGTTTGACTTTGGTCAGACAACTCCCATCATTTTTATTCCATTAGCATGAGTTTCCATTGCAACAAATCCTTTTCCTGTTCAAATTTATGTCAGAGATAACAATTCAGATCTGGTCAGTTTTCACTCTTAATCAGTTTGGATATTGGTAAACCATTTTATTTTCTTGTGTGTACAACAAGGCACCTAAGGCTAGCAGATGAATGTATTTTTGAATATTTACTTTGAATGAATTGATTCTTGATTCATGGTCTGTGGTAAGGAATAAATCTATGAGGTCACCAGAAAATCTCTACGCTCTAGATTTTTTTCCACTTCTAAGGTAAGGACACTAAATACCAAGCAAAAGTGATGGAGATGTGTTTGCAGAACATTTTTAATATGCAGAGTGATATGCAAATAGAAAGTACCAGTATCCTTTTACAAAGAGTGGTTTTGATAAATTATATCAAGTTCCAATACTCAATAGATCACTCACAGTCTGAGTCCCATGTGCAAATACCATCCTGTGTGCAAAGATATGACCTCCCTCTCAAATAGTTGGCTACACACCTTGAGATAGAGCAAAGAAATTTGAAATTTCTGCTAGAAAACAGCTGAAAAATGAGACAAAAAGAGCTGGTTGGATGTGATGCACAGGAGCTTTGACCCTTAGGGAAGTATTGTAATTTTAGAAGATACCTCTTACTGAGATTTGATTCAAGACATATTAATCTATGGGAGTCTATGACACAGCAGGAGTTAACTATAATTCTCTAATATGCAAGGAAAGAAATTCCATTGCATTTTTATCTGGTTTTCACTATGTGCAAAAGACAACTTTGAACATGGAGTGCTGGTTGGGAAAGCCTTGCAGCACAGACATTATCAATGCTGAAATCCACATACAGTATTTCTTATTGCATCTCAATTACTGGATTTAATTAGCATCCAGGAAAAGAACAGCAGTAACATTTGACATACAGTAAGGTGCAGATGTACCAGCAAATCCATACAGTTCGACTGTGATATGAGACACAAAAGCACTCATGAGCACTGGGATATCACGTCTATCAGTACGGTACAGGTTCTTCATTAACCAATAAGATGCCTTCTTTTTATCCTACTGCTGCTATAGATTCAATAACTTTGCCTTTACAATTTGTTTGATTGAGCAATGAAAATGGATGAGTTGATCATTGCAAAAAACATGTATCTTAAGCATTTTTTTGCCTATATATTTCTGCTGAAAATCTATAACAGATCATAAAGAACATTGCTTAAATAAAACCAGCACATCTTAAAGGGGCCCTGTAAGTGCAATTAGAAACATTTCTCATCACACAGCAAAGATAACATTTCCTAAATGCTCTGAATTTCATACATCTCTTATACTCTGTCATCAATTTTTTTCTCCTCCCAAGACAATTTTTGAAGGTTTCTGCCAATGTAATTCAATTTAAAGCTTTTAATGTCAGCTCAATGGTCATGCCACTCTCTCCACATTTGTATTAGGCTTAGAATAGGCAGAAATGTGATAAACAGTTTTCATCAGTAGTCTATATTTATGACAAATAGGCACTACATTTTTTTCCCATTATTTGTTGGTGAGATCTTGCAACTATTGTTATTTTTTTTGTCTCTTTAATGTATCCATAGGCATGCACATGTGAATATACACATATATGCAGAATAATTTTAAGTGGCATTTTATTAGGCCACAAGTCATTTGTATTGCTTTTAAAACTGCAAAATATCTTTCTCATTCACTTGTTTTCAAAATATGTCAACTGTTTTTAGACTATTTACTGAACAATAACTATCTATTAATTTTTATATTGTCTTGAAAATATGTTCAAAGGATCTGACTTGGCATTACTATTCATTTTTCAGAACTACCAGTTCTGCTTGCTGAAGAATCCCCAAGTCCTGTAGCAAGTTAGGTAGGCTACAATTATATTTGTCAGAAAACCCTAATACCCTGGATACAACTGTATTTTGTCCTGTTTCTAATACAGCATTAACGTGAAATTTGATCTAATTCTTAGTGTCTTAGCTGCTGCATCTGTGAAGATGTACTTTGACTGAATACCAGGAAAACACCCAAAATGGGGTTTTTACATTTGTGTGGAAAGAGTGGAAGGATGTACAGAGCATGCATACGTGAGAAAAAAAAATGAATTATTTGTAAATATATGTATTATTACCAGCACTTTGTCTTTATTTTGAGAAAAAAGTTGTGAAACTCAAGATTTCACTTGAAATGCAGATTACTTGTCCTGTGAGGTGACATATTGAAAGAGACACTGCACATTGATGGACTAGTTTCTGACTATACAGAAACTTGAAAAGTCCTACGATATTCCGTACCTGGGGAGAATAAGTTTGTTATGAAGAGGTGGTGGTTCAGGATTCCTGGTTGTTCTCTGCAAAGGCCAAGACTATGTACATCTTCCATTAGATAATCTTTGCTAGACATAGGACCATCATGTTCCCATGAATGCAAGCTCATCTTCAAGAGCAGGTTCACAGACCTGTCAACAACAGCTTCTCAGTAGAGGTTTTCTTTTCATTAACACTCAAAATGACTTTGCAGTTGTCATATTTCTGCAACAACAAGGTACTGCACCAATGGAGAACTGAGTTAACAGAATAACTGATCTATGGAGCCACAATCTATCTCTGAAGGTTTACTTTCATCCCCAGTAGGGATGTAGGGTGTAGGGAGTCCTTGGTTCTTCAATGACAGTTTGATAAGCTGTAGAAATATTTTCTTTATGCATTTTCAATTGAAACAAAATATTTTGACATTGTTGAAACAGAAGTGCCTAGTTTGGTTTCATTGAGATGGTCCTAACCACTTTGTTTTGTGACAATGAAATCTGCACTGCAGTTTTCCCTGGTGGTAAATTACCTCCCATGATTTGTAGCAGGAGGTTTGAGGCTCCTCCATTTGTTCCAAAGAACTAAGCAATATAGTAGAAGTACATCTCCTGCAGTGTTTCTGAGTTGTGCGATGCCCATAAAGGGCTGTGACATGGCTCAGTGGGAAATCTATACCACATTTGTGTTCTAAGTTAATTCAAATGGCTAAATTTTGTGAGTGGGTCAAGCTGGCTTGCAATAAGATCCATGGAGGTTTTTGTTGAAAAACCTCTGCCCCTCCTGATCAGTACATCCTTCTGCCCACACATGCTTTGGTTTTATAGAGATAAGAAAGTGATTTTCCAAAAGCGAATTCCAACACAGGTCTTTATGATAAATTGCTTCACCATCACCCTTCCTGGTATGAGGATGCTGAACACTTCAAGATCTGCTAGCAAAATAAACAGTGACTCTGTTTTCCCAAGGGAATTAGTGGCCAGCGAAATAAAACCAAGCAGAGGGTTTACACTCTAAAACATTGGGGATAAAATTCTCAGAAACAGTTAATACCATTACCAGAGCTTGGCCTCAGAGCCCAGGGAGACAGCCCTTTGCCTCATGACTGCACACCAGCTCTAACACTGCTACAATTGATCAGGAAAGCAGATTTAAAATATCGGTCTAAGGCTTTTCTAATTATCTTAAAATAATCGTTTAACCACTTGAAATGAATACAGCCACAAAGCAAACCTTCCAGACTGTTCACTGCACACCATCAGACACAGACTAATGACCCTAGAGAGCAAGCCAGCCCTTCTGATGCAACATCATCTGCTCTCAAAGACTAAAGTGACGTGTCCTCTGCTCTCCACGTGCTCCACAGACCGGGAATGAAGCCACATCACTTCTAATACAATCCTGAAAATGACACCTGTTCGGCACAGACACCGCAGAGGGACTTTCAGAGTCAGCCCTTTGCAGCCATGCAATCAAAGATCAGTTTTCAATGAAATATTACTTACTTGAATCAATGTTGTCTTGATTCTTCGTGAAGGGTGCAGCAGGCATAAAATGCGATATTGATTTCTGAGATGTAGCCTGGTTCTCTCTTCATGGTCATTTCAAAAAATGCAAAGTATTTCTTTTCTTCCACAGCACAGATCACGTCACCTTTACAAACTGGAGGTCAAGGGCCTTTTATGTTGCCTCATATTTATCTCCTGTCCTTTTTTTCTCATCCTCCTCCCTTCATCTTGCAGTTTTTCTTTCTCCTCCTTGAGTTTTTATTGCCTCTTCAGCTCTCCTCTTAGCTCCTGTTCTAATTTCTGCCTTTTCCCTTGCTCTCCTGAGTGCTTTTAGATTCTGATCTAATTTCTCATGTCTTCTCCCAGTGCTGCTCTCTCTCCTTTCTATCTTTCTGACCCTCACCTCTTCTCCTTTCTGCATCTCTGACTCCAACTCCACTGCTCCCCTTACGAGACACTGGCTCTGGATTTTCCTCCCTCTCATTCCCTACATTGCTCTTGGGCTGCTTTTAGCAGTCATTTCAATAAAGTTTTCCCTGCTGTATGCACAAATACAATGTCTCAGCCTCTCATAATAACACATTTTTTTCTGGGTTGCCTCCCATTTCCACAGTTAGCATGCATGTTTTTTAATGAAACTGTAGAAAAGACCAGGAACAAGGCTTCCTAAATCTGTAATCTGTTGCTGCCAGCCTCCTGCGATAGACAAGGGTTACTTTTTTTTCCTGGAGCCAATGTGAATTTAAGTCTATCCCATTGGTTTTGTTTAATTAATTTAGGAGCTAGAGAGGGGTCCACATCAGAAATGATAAAGCTAGAACTGTCTCTCAGTAGTCTATGGTATGCAATAGGGAAGAATTAGTATATTTTCCAGTTATATTTTGAATAGGAAATTTTATATAGGAAAACTACCATTTCCTAAATACACCACTGGCTAGGTTGCCGAAATGAACATATTAACTATGAAAAGTGCCATGGAGGCTCGAGCAACAATTAAGATGGGCTGTGTGTTAAACAGCCTCTAATGCCAGCACTTCCTTGATTCTCTGCATGGCCTCAGAGAAAGGAACACTCTATCCTGAATATCCAAATTATATTACTAAGCAGCTTGTCTGTTTTGCCAAGATTTGCTAACAATTCTTGCTTAGATTGTGGGAGTTGAAAAGATCGCAGTACATGATGACATGCCTACAAATATTCTGGCTGACGTGTTGAATGTCATTCCACACCCACTGACTACATATATGGTAACATTTTGATACCATAATTGGATGAACCCAAAGCTTAGACTTTGGTCTACACTACAAATACTTGTGGTTGCAAGCTTGAAATTCTCTTTCAATTACTTTGTGTTTTATTTACTTAAACATACTCTGAAAATACTTACCAGTAAACTTGTTCATTAAGGTCAACATTAAAAAAGACTTATATCAACATGTTTTTTTTAGATTAAAAAAGGCAAACAAAAAAGCAACATCTGATATACTACTTTAAATATATTTAAATATGTTTATTTACATAGAGGTCCTCTAAAAATAATATTAACCAATTTTCATGGCATCCATGTTTAAGTTCAATGATCCTATCTACTTTCCTTTGTGTGACACCAGTTCTAGAACGGTCAATGGAGTTCCAAGGTCTCCATTTTGTATTCTGACTCCTTCTTGACTATCATAACAGAAAGCAGTATTTTCTGCCAGCTTGTAAAAGAAAGACATGGTTAAGACTCTGGACATGAATATTCTGTGCTCAGAAAAAGTCCTCAGGCAGGCAGTAATCCAGGGTACTCCAGTTAGAGAGTCTGATCCAAAGCCAATTAAAAGTGCCATCATGGGTCTGATAACTTTCAGCTTGTCTTGACCCAGGAACATGCCCTTCTTCTGAACAGGAAACTGTATTTTGGAATCAAATAAGAAAAAGATGATAAATTACTAAAGCCTGTGCTAATTTCCATTTCATGCAAGTTCCATGGAAATCAATAAAACAATTCCTAATCTCATCAGCGAAACTGCAAATCTCACTTACTTCTCCTAAAGTTATCTGGGTTTGGAGCAATGTGAACTGATGATTTCACTTTTTTTTTTTTTTTTTTTTTTTTTACTAATTCACAGCAGTAATTAGCCCAAATTAATATATCCTGGAAGATGAAATGTAAAACCACAGCACAACACAGATGCATTTCACTTTCAAAGCTATGTTTGGAAGAACTTAAGAACTTTGAATGCTTTCAAGCCATTAATTAACTGGTCAGCATTTGAGTTAAATATGCCTCAATACTTGCACTGATCTCACAGGAACGCAATGGTCTGTACCACAAAGCCTGTGCTAAGACCTCCTCTCTGTTGTTCCATGATAAGCATGTCCAGTACCTGATTTCTTGTGATAGGCCAGATAGCAATTCACTAAACTGGAAGTTGTCTTCAGGAAGGTTTTGCTGAAAGCAATGTCACTTTTCAAAGAGTCTTCATTGGAAAATATTTTATTTCACTATAAATGCCTCAAAGGAAGAATTTAAATTCAGCAGAATCTAATATAACATGTCATTTTATATTCCGGCATTCCACCAGGCAGAGGTAACACAGTTCAGCAAAAGCACATGTTTCTTCCAACCTGCCGCTTAGCTGAAATGGTGTGTGCTTTTTATGTATTTTCTTTTCAGTTCTGTCTTTAAAAGATTTTTTCAATTTACAAGCTTTAATTTTTCATAAATGTAACCACTTTTGCTTGGCAAATAGAAGGCTGAATGAAATTTGCTGAGTGTGTATTCCTAACTGAATTGGAATCAATTGAATGGCTCTGGAAAATAGTTTTTGGAGCTTTTGCTGTTTGGGCTTATTGTTAGGATTAGTTCTGAATATCAGCTTGATAATAATGTGTATCTTAGACACCCAGAATTATTTCTACACCTTGGTAGGTTACCTGAGAGATTTGAAACTAATATATACCTATAGACACCTTGAATTTAAGATAACATTGAAAATTAGTCCAGGTCCCAGATACAAGTATACCTGAATCAGATGGTTCTAATGTGTTTAGTCAAAATAAATCCCTGGGTCTGTAAAAGCTCAGTCTGAGAGAAGTCTGGAGATAGGCCATACATAAATACTTTATAAAGTGTTGTGTACACTAATTAATAAATACAATTTTCTGAGAGCTTTCTGAACCTTAAATAAACATTGCTTAAACAAATGTATGCAGATTATTAATAGAAACTGTAATCTCCTTCTCTATCTATTATTCTTATTTGGCCCTGACTACTTTGATAGCAGCAGATTAGAAGAACAAAACAGGTTAGCTTTGCCAAATAGGAAAATAAAATATTCCAAAGCATGAAAGAAATAATTTTAAGGCCAAAGCCTCATACAAATCAAAGAAAAACAAATCTGGTATTGCTCAAACCTTGTTGTTTAACTTATAATGGCAAAATCTGTGCCTCCCACTAACCATGAGATATTCTTGTGTGACTGCAGTGTTGTTTTATGTATGTGAACCAACCTGCAATATAAGGCGACAAACAAAAAAGATGGAAAAATATATAAAATGGAACAAAAAAAAAAAAAAGAAAAAGGGTCTACTTGCCACCTCAGGCTTTAAAACTCTCCTTACACACTTCAGCACGAAGTCTATTAAAGAGGAATATAGTGGAAATACAATATACAGCAATGAATGTCTCCAAACCAGCAATTTAGCGCTAAAGCTGAGGGCAGTTCTTATGCACCGACTTTTAATACCGAGACGATTTGTGGTCTCACAAAGTTCCTGCCTTGGGCAAGAATTGTGCTGTGCTCTAATAGGTCTAGTTTGTTGACTGTCAGAATAATGGAGAAATTGGTAGCAGAGGGCCTGAGCGCTGTAAACAGCTGAGATAATTAGAAGGTCTGTCAGGAGGAGAATAAGGCTAAAGTAGTTTACGTTCTGTCACAGGGTGGAAAGTGTTCATTCAGAAGGCTGCTGGATAATGCGAGATGTGTTGCTTTACGTTCTAGCAAGCTTATTTGGAGATAGGGAAAGAGTGCTTCACGTCAATTTAGTCAGCTTCCTCTATACTCTTTCCCACTCCAGGCTTCAAAGAGTTTATATCTCTTATTAAAAATATAATATGTCTTGCAAGCAAAATGCTGACTTGTTTTTTTTAAGCCAAGCTGCTGGGTTAACAGGAAGCTCAGAGTCAGGCAGGGCAACACAGGGAGGCTGAGGAAGCTGCAAGGGCTGAAGCCTTTCATGCGGACCAGGCACTAGAAGCATCCTCTCCCTCCCAAAAAAGCAGCCAAGTGTATCGTTATGTCACCACCTTAACAGAGGATGCTTCTGTATTGATGAAGCAGTGCTCCAGAAGTTGTTAACATGAGAAGTCTGGTGCCTTAGTCAATAAACTAGACAGTAGGAAGTCTTGGAATCTAGAAATTGCTGCGACTAAGTAATTTCTAGGCAACAACATGCCAAGGGATTAAGTATGCCAAAGTTTTCAAGGCTGGTTTGTGGTTTTGGTTCTTAATTTAGGATCTGACTTTTGGACAAAAGAAGGCTAGCTGTCTTCTTCATAGGAAGTCTTCTCAGAGTTCAGAAAATGGGTAGCCAAAAAGGCAATTGCTTGAAATTACTGGTCTTTCACCAAAAGAGAATTACTGTGAGTGTTCAGGAATCAGTAGGGTATGACCTTATGCTAAGGTTAAGATATGTTAATGCTTAATAACAAGCAAATATTAATAAGTTTTGAGTTATCGAGAAACAGGGTGGGAGAGGTGGAAAAGACATGTGGTCAAGAGACCTTTGTCCTTCCTCTTGTTCTGCTATTAACAAGTCACATATTAACTTTGCTCCCTACCTTGCCAAAGTGTCTTGGGGATCTCCAGGTGTCAGAGGATTTTCAACTTGCTATTTGTGAGTGCTGGCATTGCTTACATCTCAGATGGTTGGATTGTGGAAGATAGAATCTTGCATGCAGTTTTTATTTAATGCAGATCTCTCTGAGGATTACCCCCATTTTCCTGGTTCTGTGAAAAAGTGAGAGGCTAGACACTCAAGGTAGGACTGCAACATCTACATCCCTCCTACCCCACTGCATTTCAGCATAAGTGGCAGATCAGTTCTTGACATCAATTTCTGCCCATGCATTTCTCAGTCCTTCTGAACACCTAAATAGCTGTTGCTTTAATAATTCGGTTGTCTTTTTGACAGGATCGGAGAAGTCTTTTTTTTTAAGCTCCTGCAGCACTGTGCAACAGCAGACAGCAGACAGTGCATGATTGCACTGGGACTTAAGAGTAAACTCCAGCTCCCCATCAATGGCCGTGTGCCAGACAGCTCAGCCTGCTGAGCGTGAAACCTTTCCGAAGGCAAAACATTGAAAAGGGAGACTGTCAACATCCCTCTGAACAGTTAATGGTGGGATCAGCACAGAAAAAGGGAGCACATCTGAAAATTGGAGGTGTATGGGGACAAGTGGCATAAAAGGGCTAATTATCTTCCTATTCCCCTTGTGTGTCTATGAAAGACCACCAAAAATAGCATCTACTTAAGGATGGGCCTTTTTTTTTTCCCCCCACCTGCTAAGTTAAACAGACATCCCACCTGTCATTTGGTGAAGTGGAATCACTCATGGAAGAGGGAGCTGGCCAGGAGCCACCTCCTGACAGAGAGAGGCAGGTCTGAACAACAAAGTTTGGATCAAGATCTGAACTTCTCTCACATCCAAATACACTTGGATCCAGGACGCTGGCTAACACCCATCTCCAACTACATCTATTCTGTGATTATGTGTGAATGGCCCTATTGCTTCCCCCTACAGTCAACGTAATCACTTCC
This sequence comes from Nesoenas mayeri, assembly GCF_963082525.1. Lineage (NCBI taxonomy): Eukaryota > Metazoa > Chordata > Aves > Columbiformes > Columbidae > Nesoenas > Nesoenas mayeri. The sequence goes on along the minus strand of NC_137563.1, from coordinate 8,154,605 downwards.
ATTTGGGCATCGTTCTGCAAGAAAATCTGCTGTCACGATGGCCAATGTGTGATGCTTTGCTGGATGAAGACTCTCTGCTCACCCTTACAAGACATCAGTTTTCACCTGGAAACATATTCGTTGAGCTTTACTGATGACAACTTCCATATTTACAGTTCTCATTATTAAGTCCACTTTAACTCCAGGTTTAAATGGGGGATCCTTTCCCAGACTGATATCAAAATACTATATATGCCTGACAGCCTGTGTGCATGTGTAGCGGGCCTGATTCTGACTCTTCCTTCCTTCACATCTGTTTTATGCCTGTGCAATCCCATTGACTTCAGTGGAATTGTTTCTGATCAGAATTTGATGAATACCATATTTTCCTATGTATCACCCACGGATTATCTATAAAAACTGTGATTCGTCAGCAGTGTGGTTTATACGCATATGTAAGTAATGTGAAGGGAAGTTTACTCTGGGGCCCCCTCTTTCCCAGTAGCCCCATTGCCTCTAACTGCTCTCCCATTTGTTTCCTTTATTCCCAAAGCCCCCCACTTCAGATTCCTCCTTTCTGACTGAAATGAAATCTGGTAAAAAAAAAAAAAAAAGAAGAAAAAAAGAAGAATAAAAATATTTGCATTACGTGAAGTGTTTATTTTAGTTGACAGGTATTTTTTTTTTTTAAACTTTTAAAATGTAATTAAGATTGGCTAAATTAGTTCTAAAAATATCTTTCTGAAATAAAAAATAAAATTATTTGTTTCAAGAACAAACCAAAACATTCTGATTTTTCCTTCCATATCTCCCAATAAGTTATTCAGAGTTTAATACATATTCTGTGAAGATGTTTCTCAGAAAAAAAATGCCTTTAAAATCTACCCTTCATTAACAGGAGGAAAGAGGTGAATCAGAGCCTGTGTATTTGAGGAATCATTTACTCACCCTTAAGGTGGGAAAAATGATCAGAGGTGAAGGCCAATAAAATCTGTAATAATTTTTGGCACTTAGCTCTTTTTTTGGAAGTCACGTATGCAGCTGTGATGAACTACAGATCATGTCATGTATCTAACCCAAAGTCATACAGCAAATTCCTGGCAGAACCAGGAATACAAGCATACTTCATTTGTTTCCTTGCAATGTGTAGTAAGCTCATGAAAATGGTTGATTTATATAAATATATGCATCCAGTCTATAACCAAAAGTGTAATTTTCACTTTCGTGATTTTTCCAACTTTTTTTTAAGTGAAGACTGCATGTAGCAATCATGGTTGGATGTCCTCTGTTGAACTTCCACGAAAAATGTGATCTCATTTCTTAAGAAAAGTATCCAAGAACTTATGACCTCACACATACTTCAGCTACTGTCAGAAAAAAAAATACAATAAATAGTTCCATGCAAAGAAAACAAAATTATTATCCTACAACCTAATAAGCAATTACAAAGGGCAAATTACTTGTACCCTCTGTAATTTTTTGCCATTAGATAATTAACATCAGAAGTATTAATGATAATTTTAACAAATTGCCATATAATTATAATGTGTTTCTTCATTTAGTCATACACATTGTACAAATCCTTCGAAGATTTGTCTATTAACTAAAAATACATTATTTAGTGGCTTAGCTGAATAACAACCCACAGTTAAACCTATTAAACAAATGCTGTAAGGATTGTAACTATCTGTCAATCTATGGTCACCAGAGCAATTCTTAGTGGATGCAAGTGTCACTGACCAAACTCAAATTAAGGATCAAATGAAAAACTGTAACAGGTCACAATACTCACTGGGATCACAGACCTAGAAAAGTCGCATTTCTGACTCATGTTAACTTTGGAATTAAAGCTAGAAACAAATGTACTCATGAGTTTACAAGGCCAGCACATGCTGGTGGGAATGCTGCTGCTTCGATTAATTAATTTAATCACATTTCCATAGTACAGTTTTACTTAGTGTACTTTTCATAATCTAATTTTAGTTGAATTGCTTTGCACAATCTGCTCAAAATGTGTTTACAAGTCAGAATTTTTAGAGTCCCCTTTTCGTTTTGTGCTTAGCTGCCTTCGTAAAATCTACCTAAACTGGTGAAATAAATTGGGGGAATACTGCCAAAATATTTTTTGTATGATCCTAATGTTTAAACCAATTCACTTGGGCCAGGTTTGGCGCAATTCCCATGAATCCTCTCCTAGAGGTATGTGGGCAGGAGCATGGCTGGAAGAGTGAACTTCAGGAATATGCCACAGATTTTTCTGTGGGAAGAGGATTTTGGATGGGGTGGGGGCTGGAAAGCTGATTCCAAATTACCCATTTCCAATTTGGGAATAGATATGGCCCATGTGACCTAAGCATCCTGTCAAGACAGCTTGAATTTGAAATTGTGAATATGCATGTGGATGAGCTACAGACCCAAAATGATTTGCACAATGATATGGCATATCCATCTGAATAGACTGAAATTCACCCTTGGGCAAAAGTTCAAGAGAATGCTCTCAAAACTTGGCTCACATGAGATACAATTCCCACAGTTTCACTCTAACCCCCTTGGACATTATCAGTTGTACAGACAAAATACACATTTAAAAAAATTCATGATCCCCTTCTGACAATTCGTGAAGGGGGAAACGGTTTGGAATAAATTATTCATTACAGAACTATTCAGCTTTGGCAACAAATCTGCAGGTTAAGGGAGAAGGGAATCTATTCTAGCTGCAATGGTGTGTTGCAGCCATTTTCAAATCCGAATGCTTTAGCTTTGTGACCAGTTGATAATAATATCCTGCCATTTTCTTCATTTCTGTGCCTTATGTAGCCTCCTACAGGATTCTTCCTCTTGAGAACCCTTGTCCTTCACAGGACTCAGGATCCAGAGGGACAAAGCAGGGATATTGCTCTTTTAAAAAATATTGTTTCCCTTCTTAGGAAAGGCACCTTGATAATCTGTTGTACTACTGCAGTTTTCTGCCCTAGGTCCAACGTACCTGAAGTGCTGCTCTTCTGGAAGTAGGTAAAAGCAGAGATAAATGAGCATCCAGCGGCTTTTCAACAGCACCTCTGAAATAATAATTAAAAATAAAAGCAACCAATCAGGAGTGGCTATCTTCCTGGTTCAGTAAAAGAATTAACTCCCTCCCATCCTTATATTTAATAATGTTGCAGGGATCTGAGGGATGGAGCTCAAGGCTGAAGAGTGAAATCCTTATCCTACTAAGACCTGTGGCCCAACTTACACTCTGCAGGCACGGTAGGCTGCACTCCAGGTAACACTGGCCATTCAATTTCACAGGCATTGAACTACTCTTTTTTTAATTAAAAAGAGTGATTTTTATTCTGCTACTGCCATTTTCAGCTGCCTGCACAGCTACCATGATACCTTACAAACTTGCCATTACATTGGTGATATTAGTATTAATCACATGTTGCTTGATACTGTAATTGAATAGTTTTTACGCAGATGATATTAACTGATAAAATATGGCATCCTCAAGAGAAAACATTACCTTGAAATATTAGCGTTATAATATGTTAATTTCTATGGAGGATATGAGTACAGATATATGAGGAGATGTAAATTTGCCAGCACTTCTGCTGACAATTTCCATGTCAACATAATTCTTAGGAATTCATGCTCACTATTTTGTGATGACTTATATGATGATGTATAACAACTTAAGGGGTTTTTAAAATGCAGTATTTTGACTAATGCAGTTTGGTAAATAGCATGTAGGACTGCTTCTTCCTTTCAATTCTGGGAAGGCTGACGCAAGTCCTTGGTGTCACCGAACTGAATGTCGAATCCCAAAGCAGGTGCTCAGACTGTTCTGTGCACATTGCAGCTGCATATTAGCGGTGAGAGAAAAAGTTCTAGTGGGAGGCAGCAAAATCTCTACATAAGTATTACAAATTGGGGCTAATGCACAAAGAAGAAAAAAAACCAAAACAACAAGGATAAAAAGGATAGGTGGTTAAAGGGAAGCTCTGTTTGCCTTGCAAAGCTATTGGAAACTGAATTTTGGGTTGAAATCCATGACTGGTAAAACATAGTCCAGACAGTTTACCCTATCTGTAGGCTCTTAATGCTGAACTATCTTACATCTTCCTTATGCTCTAGGGCAGGGACTTCCCCAGAAAAGTTGAGCCTGATTGTGTACTTATTGTATATATCAAAATGAACTGTGTCAGGGCCCACACTCACCCTTAACTCCTAGATGGAAACCACAAGGTCCACAGCATGATGCCTCCATTCTTGCTTTTATCACTAGCGAGTAGTTTACATCAACACAACTCTGCTGGCCTTGTTGTCTTCTGACTTAACACTGATGCTCCCCACCATTTCCTCAAGAAACAATCTGGAATAACAAGATGAGAGTCTGGTAGCACAGACAAGCACCCTAAACCCAGGAGAAATGACATCAATTGGGGTTCTTGCATCCAGAAGCAGGCAGCCAACCTGTCTCTTCTCCCTCTTGGGCTAATCTGAATTAATTGGTGCTATTTGTGCCTTTGATACTCAAATACAGAGCCTGGGGGTGGGAGTTCTCATGAAACAAGTGGCCACTTGGGAGAGCCGTCCCAGGTCCAATCATGTCATGGGCTCATTTGTCTCCCACAGTAATTCACTACTCACTTCAGTCGCTTTAAATGTAAAACAGCTGCTGCTGCTTAGCTCTCTTTTAAGGTACCTAAACAGCAGCTTTAAACCAATACTGAATGGGTCCCATCCCATAATAGTCTCCCACACAGTGGTCATTTGGAAACAATTAACCCTTGATTCAAGATCCTCTTAAAGAATCTTATTCCAGGCCCTTCTCTGCTGCAGCTTGTTGCATTGCTGCCTTGCCCCTTGGATGGGAACAGCTTTATTCTTTAGGATGTCTTGTGCAACAGTAACCACCTTAATGGTGCTTAAGGGGGGAGGGGGCACATAATTGCCAGGGTTATTGTATGAGTTTTTCCCCTCTCCCCCATCTGCACTGGTAAAAATTGAAGCTACCAAATCAGACTCGTGCTTTATTGAAAAAAACAATAAAAAAGCTTCCTCTTTTCCTTTTTTCCCCTCTCCAGTACTTCAGGATCTTGTTCACTTTGCACATGTTCAGTATCGCTGCTACCTCTTGTCTCGCTTGGTCTCTAGTGATATGATGAACCGGAGATTAATCTGGTTTAAGAAACATCATCATCTGGCTTTGAGCTAATAGAATATCAATTTGCAACAGGGAGGAAAAGGCTCAGTGAGGGGTCTGCATGAGGTGAGGGGTCTCCCAATTTGACTTGGGAGTTTAATGCCACATATGAATTTTGGGCTGTGCTCTAAGCACTTCAAAATCTTTCCCCATGCGGTGGTCTCAACTTTCTCCAAAAGTCCTGTGTTTTCAGATGGATGACATTTGGCATTTTTGGGGCTACCTTCTAACTCTGAATCCTGTGGGGCTGCCCCCTCCCAGACACCCCCCACCTTTCCCTTTTCCTAATGGCTCCGCAGCCAGATGTGGTGGCCCCTTGCTGGGATGTTAAACTGGCAACACCCTTGATCCAGGCAGACAGACACTCAATAGCCAACTTCTGGAAAAGCTCCCCCCGCACTGGCCGGCTCTGACACAAACCAGCTGAAGACATCGCAATGCCAGAAAGTGTTACATCTGGACTGCCTGACAGATTGGCAGCACACACGCTGATTTGGGGACCGTATTTGGGGGCCTGTGAAGTACTCACTGTCCAGGCACTGAGCCACTAATCGCAGTTTACATTAGGCAATCAGATACTTTTCCACTACTGAATGACCTGCTCTTTTTCCCCGCTCTGCTTTTTTCACCTTACAGGACCCTGTGTGCATATATACGGTACCTTCATGCTTCAAATCTGTACCATGTTTTAAGCTGCATCTAATGAACAGCCACTAACACCAGCAATAGGGAACCCAAATCACTGCTGCACTGATTCCCTCAGCCTGACTTTTGCTTGTTTCTGTGCTGAACCACTTGTCTAATTTAACATGGAGGTGATGTAGCCATGGAAATTTCCTATAGGACTTAATACAAAAAGAAAGGTTTTATATCATTCTTCAGGAGTCTGTCAGCCTATAGAAACCTATGAGTGGTTTTAAATACAACTGCAGAGATCAGATCTTCGTGAAAACCATGGATTTTAGAGTAATTTCTCTGGTATGCTGCTGGCTTAATCACTCTTACATAGAAGTGTTTCATTAGGAATGAATCTATGTCAGCCCCATAAGCCAAGTCTGATTTCTGCATTGGCCCAGCCATGATGCTGGAGATATATGTTCATGTAAGATAAGTGTGCCACGGCTGGATATCTAATGAATATAGCCTCATTTACAACAAGAAGGACTTAGACCTGGCTATAAACCAGAGTTTCTATTCCAAAAAAATGCTGACATTTCAGAAAACCTGGGTCTCTGTCAGAATGAATAGCTGAAATTTTTATATTTTCTAAGCCAAAAAAGGTGCTTTGAAAAATGTGTACTGTATTAAAACTTTAAATAACAGTTAGGTGCCAATTTAAGAAAAATATATAAACACAGAACATGAAAATTCATATTTTAATATAAACATTGACTGAAATTAACAGAAATGTTTTGATGTTGGTGAAAAGAAATATCGTAACTTCTTCTCATCAATGTTTTTTTGCCACAGCTGATCTATTTCTATGAAAATGTTTTGATTTTAATGAAACTGTATGGTTTCCACTGAATTATTATTTTGCAAAAAAATGTAAACCAAATTACACCATGTGAGAGTTATTCCACTGAAAAGGGAGTTATTGCAGTTGATCTAAATGAACTCCCAGCTCCCTCATGTTTGTTTGTGGGGAGTCAACCCCCGAAGTTCAAGCAGAGCAGGTAGGATGTTTTAATCTTTTAGCAAATATTTAACTGTACTTTTTGTGGTTAATAGTACCCTCTTCACTTTTTCTCGCAGTCATTTCAACCAAACATCACTTTGTCAATTATGGCTCAATTTTCCTATCTAAAAAGTAGGAATACTGCTGTTTACTCACCTTTCTTAAGGTCTCTGCTTAGGTAAAGCACTTGTAAGCACCAATTAACCTTATTACCCAATTCCTGTGTGTAAACACACTGCTATTGTGAAGAAATGGGCACCCATACTGTTGTGCAGATTAAAAAAAAAAGGCGGAGGGGAGTGTATTTTGGGCCCAGATTGTAGTTTCAGGATTCCCAGGGTCAGGCTGAAGCTTGCAAGACTATTTCCTTCCCTGGAGAATATGGCATGCAATAACCAACAAACAATCCTGATGACAAAATATGAGCTGTGTGAGAGGAAAAGGATATCAATTAGGTAAATATAATGTATAACTCTAGCAACACAGTGCATGCACACACACACACTTATAGTCTGAGTGAGAACAGAGTGGACTTGAGAAATGTATTACACATTCAGGCAACTGCGATGTGCCACTAATAAAATTAAGTGTTGGAACATAAATGTTTTAATTTTCGTGCGAATGCTCCAAGCAATACCCCCTTCTGCACCCTTCTTTCCCTCCCCCAGCCTAGACTAATCCATTTAGAGGCAAATTTACATTTTATTTCTCCAAACCCTATTAGCATTAATATAAAGGTCAGCACTGAAAAGGCAGCTTCAGAAGCTAATGTGCCAGTGTGCTGTGCTCTGTGACCAGATGAGGGCACGTGGGTCTCTCACCCATCGAGTCTGACAAGAATTTGTAATTTAAGAGGGCGGTCCCCCTCTCCAAACGTCCCCATAGCTCATGGAGATGATCAGGCCACCCTCTGGAAACCAACTGGGCCTTCTTTTCTTGATATCAGAAGAGGGAGAGGGAAAGAAATGGCCCTGTGAAAAGCCCTTGATGCTGTGAAAAAAACTATTGACAATATTTAAGGGCTTTTGGAGAAAAAAACCCAAAACAAAACAACAAACAACCTTCTATTTGAAAATGGTTCAGCTCCAACAGCAACATGCTTCAGGTGTCCCTTATTGTAGATTTTACTAAGAGGTTAGGTGGGGTGCAAACAAGAGTGGTGCTCTCTGTGAGATTCAGCATCTCTCAGCCTATCATTGGCTTCTGGTGGAGCTGAAATCTCCGTCAGGAATATCCTCACTGCTGAGTGATAATTGCAGAGTCCTGAAGATAAAATTATTGTGGTTTCAAAAGTTCAAAACGTTCATACGTTTTGAGCTTGATGTAGCTTGTGGTTTAGCTCCAATTGAGAACACTGCCCTGGGAGAAAGCTCAATAACCTGGAATAATCCCATTGAATGTACTGGGCCTTCTTATGTGTATAAAGTTACGTACGTGCTAATTTTTTAGATGATCAGAGCCAAGGATCTTGACCATGCATGCTGGACATCTAGTTGACTCATTTCTTTATGTCTAAAACATGTGAATTTCATCTCAAGTTTCAAACAGATGTTTGGTCCAAAATCTTAAGTCTTAAAAAGGAATGAAGTCAGCTTCATCTCCTGGATCAAGATCCTGTGAAATTCCTATTTTTGTATAATCACAAAGCAGACACTGGGGTAAAGCTGAGTGCTTCAAATTAATGTAATTCTTCCAGGCAATCATGCGTTGAATTTATCTTTTTTTTTCCTTATACACCATGCAGTCCTCCTCCTGTTACTACTACTACTACTAATCCAACATTAAAAACCCGAAGATTTCTTTAAAAAAAACACACACAAAATTTATTCTCAAGACCCAAAGAAGCTCTCAAGCCACTTTAGGCTGAGCTGTCTAATTCAAGAAAAAACTGATAGAGCAGGTGGACATGCCAAATGCCATTCAGTTTGCCAGAGCCCAACCCTGAGGAACACAAAGGTGAGAAGTATATTCCACAACAAATGACCCCTGACCGGGAACTCACTGCTACCAGTCCCCCTTGCTTTTAAATTAAACCAGTAAGCCTACTTGAGTGTCTAGCTTGAGTGTTTCATTTGATTCCACTCCAGGGGAAACGCAGCCTCTCAATTAAGCTTTTAGAGTTTCACATGTGAAACCAAGGCATGGAGGCTCCTGGAGCTCACATGGAGAATTGAGGCAAGAGATCTGAGTTCAAATGCTGCCCCTGCTACAAGGCATGGTCTAATTTTTTCACTCCGTACCTCAGTTTCCTTGTCTTATAAATGTGTGTGTTTGAAAAGCTGTTTAAAATACTCCAGGTGGAAATACGTTTAGTGCATCTGTTAGTTGTATATTCTGCCAGTGTTTCTGTATCTTTTTGTGTTCTCAGGATTGTATTAGTCATCTTCATGTGACTCTCTTTTCAACATGCTGAAACAGAAATCCATAAATAATCAATAGAAAATCCCAGATGTGTCTCCATAGGTGAGGGTTGAAGGAATGCCATAGTTTTCATACCATTACATAGGCAGACATTTGGAAGATTAGGGACTGCTGCATGCATCACTGGGGATCAGCACAAAGTTATTTGCAGTTGTTTCTGTAATCATGTTGCTTAGAGAGAAAATTCACAGTATGTCTTACTGCCTGCCCGCCTCCCAAACACACACCCTGCCACCTGTGTGCAGTGCTGGGCTGGTGTTAATGCCCTGTGCTGTGCTAGAAGCCATATAAATTAATTGACTGGCTAAACACCTGCTCTGTGTTTGTTTGTTTTTTTCCTTCCTTTTTTCTTGCTTACAGTTCTCTGTCTAACTGAATGAGTTTTCTTTTTCTTTTTTTTCTTTTTTTTCTTTCTTTTTTTTTTTTTTTTTTTTTAAAGCCATTTGAGACTTTTTGATAGGGCCATAGATGGTTTTCCTACATAGTAAATATAAAGCTGGGTGTTTGTAGACTCCCTTAATGTGAGTTTGGATGGAAAAAAACAGGGTCTCTAATCCACTCATTCAAATTAATTACCATGAAAAACTTTTTTTCAGGCTACAGAAGCGAACCTGTTATAGTATGCATTCAATCCCATAGTCTCCAAAAATGAATGGTTCTGTCCTACCTTGTTTCACTTCCATAGTCAGGTGTATGACTTCCTTTCTTCTTATTTCTGGAGGAGAAAAAAAATTATTTAATTTTCATTCTTAGCTTGATTTCCTCCAGGAGTTACTTTCACCTGATCTGCCTCTGTGTACAGGGCTGGCTGGGCATTCCTGCTCCTCTGCCTGTCCACTCTTGGTAACTGTGAATCTGTCAGGAAATTTCAGCCAAATGTAAAGGAATAGATTATTAAATTCCTGCAAGTTTGGTGAGAGCAGCTGGACAGAGATGAGGGACTCTAACAATGCACCCATTGAGGGAAAGACTGTCACTTATGGTCAGTGCTCACCTACCAGAGAATCTACATTAGAGAACCTCAGCCAATTCTCTACTCACAGGCAAAGCTTCAGGTGATATTTGCAGCTTCTTGGGCATCAGAGACTCCCAGGACAGCCTTCGATGCCATGGGAAACCAAGTCACTCTACTTCTGTTAGCTGCTGGCTTATTCGTTCCTTGGAAGGACAGTTTCACAGAGCAAGAAAAAATTGGGGAAGCTGACTCCAAATAAAGAGCCTTATTTTCTCAACACATAGAGGGGTGTAACTCCATGAACTTCAATGGTTGGACACCTTTCTGATTCATATTGTCATTAGTAGCACAGTCAGGTCTCATGAGAAGAGGTATCACCTGCTGTACATCATTGCATAGTGAAGGTTTTTATGATTTTGAGTCTTGTGTCTCTAAACTTTGCTGATGCTCCTGTCACAGCTGAAAGAGAAGTTCACACTAGTGATGGATAAATTTCATAAAGCATCAGGTGGGAGTGCTTGATTTGATTAGGGAAATAGAACTTTTAGTGCTGATCCAACATGATCAGAACTTCCTTAAATTTTTAAATGTTTAAAATTTTGGACTGAAAATCTCAGGAAATGTCAATTTTCTTTGGAGATCCCAGTTAGTTGTTATTTTTCTTTGGGCAGGTCACAGGAAAGCAGTCAAATTATGGATAGTTTTGTCCCTTGTTTTGTCTAAGATTATTTGAGCCCAGTTTTCCAGTAGCAAGGTACATGACTGATGGCTTTATTGACTGTATCTGTACAGTTTGGGCCCAGTTTTCTGATAATGTAAATCCGTTCAGCTTGATAGAAGTCAACAGAGCCACAATAAATGTCAAAACTCTGGGCTGTGAATGTGTCCCCTAATGCTCACTACAGGTCTCAAAGTCTGTCCCAGCTTCACTAAGTACGAAACTAGGAATGAGTATTTTTTTACGCACCAGTTTATTAGGTGGTTGTTAAAATCCCATTTGGGAATCGGGAGGGGAAATCTGTGGGTTCTTACACTCAGGACGTTTGGAGGTGTCCTGGGGATATTGTTCTTACAAAGGTTTGAGTTTTTCCTCCTCTCCTCTCCTCTCCTCTCCTCTCCTCTCCTCTCCTCTCCTCTCCTCTCCTCTCCTCTCCTCTCCTCTCCTCTCCTCTCCTCTCCTCTCCTCTCCTCTCCTCTCCTCTCCTCTCCTCTCCTCTCCTCTCCTCTCCTCTCCTCTCCTCTCCTCTCCTCTCTTCTCCAATTGAAACACCTAGAAATGACTTTACATCTAATTTAGATCAGATGGGGAAGGAGGAATGAGCTGCTCTCCATGGTTAATTCCAGGCAAGGTGATTTCTGATTCACTAAATCCAAACAAATATATTTTAGTTTAATAGTGACCTACCCTTTGTAAACGTGTACAGGAGACTGTTGATCCCTCCAATGACATTTGAGTGGTGATAATGTGACGCTAGAGAAATAAAGAAAACCAGACACCCAGCAGTGAGGAAGACATCAAATTAAAACTCCTTAAAGAAAGCTCTCACTTCCTATTTGCTAAATCACTCATTCTGTAAATGTCTTTGCTGATGATGCCACCATGTATAATGTGATCAATAGTAGTATTCTCTAGCGTTCCCTCAACCGACTGACTGAGGAAGATGCTGGGCAGGAGAGAAACGGGGTGGGATGTGGAGCGAGGGGGTGGGAGGAGGAAACTCTACTTGATCCTTATGGAAGTCAGTTAAAATTAATTGGAAAAAGCTTTTAAAGACCTAAGATGAAGACCAAATGTATCTCAGACCTGCGGCCTCATCCCCGACACTGAATGCGAAGGTCATTGCAAAGCTGTAGATTTATGCGGAAGGCTTGGGTGATGGAAAATGAGACAAAAGCATTTGGATTTTATTATTCCATTTACTCTGACCCTGGGCCATAAAGGGTTTGGAGAGCCTGTTTTATGTATTCAGCTGGTTGCCACACTGACAAGCATTTGGAGCCACTTAAATAAACCACCCCAACCCACAGCTGCAACAACACCATATCAAATACAGGTTAGAGTTGAAATGTAGAGCCAGCAGCACAGCGTCTCCAGCAGGTGCATGCAGAGTGTTTTTTAACCCCCTTGGTTTTGGAATAGTTCCCTTATTTATCTATTGGCTTTGATTTAAAGACTATTTAATCACCAGTATAGATTCCAGGTTAAAGTGTGCACATGTACACGCACACTGACACATGCAGCAGCCGAGCAAGCCGCTTTCTGCTGCACCCCATTTCCTGATTTTTCAAGGGACTAACACAGAGTTTGAAAAACTTCATGGTTTGGTCAAAATCCGGGCAATTCTGTTCTGTCTGCCCTTTTCCCAGGCTGCTCTATACACCCACTGAATCTCTCAGATTCCTGGCAGGCACCACTGCTTTGGAGCAACAAGAGACAGGAGAGAGTAATATATTGAGGGGGGAGAGAGAATAAGAATTTTACTTAGAAAGAGGGGAAAATAGAGCATGTGTTTGGACTGATGACAGCACAACTAGGTATCCAGGCATGCTGGGAAAAGGGAAAAGGAAGACAGTCAACCGCATATGCACTCAGAAATCAGTGGGAAACCAAATACTGAGTTCCTTAGTGTGTCTTGCATGCTCTATGTGTAACGTGTTGAGATTCTCCGGTGGGCTACAGGATGTGTTGTGCCTATATGGAGATGGAGAGAGTTAAGCTTAAGTAATCCACAGACGTTCAGATTTTCTGAAGAATTCACTTGCAACCTGCCTGCCCCTCTTTTGTTCCAATTTTCCATTAATTTTGTGTGATCACTCATAATCTTGCTTTCAAATGGCAATATCACCAGTGTGGATGCAATTCTTGTGAAAGCTTCTACATTTGCTCACGTAAGCCAAGTTGCTAATTTATTAGTTTTAAGGAAAGCAATTCACCTTTAAATAGGGATCACAACTATTCAGGACAAAACATTTAATAGCCAGGAGAATTTAAAAAAATGGCAAAAGATTATATGAAATACATTTGAGTAACAAAACAATTCCAATCTCCTCTCAGTACCCCACTAGCTGGAGAAAGAGACTAATTTATGTGCTGTGAATTTTGCACTCAGCCCTCTTCCTAGAGGCTATTCTTTCAAAGGAGTGTCGAAAAACATGATGGCTGAGATGAAATGTGAAAAAGATTGCACTGTACTACTCAGTATTTTCTAATCCTGACTAGATAAGGAGGGTACAATGGTTTGTAGGGCTTTTTAACTCCTAAATTCACAATTTCTGTAGTTTATTTTCCTCCTTGGCACATTTCCATAGGGGTCAAGCTGAATTCTCCTAACTATCACCTCTAGTCTTGTAGTACTAGAAGTATTACAACAAAAGCTAGAGTAGCCAGGACATATTGTATTCTTTTAATTTATTCTTATTTTGTGTTATTCATGTTTAATTCTGAGTGTCAGACATTGCTTAATCTACATAATAATCTAGAATAAAATAGGAACCGATAATGTTTAACAAAATTCAAGGCCTCTTTCAAATCAAGCATCTCTCATGAGAATGAAAGGGCAATAATACCAATTCTCACTTTCACAAAGAAAGAGAATGCAGCCACCCCCATCTTAGCCTTGACGATAACATGGCTCCTTTGCAGGAGATGCAAGATCAAACTAGAAATACTAACCTATATGCTCTCGTGCATTTGGAGGGTATAATAGTCTTGAAACTTTGCTTGGTTAAACCAACAGGGATTCCTGAGGGCTCAAAACTGCTCTTTTTTTTAGAGGTTGTTGTGTGGTCATGAAAAGTGAGGGTGTTCGTACATGACTCTTGGATAATTGTGTCACAGCTGTCCACACCTGAGGTGGTCACCCTTCAGTGACCAGAAATGGGGCACTAGGTCTCATCCTGAAGTAGGCAGAGCACATGAATTGTGCACTAGAAATGCCCTTTCTCTCCACTGACTGCAGTGGAGTCCGAGCATGATGATATCACGTGTACACCTCTACCCTATAGACATGTAAAGTTACAAGCGACAAGTCCAAGGCACAGTCACCTTTTTCAGCTCTTCAGTGTGGCAAAGGCCTGGTGTCACTTTCCTTTCCTGCTCTCTGCCTAAAGCAAGCAACAATTTTCTCTCTTGATTTCTGAAGTGCTCTCATTTAATTAATGTCACTGGGCTCAGCTTAGAAGTATGTGAGTGAAATATGATTGTGTAAGCTAGAAAGAGAGTCGAAGGACATGAACCAAAGGTCTATCCTGGCCTAAGACTCAAAGAAACTGAACCTGAGCCAAATGTTGTGTGGAGCTGTTATTTGTAACGTAATCTGAATGAACTCTTGATCCAAACTATTCAGGGGAGCCCAAAAACCCAGGTTCAGCTGTTTGTTCAATAATTATTGATGTAGTCTTGATATTCAGCATCGGAACAAACTTATTTTCAGGTCTAATCTTCCTACCTCTGGAAATGAATTTTAAACAATTCCTATTTACCTACATATGATAATTAATCTTAGTGGATTAAGAGGACCTGATACCTTAACTGTTTCACTGAGGAGATTCCTCTGTTTTATGGACACTTAACATTAGAACTGGGTGAGAACTAGAGTTCTTTTTCCCCATTAAAGTTTTCCAAATGTTTGTTGCAAAATTATCTGACAAATAAAAAATTGTAATCTTGATCAAAACCACTCCAAACTGAATCATTGTTGGATTTGAGGCTTTCTCATTGAAATATTGAAAACTTTCTATTTAAAGCAAATAGCTCCTGCATAAAAATGAGCAAACCCAGTCTTCAATCAGATAATGTTGTCTCCATTTATGTAATACTAGCAAATGTTGGGACAACTTACTGAGGCTAACAAGCTACATAGCCAGACCTGTGAGACCAGCTGCTAGAGAAAGAGAAATGGAAAATCGTCACTTTTTCAGTGGTTGTTACAACTTGAAGACTTCCATGACATTTACATGATCCAAAGTAAATAATGAAATGACAACCAAATCTGGATGTTTTCCAGCATCCAGAATTGGTTCCTTTCTGTCTAGCTTAATCCCTTTGTGGCTACACTGATAGGGAAATAACATCGCTGACAATCCCATACTGTGTGCCTTCAGACAAATTTTACAGAGTTTAACTGTGATATCCATAATGGTCACAGAAGCAGGTGAGAAAGATAGGAGGAATGAGCCAAGGCCAGCAATTGCCATATTGTTAGGTGGAAAACTGGGGTCACTTGGCTCATAGTCACTGCTGCTTGAGTCATAAAGCAAGCCATAGTGTGGGCCTGTTTAGGACAAGAGAAGAAAAAAAATATAATAACTATATGTATAGTGATTCCTGCTGATCAGTAACTTTCACTGAAATTGGGACAGTTGCATTTTAATTGACTTTTTTCCCCTACAGCATTGCATTGGGAAATCAACTCTGATATACTTGTAGCAAGGTGGAAAACAGTTGAACTCTTGTCAGGTTTCTGTAGAGATCAGATGGTATTTATTTGCTGTGGTGTTCTCTTGGGCTAGATTCAAACTCAGGTTCTGCAGATTACAGGGAAAATCTTTGGAGCCTCAGATGGGTTTTATGCTGACTAAATTTAGAAATATTAGCAATTAAACCTGAAGCTGGGTTCCTTTTTCTTGGCATTTCTACAAAATGTTGCATTAAGGAGAGAACAGGGTGAAAATAAGAGCTGCTGGACTAAAGAGGAGGATAAAAGATTCATGAATATTTCTGCTAATAAAAAGTGCTGAGCTTGGCCTATTGGATTCATGGGGTCATATTATGCATTATTTTTGAGTATTCAGATGACCTTCAGGAATTTGTAAAGCTTTCAGAAAAGTAGAGAATTCCTTGATATTTTAGTGCAAAGTATGCTTTTAAAGAGCACCTATCACATTCAGACATAATGTAATTCTAATTCTAGAGAAAATATTGTTTCTTCCAGTATTAAACACTTAGGCCACATTAACAGAGTAGATAATTTTTTAATTGTTCTTTTCTAGGAGAAAGTGCAAGCACTTAATTTGTTTTGAGAATGTTTACTGTTTATTATCATCATTCATTTAAAAATTGGTTGTAGGCATTTAAGAAGAAGGCAGAAGTGATGCCATACGAGCTGGACAGGCAGTCAGTCACATCACTGAATCCACTAATAGCTACAGCCAAAGTGGTTTTGATTCCCCCATCACCTGCAGATTATTTCTGCCAAGTTTTCATGAATATTTCTGAACAACAAAAATGTTAGTAGGAAATCAGAATCTATTTTCAAGCTGTTGTACAGTGAAAATATAAAAGGGAAAAATAATCACAAATATTAGTAAGGAAAAGAAAGCAAGAAGGAAGAAATCCCAGCCTGGTTGTCTGTCATGTAACTTTGTGAAATTCTTTTGCTGGTTTTAGGTTCTCCAGCCAAACACAGGCTCTGAACAAAACCCAACAACCCTGTCAAGCAAACTGCTTCTTAGCTGCAAGCATGGCGACCATTCCTGCAAACAAAGAGAGGAAAATATGTAAATTTAAACAAATTCACAGTTCTTTTTCCTCAGAAAAAAAAGGCTTTCATGTTATTTGAAATAGCCAGACTGCTAGAGTAATGTTCTTACATATAAATGGAAATCTTTTTTGATATTTACACTACTGATTTCTGCACTTTCTTTAATCTCTGCTTTCAAATTAATAGACAATAACATCAGATTCCTTCCTTGGCTCACTCAGCACTTGTGCATATTTACCCAAGTGTCTAGAGTGGAGATTGTACACGTATCTCTAATCCACCTGCCTATGTTAGTTAAAAGCCCAGATAAAATCAGCAGCACTTAAATCTTAACCTTTTAAGTCTGAAATGTTTTTAAAGTCTGGGCTCATGGCAACTCCACTGAAGAGGGGGGGAGAGGTGGAAGTTGAATGTAAAACATTTCACAGCTTGAACTATTGTTTCTTTCCAGTGGAAACTAAGCTCGGGACTCCCGCAAGAGTGTTGCTTTGAGAACATTAGTAATGCTGACCAGCTCATAAAGTTTGCAGCCGTGTTGAGTGCTCCTAACCTCCTAGAGTCAACTTCATTTTCCGTCTCGTCAATATACTGCTCCTGAAAACCCCAGCAAGCAAAAGAGAAAAACGAGTGTGAGCTGTGATATCTGGCACTCTCCTTCCTCGTATTTGCACTCTCCTTCCACATCTTTGCCTTTTGTTTCGGTGTTTGGCTCTGGACCCTTTAGAGGCCACTGAGTGATTTAACACCTGGATGGCCCCGGGACAGCAAAGATACTCTAACAGCATGTTATGCTCCCTTCTTCCTTAAATAGTGTCATGTCTCTTGTTGGCTTCCCTCAGGAACTGGGCCTGAGTGAACAGATGCTGCACCTATTCCTTGGAGAATGAATAGTTTGTTTATGTAGAAGAGATGAATGGGCCAGTAAGGCCATCCAGGTCAGTTATTTAGCATGAAAAAAGCCATCAGGATCACCCTGCGGTATTGCCCAAGGAAGTTTGGAGCGGCTGAGTACAAAGGTGTACACATCCTTGTCCTCCAGTGCTCCTCAGGGAGCACTTTAATTAGGAAGGAGGGCAAATTGCTTGGGATGCTGTGAGTGGAAGTATGGGGCCAGGTGGTCCCAGAGTCCCAGCCACAACTCCTGGGAGGCCGCCCCACTGCAGGGGTTGGCATTGCAATCTGTGGGTGTTTGCTGGGCATCCCTTCAATCCGTCACAATTCTCCCGGAGTCACACATTACTTACTCCTGGGTCCAAACATCAAAGATTTTTTTTTTATTATTATTATTATTTTTTTTTATTTCTAAGCTGACACTGGGAGAAAGGGCTAACTGGGAACATGGATGGGGAAAGTATGTGTGCATCTTTTTTCTCTCAACCTACCCTCAACAAGGGTGCCTATAGAATATAGCATAATGCTGCATTGTTTGGTTAGGGATTTAATTTCATTCCATCACAAGCTACCATCGGAGCCCCTGTCATTGCAATTTGTCACACTTTTTTGTGTGCTATATCTCACTGAAGTCACTTCTCCTCCTCAGCCCACTGCATAATCTCCTAGTCTGGAACAAAGCTCTCCGACATAATGAAAGAGGTGAAATCAGGAAAGGGAACTCGCTCCCACTGGCTCTGCAGGTTCAGTCACACCACGCAAAGCAGAGTAAGAAGGACATGCTGTGTGTGTGTGTTGTGGTTTTATTTTATTTTTTTTTTTAAGCTCGTTTATTGAACCTACTGGCAGCACCATTGGCTGCTGAGAGATGTAATCCTGTTCCCTCCTGCAGACCACCAGCCATAAAGAGGCTGCGGGATGTCCCACTGGCCCACTAGGGAGCTGAGAGCCTTCAAAATAGATATCACAGGGAAAGGAGTAGAGAAATCAGTTTGCTTTAAAGGTGGGGATTGACTGACATCTCAGGCTAAATCCACAATAACTTTGTGCTTAGGAAAAATACTCTAAACAGTCAGAAAGTAGAACAGTGTGCTTTAAAGGAAAAATGAACATCTGCCAAAATAAGCAGGATTTTGTTTTCTATAGAAGGGTGTTCAAGGACTCTGTTACGTGTTGAAGGCTGAATTTCAAACCATAAGCTGACTGCTCAAAGCTTTTGGGGAATGGTATGGTAGTTTATAAATAAGGCTGCCCATGTGCTCATGGTTGCACACCTTGCAGCACTGTGTCAACAAGGAATTCAGTTTCTTCCCTGTGTTGCTCCTGGGTCACTGTAACAATGTCTTCATGTTCTCACTCAATTGAAAAATTAGAATCTTGTATGAATTTGAGATTCACTTGCCATGACATCACCACAAAAGGATCCTGAAAATGCAATATATACTAGAGAAAGGTGCTTCATGAAGTCCTCTATGGGTTTTGCTATTGCTATCCTGTGGAAGGAAAGGGAGCAGTCCGAGATAAGTAGCTAATTCTCAGGACAACATTATTTTTGCTCTTCATTCCTGTTGTTACTACTCTGCCTGCTCAGAACTTGTATAAAATCTGGTCACGCTTCCTTTGGGTCTGATTTATAGATTTGGGCTCTCAGATTTGAAATACCTGGAAAAACACTCTGCCAAGCTGGAGTTCACAGGCAAACCCACTGATTTGCAGCTACAGTTTACCAGATCTGGCAACAGAATTATTTTTAAAATGTATTTTGAGGACTTCGTAAGAAATGTGAATAATGTCCTCTATGAGGAATTTCAGTTTTTCCAAGAGGGACAAAAGAAAAGAAAAATCTGAAACACAAAATGTTTGTGGTCTTGCTTCAACTCTTATTCTCTAATTTCTGCTAAAGTTTTTCTTTTTTTCAATAGAAAAATTGTATTGCAGCTGAAAGTTCGCACTGAAGAGTCCCCAATTTTTGATAGATTCTGAACACTGTTCTTTCACATTAAATAAAGAGAAAGTATAAGTATTTACAAGACATGTATCAATTTGACATCAGTGTAACATTTCTTAAGTGGCTCATTCAGGAGTGAAGCCCATGACTAACAGGCAAATGGCAGCGAGATACAAGGAAAGATGGTTTTACAAAGGAAAGCAATAAGAAAGGAAAATGTTACACTGTTTCCACTGTGTGTTTTATAAGGAAGATCAGGGTAACAATGAGTCACTATGGAAAGGATTTATTGGGCTATGGAGCTAAAAGTCTGTAAAGATTAAAATTCTGATGGGGTTTGGGTGGGGAATTGTTTCTGAGTTTAGTTTTATCCAGCACACTGTCCAAGTTATTAATCCCCTTGTGTTTTCTAAGCTGGGTAACTCGTTGTCGATATGCTCCCTGGGCCATGCCGGCCCACAGGCTGGTGTAATATTTCTTCAAGCGAATCACTGGGTGGTCTTGTCTTGTCTTGTGAAGAGTGAGAAGCAGATAGCAGGGGACTTTCAAGATTGCTGCTGCAGGCATCAGTCTTTGAGTGGAAAATAATCCACCTGGAAGGACGCTGCCTTTGCAAAGAGGGGCGGCCAGAGCTCCGATGGGGAGATAAGTTACACGCTGAAATGTTTGTGGCGAAGGTGCAATTTGTCAATGAGAGGCAAGGCCGGCAGTTCGGGCTCTCTGGTGTCTGTTAGCATCTGCCACTCGCATCCACTTGCAGCTTCTCGGGAACTGCTGAGCACTAGAAAGCAGCACACTTCACTGCCATGCAGGAGCAGGTGGCTGGCATCAGCCTTCAGTTGACAAACCCCAGAGACCTGTTGACTAGCTGCAGAAAGTGTCTAGTGTCCAGCTTTCCTCGGTGATGGCCGCATGATCTCTTGCAGCATAGGACACAAAGGGAACCACACTAGGACAATCCCAAGTGAAAATAAGTAGGCAGGGGACGCATGTTGTGATAGTCTCGTCTCCAGAGCTGCCATCAACCACTTTTTCCTCACATCATGGATGCTGAGTTGCTCTTGGAGCAAGAAGATATCACTTGACAGAGAAGCAAAGAGTTTAGTTTGGGCAGTTTGTTCCTACAGGCAGCATCCACCTCCCGTGAATGCTGTCAGAGAGGGCGAGATGCCAGCAGGCACCAGAGAGGAGCACTGACCCTGTGTTTTGCATGTGGCTGCACAGAAGCCAGTGTAGTCCCTCTGTGTTAATCCCACGGTGTCTCTGAACTGCTGAGGAAGCTGATGTCAGGTCTTGCCCCTTAAGACAAGTGCTCCAGGTCAGATTCACTGTAGCTGAAAGTTTTTGCAAGTATGTTCCCCCCTGGTGTTTTGTAAATCAGGAGAGAATATCATGTTTCATGGAGAAGAGCATGATATTTTCACCAGGCATTAGATTTAACACAGAGGAATTTGGTGAATTTGTCACTCCTCTGCATAGTTCCTCTGTTTTTGCTTTTGTTATAGCAGTTTACATAGGGTAAGGAGATAGGATGGAGCTAAAATTCTTTTTTGTTGTTGTTGAAAACCTCTTTTACAAGAAAAGGGGTCAAGATGTTCATAGCTCAAGCTTGATTTGGTTAAAGCAGCCCACTGTCTGAATTTATCCAAATTACCCTTTCTTCTCTTAGGACAATGAGTCATGAGATAACATTTCTGTTTCTTGTCCCAGCTGGAACTACTGCTAGAACATTTTTGTGTGCTGGTCTGGCATTCTTGGCCCTGATCCCATCTGGAGTGAGTAAAATGCACCTGAGTGGGGAACACTTAGCAGAACTTTTCAAAACACTGGACCACAATGTCAGAGATTGAGACCTAAGGGTTCATGTGATAAGGCTCAGGCTTGAAGAATAATTTTTTATTTATTCCAATACAGACCATCCAGGACTACCAGAATAAAGCTGCCAGAGGAGACATATCTGTTGCCCTAGAACTCAAAGGCCAGAGGAAACTTGACTAATCTTTTATGGGAATGAGCATGTGCCTGAACACCTTCAGTACCTAACCTTGTTTTTGGTATAGCTTGCAGAAAAATCTATGGATCTTCAGCAAAATAGTGGTATTTTTCTTAAATTCTTATTATGCATGTGCATTAACCTCAACCTACTGCTATAAATTAGGCAGTCTGCAAGCATATTGTAGTATCACTAGCTATAGCCCTTCAAAGACTACTTGTAAATTGGAATAGTGCAGGTTATTCTACCTTTAATAATTCCAACCTCTGTTAAAACTCCCCTCATTGGGCAGAATTCTCCATCAGCTTGTTTGGCCAAACACCATCTTTCTGAATGGCCTGGTTAACATGAAATAACTAGAAGTAATGGAAGAAAATCTGGGCCTTTATTACAGCATTATCTCCAAAACAATTCTACAAGTCACATCAAAGAGAAAGTCTGAGGCTTGATTAACAAACAACTGGGAATGGATATTACGTAGCTTTGAAAAGAACTTGTGGCTTCTGTGTAACACCGTCCAGACGAGCAAGTGAAAATGTCTTGAACTGAGCTTTGTTTAAGGGATACACTTCAGAAAATGAAGGGGGGATGGAGAAATTTACTCCTCATCAGTAGATCTTCACAATGCCATAACCTGTTCCTATTTCTAGATGGTTTATGTAGTGATAATGATGAGGATTTGTTTGAGGTTTTGCTCATGAACTTGGTTGGGTCCTAATGGCACTAAATTCCTATCACAGGATTTTAGGACATGGATTCCTAGCTGATATGACCTAGGCAAATCACTTCTGATCAGGTTTTCGGTAGTTCTTCAGCAAGTTCTTTTAAGTGCTTTAAGCAGGTTAAGTGCCCAAATCCTATTAATTTAGTTTTGAAAAGCTGGCATTTAGTCTCTCTAGCACATATTTTCATTGGTATTTATGATCCCAGCTGTCTCTGGAGGATTTCCCCCCTCTGTGCTCTCAGCAAAAGATGGATAATAGCACTACCCTATCTACCAGGGATATTGGGAGGATATGTACACGAAAGATTACACCGGAGTCACGTAGGTTGGTTGATCTCACAGGTGTATTTACATGGCCTGCTTCTCTTCCCATGAACTCATTTGAAACAAATGGGAATGCAGTGGTTATAATGAATCTTACAATGTGATATTCTGTTCAAAGGCTGAATGGGTACAGAATCTGAGTCCCCTTGTTATTCAGAGCTGAGTTGTTTCTGTGAGACAAGTGTTGAGGTACATATAGCATGGAAGCCCTTCTTCCTACTCTCTCACTGTGACTGTGGGGACAAAATTAAGGCTGGCTTTTGCAGAAGCACTTCTACTTCTAAAGCCACTGCCTAAACCAGCTGAAATATCAGAATTAATCAGGTATTCCTCTTACCTATCCCTTTATTTTTGAGGCAAAATGAGCATAAATACTTTGGTTCTGAAAGATGGGAATTTACACTCCAGAAACAGTTGAACATTAATGACATTCAGCCTGTATGGAAGCATATATTTTATAGGGAAGCACATTGGTTATGCTTGAAAAATCTTTCTAGGACAGCCATTGCCCTGAGACTTATGCATCTGCATAAAGTCTGCTACATTAGAAACTGAACAGAATGGCCAGTCTCTCCCACGGTCTTAAGTTAACACTTTTCCTTTTGTCTGGGGCACCCTTTTCTCAACTTGAAATCCAATTGGCCAACAATTAAAGCCAATTAGCACGTGAGGAAAATAAACCGCAGACCCCACTTCTGTGTATTTCACGGGCTGTTAGAAAGCCTAGTTAGCTCAAGGCATTAGCATAGTTCAGTATCGGTCGAGGCACACAGCAGAGACTAGTTGGCTTAAAGTATTAGAGGGCTGCGATAGCGTCCTGGCTGAGCGGCAGTGTTATTCTGGGCTCACAGCTGCCAAACATTCTTGACAGGAGATGAGGCAGATGTCCAAGGACAATCAAAGAGAGAAGAAAGTTTAAGCCAACGTTTGCCTATCTCATATTCTCTACTTGATCCTCTCCTCAAAGACAAGGCACAGCTGTTGCACTTCAAGGTCTATCTGGCTGAACCCAGCAACTCCTCCCTTTCTCCCTCCTGGCCTGCCTGAGCTTTCTGTGTGTTGGACTTTGGCAACCTACCAGACCTCATTAACTCCTAACAGGACAATTCATGACATTAAATGGGTCTTATTTAATCTTTTTTGTATGTGTGTGAGTATCTGAGAACAATTTTGCCGCATACTAATTGCATGAAAATGTGGTGGATTATAGTTATGTGAGTGTTGCCCACCAGTCTACAAAGGATCACCCTGGGCCACAAGAACAAGCACTGTAACATTAACAAGGTGATTTGTTATAGCTGCGATGGCAAAGGTGATACAAAACCAGCAGACAACAGCGTTTCACAGACAAAGGCATCAAGAGGCTCAGTCATTTTGCTCTCATCGATGAATAAAAATACAAGAACCATTGTGATAATGAACACAGTGAAAGATGGCAGGTGCATTAGTAAGAACAGAAGTGTTTTATCTATAGCTCCCAGCTCATCACAACAATTTATCCCCCTCGGAGTCTGCTCTCTGCAGCCCTCTTTTCTGGCTGATATTTTGATCTGGGCAAGTAGTGAGCTGTTGGCCAGCTTTTGCGATGCTCAGGTCAATTCCTGCTGTTTTTTTGCCCCCCCCCCCCCCCCCCCCCCTTTTTTTCCTCGAGACCCACAGCGGCTCCTATCTCGCATGACAAGGGACACGTGTCTAACATGTGGCCATATGAGATGGGGATGCCTCTACTTCAATGCCACGATAGCCATGTGACAAAAGAAGGACCAGTGTAAATACCCTTCAAATGACTCCTTAAGGGAATATATAGCGTTTCAGGTCCCCAAACTTTGATGTCACTGGCCTACATGAATAGGCTAGGACATGGAAAATTTGGGCTCTGCCACTAGTTTACTCTGTAACCTTCAGCAAATCATTTAGTTTCTTCACAGTTTATTCTGAGCCACTGCATGGGAATAATAACATCTAGCTACATTTCAAAAGCACTGGGAGACTGTCAGAGGAAAGGAATTGGCTAACTTCAAAGTAATACTATTATTAACTGCATAGAGAGCTGTGGAAAAGATGTAGCTGGCCAGTTTAATTCAAGTAGCCAGCTGATATTCCCAGTCCAAAAATATGGAAAGTTTGTTTTAGATTTTCCAAATGTTAGATTAAACAATGCAAGTTTCCCAAAGAAAGTTATCTTCACATTTTAAGTTGTCTGAATTCTTCACATATGGAGACTTTTTGCACAGGCAGAGTTGCAACCATGTGCAAATAGAGGTTAGGATTAGGGCATATGCCATTTTGCTCCTCAAAAATAAAACTGCAATGAGTTGAATGAGCAATCATATAATAACAGAATTCGTATGTCCATAGTGGAGCAATTCTCTCTCTTTCTCAAATTTAGTAAAGAATCATAATTCTTAACATCCAACCATTGCAGAAAACATGTTACTTAGTGATTCTTTATTCTACCAAGTATTATTACTGCCTTCTGCCCTTCACCCATGTTTCATTTGTCCTTTACAGTTTGTTTTCAACATCATGAACTGTACATACAGGCACAGCAGCAGACACACTGAGGCCACCACATGCTTGAAGCTTAGAAGTGCTATTCTGATACGAGCAATATACCCTTTCCATAATGTACAGGCCCATGACTGAGATGGTTGAATTACTGCGGCTCCACCAGCCACTGCCCATCGACCAAGCCACAGCAGCCGCCTCCGCGTTCTTAAAGTACCACAATTTTAAGTTAACATATTTGCTTAGACCATGAAAGCGGTCCCCACGCCTCATCTGGCAGACAGTAGCTGGTTAAATTGTGGTAAGTGGATCACTTTCAATTGTGTGACTATATCTGTAACATAATCTGGGATTTCTAAGGAGCCTTGGGCAATCAGCATCTCCCACTGCTTTACTCTGGGCTTTGCTTGTCTCCATGCCTTAGGGTCTCAGTTATAATTCCTAGAATAAAATAATGTCAAAAACTATTTTGACTGTCTCCTAAATGTAATAAAAAACTATCCCTGAAGAGTCATCAGTGCCCAGTCCCTGTGTGCCACATTTAATTTCTATGTAGGGAGGAGAGGAATGAAAATAAACAACCCCTTAAACAATGACACTGGGATCTGAATGTGCTGTGCCTCCCAAGCCATCCAAAATCAAACACAAAAGGATGTAAAGCATTCCCAAATGCCTTCTCTTCACTTCTCACAGCAACTCTGACAGCCCTTCTCCATCTCCTTCCAACCCCTGTGCTTGCAGTGGTTTGGATTTCTGGTGGCTTGATGTTTCTGAGAGAGCAGTGCCGTTTCTTCCTCTCTCTATATCATGGCTCAAACGGGCTATTTTTGGCTCATCAGGAGCTTAAGGGACGAATGGGATGAAGTCTGTGTGAAGAAGGGCCTTGTTAGGGTTTTGGGGGCCAGGTAGTGCTGCAGTTTGCTGTGTGCTGCTATGGTACAGGAGAGTATGTCAGACATCAGTGTCACCTCCCTGGGAAGCAGTTACTGAAACTGTTGCATGCTCAGGGTCCCAGGAAAAAAAATTAAAAAAACATCAGGAAAACACAGGAATTAAGGGCAGCAAGAGCAGCACTGCAATGAAACTGATGCATGTGCTACTTAAGTAAACAGGCTGGAAGGATCTGGGTGCACCATTTTTGCCTGACTTTCAGCTGGCTGAGGGAAGACCAGCTTCACAGCTACTGCCACTTTTTGCACAAAGCTAAGAGGAATTTGGCAGCTGAAACCACATCCTCTCACATTCATTAAAAACCTCATTTATTCTATGTGATTTAGTGCTATGAGACACATCAGGAATCAGCAGTTAACTATTACCTGAAAAGTTGCTTAGGTCTATGCTGCTAAAGATATTTAGGCACCTAAGCTGCTCTAGAAAGATTTTTCAAAAACACTGGGATGATTCATTCCTATTAATTTCAATAAGAGGCAGTTAAATGGTGCATTTATTTGTCATTGCCTAACTGCTTAAAAATTGGATGGTGCTGACTCCAAAGATTTAGGAGCCCTGACTCTTCAATAGAGCCAAAATCCTGTGAAGCAATGATCATTTTTGCTGTTCAAAACTCTGTATTTTTGGGGCCATTTCCTGTGTCTATCCAGTCCTACATTCTCTTACTCTTGTTTTTACTTTAAAGGCGGCTATATTTTAGTTTTTGGGCAGGGATTTGCTCTATACATATGGCCAGACCATGCTTAAGGCCTTTTAAATTCAAAAGAAAGCGTGAAGCTGAAGTTCCCCTCTGGTTTCGTGTCCACCATCCCTCAGGGCAGATGTGAATCCCCATGAGTCCTTACAGTACGGGTGTCCTGATGGGGTGCTGATTTTGATGACATAGGTTTGGAGAAGTAAAAATGAAACACTGTCACCTCTTACACTCAGATGTAGCTTCTGCGGTGGCCTGAGTTATGTTTTCAGCCTGCATTTTCAAGGCACAAACAAGTGCTTGGTATGCAGGGATGGTGCTGGAAGGGGCAGAGCTCTGTGTAGAGCACATGGTAAAGTGGAAATGATCAGAAGAAATCTCAGCTGCTGGCTTGGCTGGGAAACACTGGACTCCAGAGAGTGTCCCAGGGCTGGGAGCCAGCAGCCTGGGGTGGGGAACCACTAAGCTATATCACTCTCATCTTGTGAGGGCACGACATGTAATCAATGCTTTCTGTGCCCGACAGGAGGAAAACACGGTGGCAGTCACTGCAGGAGGGCGTGTATCCCGGTCCACCAGCAGAGAGGCTGTCTCAGGTGTCTTTCTTGTCTGCAGAGACCACAGGGAAGGCAGCCAGAAGTGGATCAGACCTGCATTTGGTTGCACAGAGCCAGTCAAGCAGAGCAAAACATAAGGAAAATCTTTCTTCAGGTCCCCAGCTGAGTTTGCCCTGACACTACCCCACCTTGTTTGAGGGAGGCAAGAGTCTGGTTACTACGAGTACTTTTTGTTCATTAAACTTGAGCTGCAAGAACTAATTTGCCTTTTGGGCACGTTTACTGAATACAAAGCTGTGTCTTGTCCCGCTCGCACGACCTGTCTGTGCGGGCGCTCACCCAGCGTGTCAGGCACGGGCAGCACTTCCAGCACTTTGGGGGTGGCAAAGGCATCGCCTTGGCTGGTGAGCAAAGCAAGATCCTGATTTTTCTGGCCTGGAGTAAGAGCTTTTCTTTGAAAATCAGCAGTGCTTTGCATTTGCATCATTATCGTCTCCCTCACCTGAATTTTGCTGGCGTTGAGGCGGGTTGCAGCAAAGCATAGTGTGTTTTATCGCGGAAGTCCTGCTGTGCTTTTCAAAGGGCAAGTCTTGGGATGACCCCCCCTGAGGAAGAGAAGAGCCCTGCAGAGCCACCTTTGCGAGGGCTTGCACCTACCATGGGGATCAGACCCCAGCAGCTAAAACCACTTTTACTGGGGAGGCCAATTCCAGGCAGACCCAGCTTTGTAAACCCAGATGGCAATAACTTTGAGAGTGAAATCTCTTGCTGCCCTGTGGAGAAAGAGCAAAGGGAAGTTTACAAAAGGTCCATATGTGGCTGAGTCATTTTAAGCAGCTCAGGTACAGACACACCTCTTCCTTATCCAGAAACCTCCTCAGGGAAAGAAAGACAGACATATGTTTGGCCTCTGCAGCAAGCTCTTATCTTGGCAGGAGAAAGCTATTGATGTTCATGTTTCACATTTCTGGCGCCCAAAACAGGTTCTGATGCTTAAAATGAGGCAGCGGTGGAACCTGTTTTAAATATGTAACAGTCTCAGAAAGGAGCAGTCTAATCACTTCATTATCCAACACAGCAGAAAATGGTTTGAAACACAAACTTGGGAGAGGGGGGCTTAGAGGAACCTTCCACAACAAGACATTGCCAGCATTAACCCTGGTATTTATTGCTCATTTTAACTATGGTGCACAGCAAGCATTTTCTCAGCCTCGCATTGCAAGAATATATAATTCATATGCTTAATATTTAGCTTCAGCTCTCCTTGCATATGTTACAGTGCTGGAGACTGTTTGTGTGTTTGCTATATATCAGTTGACACCTCTGTAAAATCTTTATATTGAATGCCTTTGGCAACTATATGCCAAATAATAGCATTACCATTTGTAATTTTCTTAGCTGCAACTTTCCTGTAAGCTTTGCTCTATGCATTACAAGTAGGAAGGATTTAAAGAGCTTTATTCGTTCTCAAGTCTTCCTAATGACCTTTCCACGCTTTTGTAAGTCAAAATAACTTTTTTTTTCCTTTTCTCCTTGTGCATTTACAAGTAAAACTGCAAGAGCTCCTAAGTAAATAAGTCAGAAAGCAGATAATAACTGTCTGTGCCCACACTTTAGCTCTCTGTTCCTCCTCTCTTACTTCCCAATCAAAGTCACCCTCAGATTTTGTTGAATCTTGTCTTGCAGATGCTTTTCTTCCCTCACTCTCGCCTTCAGATCTGCTTATTATTTTAGTTATACTGGAAAAAGAAATAGAAAAGAACCTGGTGAAAGATTGTGGCCTAGCGGTGCTAAGCACTGTACAAATAACACAAAGGCTGTCCTTGCTTCAGGACTTGCTGTGTAGGATTTAGACAATACGCCACCGGGGAATAAATCAATAAATGGGAAGGAGAGGAGATATGTTTATACCTGTTAATGATTATGTGGAGTTTCAATAGCCACATTATTTGCTTCTTTTATAAATGTTTCTTGTTTTCACCTAAAACATCTCAACACTTCCCTGAATCATAGGCTTTTGTTTTGTCTGTCCTGCTCAGTGTCTCATCCAACTTGGGCTGTGAACTCCTCAGGACCAGGACTGTATGCTATTCTTGTTTAGCTAGCACCAGGTACATTTACAAGGTTGTATATTTGCTTAATAAAAATAAATAACCAGCAGAAGTTCCAAGCTCAGAATTACTCCAGACACAGCATTTTCCTTATTGCTTTGTCTTGTGGAAAACAAAGTACATTTTATCCTACGTTTATCACGTAGCTTATGTGGTACTTTTCATTTTGATGTATGGCACACTTTCTAATGTGTCTTCCCTCATGTCTCTTTATTACTAAAGTGTTTTGGAGGAAAAGTATATTACCAACAAATAAATAACTTTCAGCTACTGTCACTAAACTAGCAAGAGAGCCACAGGCACAGGCTAGTTGGGTCCATTAATTACAAAACCTTATTCAGGACTTTCTGACTATCTTTTGATTTTAATGAATGTCTTCATCCCAGCAAATTTTGCTCTCTACATCTTGTTCTCATATATCACTCCAAAGGGATAGTTGAGCTTGTTCAATGCATCCTGGAAGCAAAAGCAAAATCAGGTTTTGTTTCCCCAAAAAGGGAAGGTTGGATCTCAGTGAGGGGAAGAGGAAGGAGAAAAAGCAGAGAGGTAGTGGATGGGAGCTGGGATCTTGGCTTAAGTTTCCGGCTACTTTTTCAGAAAGGGGTGGAAACAGTGACTACTGCTGCTGCAATGGGCAACGTTTTCCCCCATGATAACTTCCGGTCCAGACACCATCATCTCCCCTGACCACATCAACAATGAGCATGGTTTTCTAGGACTCCAAAGGCAAAACATCTGCCAGTTATGGTGCAGTCCAGACTCAGACTGTACTGAATTACTGCTACAGAAACCCAGATTCAGCCTAGGTTTTGAAACAAGCTAAGATAAGAAACAAGAGTTTGGAAATCAATGCAGTTGTGGAGTGTGGCTAGCTGGTTGTGGGGAGCTGGATAGACAATCTTGACTGGTGTTACCTGAAGTCTGACTAGTGCATGATGGTGCGCTGGCCATTACTAGCCACTACCTAGGAAAAACAATGAGAACAAGTTTAAACGAATGAAACTTTCTTTGTCCAGTTAAGAAAGAGAGAAAGGCAAAATCACGGCTTAAAAATAGCACCTGCAAACTTTCATTAGTACCACAAACCTGTGCTTGGTAATATAATAAAGGAGCAGGAGCGTGGAGGCTGCCAGCACTGCTATAACACAAGCAAGCTCTGTATTCAATAAGGAAAGGATCCCACCCCACCCCCTGTTCTCCACCATTACCTTCCCTCTCTAAAGCCATGAATGTGCCTGAGGTTGTTTTACACGGGCTGGGTTGTACATGCAAAACTCTGTGACAAGCCTATTAAAAGTGTGTTAAATTACAATACTCCTGTTTAGGCTCCTTCACCAAGATGGGGACACTAATTTATGGCAGCTGCTGGATGACAAACCTGTAGATGACTTGAAGAAGCAAAGGAAGGATGCAAACTAAAATGGAGAGTATGGCATGGTAATTCCTTTGGGCAGGCCTGAATCCTAGGAAAATTTGCTTGTTTGTTTGTTTGTTTCTTTAGAACACTTTCAATGAAAATACAGTTAGAAAAGAACTCTTTTAGCTATGTCCTTTCTGCTCCCTGTCCCAGCCCGACTGTGTGAAAAAGCAGCTTTGCCATAAACAGATTTTACTATATCAGAGTCAAATTTTACTACATCATTATAGGAGCGTTCCACTGGGTAATATGACTGGCCGCCCTATCAGAAGACCAGTGCTAATGCTGTAGTGAAAACATGCCATCACACTTCCCCAATAAAAACTTTTATTGTATCCCAGTGCACATTAAAAACAACACTAACTGCATTAATACATTGTAATTTACTTTTGTATTGTGGAGCAAATGACAAACCTAGTGCTAATGAGGTCATATTTTCCATTACCCCAATGCAAACTCTTAGTTAATCCAGTCCTTGGAGATTTCCATTTGGAACTCAAGCACACTTGTGTGTGCACATGCGTGCACAGACACACACACTGCGCATGTGCTGGTAAGGGATGCTTTCACTGTCATTTTGCCAAATGTGGTGACAGAATATTATTTTATTTTAAACTGCTACTTTCAAAACTAACATTTATTTTTAATTGCTCTGACATTTGCATTTTGTTCACAAGGCATTCTTCAACAAAAAAATATATACAAGCATTTCCATCACCAGTGGTGTCTCTTACTTGTGAAGCCTCTTTCACACTGTGGTGAGCAGAAATGCAATTCTTCTGTGCTGCAGAAGATGAGGCTGAAAGGATTCTTTAGGGATTTCTTATATTTCAAGTGCAATTATTTAAGAAGCTGTAAGCTTTCCATTTTATTTTGTCATGAACTGAATGTTAGAAGAAAACTCATTTCTCAGGAGATATGGATGATTCTTTATTTCTAAACTTCCTGTGGTGTTTTCTTAATGATGCTATTAAATGATTAAGCTTTGCTTTTATAAATTAAATCACCAAAATGAAATCATTAAGGCGCTCTCAGTTTTATTAAGCATAGTTATTTGCCATCATGTGTAAATTCACTTAAGTAATCATCTACACTATCTGCTTTAAAATGGTGTTGGCAGCACCACAGGGAAGTCGGTTCAGCGTGGTGGATGGAGATAGCCCTGTCTCCTCATTTCAGAAGGCTCAAAATACACTCATAGAGAGCAAAGGATGTGTTTATATGAGAAAAGCAAACCAATGCCAAGGCTTTAATGCATGACAGATCACAGCCAGTCCCTGGCCAGGGGTTACCCCACCTCTGGGTTAACACAGTGTTGTACACAGGTGCAGCCTCTTCCCTCCCGGGTGACACAGAATTGGAGGCTCTATCAGGTCGTATTAGTTAGAAAATTACTTTGTCTTTATTTTCCCTCTAGTCCCTCCACCTTCTTCTGTCTTCATATCTGTTCTCTGCTCTCTGCTATTTGTTTTTGCCATGTTTTAGTCTCTACTCTGCTGATGAATTAGTCTGGTGCTCGGGGAGAAAATTGATCTTCACTTCTTACAGAAGTTGCAAGACAAGTTATGCTTAGTTCAGGCTGTGGTATTTTGCTAGACTGTGCTAGGATAAGAAATAGGTGGTACTAAGTATATAGAGTTGAACTGCAGCCATAGAAACTAAACCAGAGGCTCCCACTGATATTTACATTTGAAACCATTCCCTTTAGCTCTTAAAACCACTATACATTTTTAATGATGTTTTATCAGAGGTTTTCTTTCTGGAAAGATTAAAGGGAGAAAGGATGGAGCTTTAGTGACCTGGGAACTAGTTTCAAAGCAGAGGAAAAACTGTATTTCTGTTATCTTGTGTTGTGAACTGTGTATATGGTCAGGGTAGAAGTGATGAGGCAGCTTCATGTGATAGTGTAGGTATCTTAAGTACTTTTTCACATATGTGTCTGAGACAGGTAGGAATTATCCATAGCAAAGCAACTGAGGAAGGTGTAGTTTGCTCTGCTGCAATGGGATAACTTAATTGTCTTCTCTTAGAGCTGTGAAGAGCTGGATTCCTGCCCTGACTTCACATTGAACAGGTTTTGCTGATGGCTGTCCCTTCCCTTGTCACTGGAGACGATGGAGATAACAGGGACACTCAGCAATTGAGTTTGGCATGTGGTCAGAAGTACATAGTCACAGGCAGAATGTGCCTCTAGAGCAATCAAACCTCCCTCAACTATGGGCATAGTGTGTTTGCTTGTGGTGGGGTTTTTTATTATATATATATATATATATATTTTTTTTTTAACTTACTGAAAATATGAACTATAAAAATAGGGAATAATAAACAGTAGCTTCCCCCAAACCCTCATGTTACAAGCAGTCCTTACTGCTGTTGAGTTTCAAACTTCAGCCAGTAAATATTCCCAAACTCCACTCTGCATGTTGTCACTTTATCAGCTTGCTGGCAAATAACTGAGTAAGTAAATATTTCCTGTTATCTAGTTAAAATATTTTCAGAAAACTATGAGTAATCATGATTCTCTGAAAGCATCCCTGAAGTGATTTTGTCTACTTGCCTAAGTTTTCAATGGCAGAAGGTAATAAAAACAAAGTTGAAGGAATTTCAGAATAAAAAAATCATTCTGAACAGAAAGTTAGTGTTTCAAACTTATTGAGTGCAATTTTTTATATTCTCAGATAATTTCTTTCTGTGGCTGCTCTCTCATACAGTAGTTTGACAAACCTAAGAGACGTTTGCAGAATAATTTGGTATTGAGAAATTTTTTGCTACTGTTGAATCATTTTGTTATTCCCAATTAAGAAATTTTGGGTATAATGTGCCTCATCAGCTTAAGATTCCTCACCTGAGTTTTGC
The DNA here is from genome assembly GCF_963082525.1 of Nesoenas mayeri. NCBI lineage: Eukaryota > Metazoa > Chordata > Aves > Columbiformes > Columbidae > Nesoenas > Nesoenas mayeri. The sequence continues at coordinate 8,120,928 of NC_137563.1, read as the reverse complement.
CTGTTTTCCTTCTGAAAGTTGCTTATTTGCTCAAATTTCTCAGGAAGCCAAACATCCCAAAGTAAATAAATAATTCTCAGATGGTGGCAATATTAATAAACCCCAATTTGCATTATGTATATATGTTTATGTTTGTATATATATTTATTTGGTACTTATGTGCTAATGCATATCTGCTATAACTTAAAAATACTCTGAAATATATTAAGTGCTTTTAACTTTGATGTGGAAGCATATTAAAACAAATGAAAGTCAGTAGTAAATCTGGGACAATATTATTGAAAACCTGATGCAGATATCTGTGTTATTTGCAGACAGACCTTTCTGTCAGACTTTAAAATAGTTTTGGCTGAATTTTCAATGAAAGAGTTTAAACCATAGGAACAATAAATTTTTTTGACTTGACAGAAAACATTGTTATATAGACAAATAACTGGCATGGCAGTAAATAAATGGAGCACGTTTTCCAAACATCAATAGATGCCTGGGCAAAAGCCATTTTAACAGGAACAGATTTTTTGTGTGTGTGCAGTGGCTCCTGTGTAGTGTTTGGAAAATGTACCCATATGTCTACTCACAAATAATGTTTACCTGTAAGGAAATGCACACCAGGTTTATAGATGCTATTGAGTATTCTCAGTCCTACCACTATGAATAATGATGCTCACATGCCCTCAAACATGAGAAATGCTCATCTGAATACACTGACATACAGAATTGACAATATTTTTTGAAGAAGTATTCACAGGTAGACTTGACAGTGTTATCACTGCCACGCACCAGTGGAACGAAGAGTTTTGGGAACTTAGCAGAAACCCAGTTGTCAATATTGTTAATCTTGGGAGTTTGCTCCAAAGTATTTGGGGGAGAGTAGCAAGGTTTGGATTCCCCAGGGTGGACGACTGGTTGTGAGCCAGGTCAGAAACAGGCTGCTGGGCCTTAGGCAAGTAACTTTTCTACCTGTTGCATTTTTCCCCCATTTGTAATAGCTGACTAGCTATAATTATGTATAGGTTGCTTTAGAAGATAAATTACTTCGTATTTGCAAGGCAGGTGGAGGGTGGAAAAAAAAAAAAGGTGAGTTACCTCTGGTCTTTTAATTCCTTTTCTTGCTAGCTGCCCCTTGAAATTGTTTTCCTTTCCTAGAAGAAGAATGAGAAATGCAAGTCAGTGTTTCTTTCTGACATACAACATTTTTCTGAGCATTAAAACTTCATCAACCTTTTTAGCAATGTTGACCAGGGTAAGCCAGAGTGATACAAGAGAGAGACAGGGGGACAGTCCTGCACCAGCTGCAACAGGTAGTAATTTGGTTTGCTGTGCTCACATCCAAATTTTGTCTGTGAATTCACCCCCTGAATCTCATGGTGCTAGGTGGATACTATTTTCAAACGCTTAAGGAAAGCTTTTGAGTGTAATGTGCACTTCTCTCCTTCGACATTTAAAGACTGCAGCAGTGGGAGAGGCATGCAGCATATCTTTAAAAGCCTGAAAGCTGATGAAATCTCAGTTAGATCTGTTATCTCCCAATGCTTTAAAGGTCTTCAGCTGGGAGATTAAAAGAACAAGGTTACTGTGACAATTTGTTTACACGCAGGGAGAGATTAAGATCTCGTTGAAAAGGAATAAAAATAACATCATCTTGAGCTGTCACAGCATGAGACCCATTGTAATCAACACTGGTCTGATTTCAGGGATAATTTAAGACCAATTTATTATCTTAATTAAAAAAAAGAAGAAGGGAGAATTCAGTGTTTCAGATACCAGTTGAACGGCTAAAACACGGTGCCTCTAGAGTATCTACATTTTACACAGTTAGAAACTTTAGAGCTGTTCTGAAAGAGAAGCCAAAAGCAGATGATACAAACATTTGAGTTTGTCTTAATAAGCACTGGATTAATTATATAGTTAACCACAGAAAAACAACCCCAAAATTCCCAAGCATGCTAAAAACAAAAAAAAAACCAAAACCCAAAGCATAATTTCTCAAAGTCTGTTTTGACAGTATATGGCAAGCAGGTGAAAATGAAATAAATACATATGCAGAACCCCCTTTGATTATGTTTCATGCATAAACTTCAGCTGTTTAGTTACAATAATAAGATCATGCTGAATATAACTCATGATTGCTGTTCTTGAAATTTAAAATCCTCAGGTTGCTGGTATCCAAATAAATGCACAAGCAATTCTGAGTTCAGAGAAGGGGTTGCTGTGTTTCACAGGCATTTGATATCAACCACTACTACAAAAAGAGCCTATTTCTACTTTCTAATTCATATAAAATTGAGAAATCCATAGCTCTTCAAATAAAATGGAGTGGGGGGGGGGGGGGAAGAAAACTAAATGTATTTGCCTGGCCTGTTTTTGTGGTGTTTTTGCATTTGTTTTTACCAAACATGCTAATGGTTATAGAAATAATTTTGCATGCTCACAAAAAGCAATTTAAAATTTGTTTCTCGTGATCATTCACCCTTGGAAGCTGATGATACAAGTTGTTATATGCTCATCCAGCTGGTGGAAGAAGATCAGGTGACTCATATGACAGAGCTCCTGGCACAAATAACACATTTTAAAAGCAACTAGGGAGAAAAAGGAAATTTTCCACAAGTGTATCTTTTAAACAGAGTTTGGATCAAATCTGGCAAACTGGAGGAGTGTTTTCAGACATCTCCCTCAGAGAAAAAGGTGGGATGGGGCAGGTGAATTACTCATTGCAATTTTCTCCTCTCTCATGTCTCCTCAGGTTTATCCCACTGGACCACCCTTGAAGTTTTTGTGTTCAACATTGAACCTTTCCAAGCCTCTGAAACAGACTCGAGCATGGGTTAAATAAAAAGCTGAATCCATGAGAGCACAGTCAGAAAGAGGGGTTGGTAGGTGAATTCTCACCTGATACAAAATGAGAGAGACTCAAGGTGGCTTTGGGTGGGAATTTGCTGGATCCCAATGCCCCAAGGCAGGCAGACTGTCCCGTCTTCTTCCAAAACAGAAAAACTTTATAGCATCTTCAAGCAAACTACCCCAGTGTTTCACTGTTCTCAGCTTTAAGAATTTCTACCTGGAGAATGATTCAGATGCCTAAAGACAGGTTTCTACTGTAATTTTAAATCTCTTGTGGTATCTTGCCAAGCCTACAGCCTTGTCACAAGGGTACAAGCCTCCTACAAGTCCCTTATCATATCCGCCAGCCTGTCTTGGGTCCCTAAATTTACACTGAAGATTTATATACAGGTACTTGAGTTTCCCCCCTAACCTGAATCCTTCTTGCTGTAAAGTAAACTTTTTACTTTCTGGCCTAGACAGTACAGCTCTGCAGGGTAGATTATTCTCTTCTTTCATCTTTTACATTTCTGAAGACCCTCAGCTAAAACAACTGTGTTCCTTCAGTCTCTTTTTTCACAGGCCAAATTCCCTGGAGCTCTGATCTCTCTGCTCTTCCTCTAAACCTGGCACCAGCCAGTGCTGCATAGGCTGGAGGTCATTCAGGAGCCTGGCAGGCAATAGTCCTGCTTATACATGCTAATATCATATTTGCTTTGTCCACAACATCATGGAAGCATTCCCGCCTCTCTAACTTGATATCTACTCATCTTTTCATGTCCTTCAATGAAGTAACACTACTTTGCTTGGCTCATGCTGCGTTCACAAGCCTTATTCCTACTCAGACCTGGACTCTGAGATTGCCTTTAGGATTAGTACTTTGTTTTTTCCAGGCCATTTTTTCTAATTTATCAAGATCTATTTGAATTGCTCTCCTTCCTTTCAGTGAGCTGGCTGCCCACACACATCTAATACACATATTTATTTCACTTGCCTTAATGAATGCATTGAACAGAACCGGTCCGAGGACAGAGCCCAGGGGAGCCCAGTCAGTATCGCTTTCCATTTTGCCCTCTGATAGCTTACCTCTGCAATCCCCATGGTTCAGATATGCTTTTCTACATGGTCCTTTTATTCACTTGCCCCAGTCAGAGAGTAATTTTCCTGGAGATTTGGGGTGTGGTGTAAAGGCGCAGATTTCAAAGCAATATGTCATTTTACCCCATCTGACTGTTTATTTCCCCTCTCCCATTGTATTTCTTTGTCCTGTTGCCCTGTGTATAAAGGCAATATGAATAACCCTGAGCCATGTGAAGGGGGAGGTTACTGTGACTCACACTACCATGCTTTTTTGTTCCCCCTTTGGTGCTGTATTGCCTAGTGCATGTCCTCACTCCTGGCTCTCACCACAAAAGGCAGCAACAATCAACCAAACCTCCAAATGAGTAATCTGCTCACAAAGAGCCCTTTGAGCACACAAAGTAGTTGCAGGGAGGAAACGTCCCACTGGGGAACCAGGTGGACAGCAAACATTCGCTTTCCATTACAAATGAGTTCAAGGGAAATGGAGTCACCCCAGCATGGGATGCCAAATCCTTATCCAAAGCTACTTCCCACCATCCAAGCCAAACATACTTCCCTTTCTCTCTCTCCCCATCTCCCCTCCCTGTTTACAAACACGTTTACAAGTACTTGATAGGTGACCTTATTTACTTAGTAACCTGTGGATTCATTTATCTTGAAATTAGCAGGTAATGAACTGGAAACCCTCAACAACCCTCCCACTAATTAACATGATAATAAGATTGTTTTGCTCCAGAGGTACAATTAGCATGTATGAGCTAGAGGGGGAGAAAGATCAATAAAATGTCTGAAGGGTACTAGGAACCAGCTTCAAGAAGAGAACAAAAGAAAAGGGCTTTATGGGGTTACAGCAGCAGCAGCAGCAACAACTTATAGGCCTTGTGCTTTAAAGATATCCCGAGTAGTGGCTCTCTTTCCAACAGATTGCCTACAAGTAGGCTGGGAGAAGCTAACTGTATCAGATACTACTTATTGCATTCAGAGCACATTAAGGGTATATGAAGAGTATTCTATCCAAAATGTTCAAAAACGTGGCAATTAAAAAAAGAAAAAAAGAAGCTTGGGAAAAAACTGGAATGTGTATGTGGCATCTGCAAGGAAAGATTGCACAACAGTTTTAATAGTCCCTCTTTGCTAAGGCAGATAAGTTTGGCTGAAGGGAGTTAGGGAGAACTGACTGGTGAGGGTGATGTGCAGGTGGAGAGAGTTAACTTTGCCAGCCAGGTATGTCTTTCATCTCAAAATTCCTTGTTAGGTCAAAGAAAACTGTGCCAAAGCAGGGGTATTCCTCCTCATAGAAAGGAATATGAAAGAAATGGGATGATTTTTCTTTTCTGCTTTTATAGTTGCTTGTCTACTGATGTGTTTCCATCTACATAGGCTGGATCCAACACATCCATGTCTGTATTGGGACAAGAGGAGAGATATACAGCTGAGATCCATGATATAGTTACATGCAAATATGACATAGAAATTAGTGAGCTACTGGGGAAGAAAGAGTATGGGGCTACAGCCTTGCTAGTCCCTCTGAATCCTTCTGTGAGTAAATTCACACCTAATTATTGAAAACAAAGTATAAAGTAGGACTCTAGCATTTGGTGCACTCTCTGGTGTGGAGTTGAAGAGCCAGCAAACTTTACTACTGCCCTTTAAGGCAGATATTGCTGGATAAATGAAGAACTTCAGCTTTCAACTTGGAGGAGAAACTTGGTTTAAATCTCTGCAGGTCTCAGTGAAATTCAATAGGCTTCTTTATTTTTTTTTTTAAGTTCCCATAAGTATTGACTCCTCTTCTCAAAGCCACATATTGCCCTGGATGACTCGGGCAATGAGGTCATTCACAATTGCTTGACGTAAATGGTGGGTCCTGAAGGCTCAAATCTGGCCCCACGCTCTTTCCCTCACATCTGGCTTAACTCCACATCTGTCCCCCTCATCTGTACTGACGCCTTCTGTTACCTCCGAAACTTTACATTGTGCAGCAGATTTCTGCACAGACACTGCTGAGGATTTGGATATTTGTGTGTCTGGAGCACAGTCTTCAGGTAGTACTGACGAAGAATATTTTACCATGCGTCTGATTTTCAAATGAATGTTATTCATCAGTTGTTCAAGTTCACTGAATATTGTCTCCTGGCATTCTTTAGAGTGCGAAAGAGGAAGGAAAACTATTAATTACTTTTGATTGACATCTTCCATTTGTGTGTGTATGTGTAGGGGGGGCTTGTTGTGCATTTTTTTAATAGAACCTCAGGTTTGAATTGGGTAAACTGACACCTTGCAATCTGATCTGACAGCCCTGCTTTGTGTGGGAGTTTGTACGACTCCAAAATTTCAGCTGTGAGACTTTCTGCGTGAGCAGTCATTTTATTAGAAGTTTTGACACCTCTCTTAGCAGGGATCAGTGCCCGCTGTGTGAACAGAAACACCGAAAAGAGCATTGTGTGATGCACAGTGCGAAGGGAATAAAAGAAGTTCTGTACCAAACAGCTCAGATTATCTCGGATAAAGATCTTTGAAGACCTTAACTCACAATAATAATAGGGACCATCCCACTGTAATTATTTTCATGGATTTAAATTATCTTTTAAAAATCACAGATGCCCACACAGTTTTGTTGCATTTTGTTTCTCCCTCTGAATCTGTGTGTTTTCTGTTATTTTGGGTTTAACTGTTTATCATGTTCTTTCGTAAGAGGCGGGCAGCATCTTTGGTTTGTTCCAACTTTGTGGCTTGAAATTTGCAACTGATTTGTTGGCACTGGGCTCTGAAATTATTGTCTGCACCTGTATGCGGTACATCAGGTGCCTCAAATGGTCCAGACCTCATTGGTGCTACGGATCATGCTCAGCTCTGCTGACACTGATGGGACTGAGGAAGGGGGAGAACTGAAAAGATGCTGTTTAGTGCATTATTTTGAAATAGATAAACTCTGGCAGGACTCACTGGAAGTGTCCTGCCTCCACGTGGGGTGCAGCTGGGTAAAAGGTGGTTGGCCAAGTGAAAAGTATATCAAAGAGAGACTGATTGTAGGAGCAAAGGGAAACGTAGGGATCTGATTTGGGAGGAGAAGCTCACAGGGGCTGCACCTCTGAGGACTGATCCAGTCCTGAATGTAATGCACAAACTCTGTCTTCTCTTTTTACTTCATCTATGTTAACTAAAATGGTGGGTTTGTGTTTACCTGAACATGATCTTGAGTGGGAAAGTAATGAGTTATGTCTGAAATTTCTTGCCTTTCTATTACATCCCCAGTGTACCCTTCCCATTAACTGGGGGGCTTCTTGAACAAGTTTTATACTGGGGAGAAGGGAAACAAAACCTGATCAATGTAGAAACCAGGCTGAGAGTTTTGAGGGGAGAAAGCAGGATGCTGTTTTGTTTTGTCTTGTTTTGTTTTTTTTTTTCCCCCTGCTCCTACTCACCTGTCCTCAGCTACGTTGATAAATATCTGCAAAGCATTTGCTAGGGAGGTTCCTAGGAGTTCATTGTAATGAGCAATCCTTCTGGCCTAGATTTGTATCTTCCTTGAGAATAGGTGTAATTTTAGATCTGCTTTGCAAGCTCTTCTTTTTTTCCTTTCCCCCTTTTCTTTCCAATACTCCTCAGTACAATAGGAATCTTGTCCCATGGTGTGAAGCCCCTGCAGAGTTATAAAATTGTGTCACCTTCCCTGCCTCCCTTATAAGTTACTCTATGTGACACTATTAAAAAGAAAAACCACAGGATCTCCTGGGATCAAAACAATGTCCTGTTGTTATCTCAACACCACTCCGTTTGGCTTTTTTGGCTTTTACCTTTCATTTCCTACAGCTTCATGCAAGCAGAGCTTGCCTTGCATTGTGCTTCATTCCATGCATGCATTTTCTCAGAGAAGATGCTTTTATTTCTAAAAGATATGCTGGGTGGCCAGAGGTTTCAGATTTCTGCAGCAGGGATTCATCTCTTCCAGGAAGGGGGAGGTTGGAGTGAACAGGCCAGCTGAGAAACTTTCATCTCTGTGCAAGAATGGAGGAGAGACTTAGATGCTCATCACTTCCTCAGAATAAGATTTAAGCTCAAGTATTAACTAATAAACTCCCTATCCTGTGGGAGTTGAGACAGGGTGTGTGGGGGAGGGAATGGATTGAACATGTGTGAGTTTCCCACTTTGAGCAGGAGTTTTGGTGGCCTGGAAAATGTAATGTATTTTTCCTTGCAGATGCTCTGGAGTGTGACTTAGAAGCCTTCACGGCTCAGACAGTTTTGCAGAGCGAGCTACCAGTAAGCCCTTTGTCCTTTGCATGATGTTATTGAATAAGCTCAAGGTATTTCATACTTTAAAACAACTTACCACTGTAAGCAAGTTGCTCCAATTGGTGTTTTCACACTCTTTCCTGTCTATTAACAACAAGAGAAGTTACCTATGCAAGAACAGGTTTATCCCTGTTGTAAATGCCCAGGTCCAGAATACTACTGCATGTTATACACCCTTAAGTCTATTTGAATGTGTGATGTATCCAGTCGCATTTTCTATGTTACACATTTCTGCACTGTGATTTTATTTGTAACTTGAAGATCCTGCTATTATGTATTACTGTAACTTGAGGATGAAACTCTTCATAATGCTACCTTACATTTATTGTTTTTGACCCAAAAGCCCACAAAGTGCCTGATGAATGCTAAATGGCTTTACCAGAGACCCTGGAGGTCTTTAATTACAGTTATATCCATTTTACAGATATGCTAAGTGAGGGTTTCAGTAGTTTGTACTAGAGCATGTGGGATGACTTGGTATAGTACATAAAGCTGAGATAAGCAACAAATTTTTGTGCCAGTCTACAAAATCTTCCTATGAACAGTCTAACATTTATCCTTCAGCTCATGCGCTTGGGGAGTGGACAGGTAGCACAGTACAAATTTTCCTGGGTGGGACCTGTGACTACATAGCAAATAATTTTCCAGCATCCTAGAGCTGTAGTATCCCATGGTACTGTGTTGTCCAGAACTGAAAGAGGGCCCTTGATATCACCCAATGGCACATGTCCATCACTGCTATTTTTGAGGTATGCACAGAGCTGTGGCCAGGAATGGCTGCAAAACTGACGTGCAAAAGGGTCTTTGAAATGAGAATGATGAAGCAGGTCCCTCATTATTTGCAGTTTTGGTGTTGGGTCATGGTTTCTCCTGGAAGAAGAAGAGCTCTAGGACTGCAGCATCTTGCATTTTGTCTCACATGCTGTCCAGCTGCTCTGGGAACTGACGCCAGCTCTCCTTACGGACTGGAAGGATTGTTGGGCTGGAGAAGAAGCATTGGATTTCTTGAAGGTCTCTGTAACAGTGACAAAAATATCTTACAAACTGTACAAAGCTAACTCATCTTGATGACAGTATCATTATAGTGAAAGCACACAGGTGAGATGCTGTGCCAAACCTCTGTTTTGTCCAGGAACTTATGTGGCCTGTTCACCTCCATATGTAAAAAACTTTTTGTCATTGTGAGTTTTTTAAAGCAAAGGCTGTTTACTCACAGTTCTACAGAAAATCAGGTGACTGAGGAGGAACCTGAGCCAGAACTGCTGCATCCACATCTAGGAGTCTATCCATTAAATAGGTTCCTCATAGTCTTAAATTTGTGAACAATTTAAGTATTAATAAATTAATTAGGTACTTAATTAATTAGTATGAAAATGTAACAATGTGATGTAGTAGTACATTGCAGGCAATCCCATGTTGTCTTGTTAAAGACAGCTTTATCTTTTTAATTTCCAGTGGTCACTTCAAGCGTTGGAAGATGTTGCAATTAATGTGCAGTTCCTACTCTTGGCTGGTGAACCATTGTGCCAGCCCAGCCCTTCCAGCAGCCAGGCAGAGAGGTGAGCACAGTCTGGCCCCTTGTTTCTACACAAAGACCTATTGTGGTAGGCATATCTACCATAATCCCTTTTACCTTTGTGTGACATTTCTGAATTTTTTGAGGTTGCACTTTTTTTTTTTGTTTGTTTATTTTAATTAAACATGACTAAACAATGATTCTCTGGGTGGGAATCATTCTTCCTAATAACCACAGTGTGCATACTAACTATACTGAAAATAAATCTTGTCTCTGACTAGTTAAAAATTGCAGTGATTTGTTGATGCTTTTTACCTGTCACTAGTAAGATATAAATATAAATAAGTAGAATTACATTTAAAATATCCATCACTTCACATATGGAGAGTGGCAATGAGTGGGCTGTAATAATAAAATATACTTTATAAGTGTCATAATCATTCAGACACCAGGAACTCATAAGCCACAGCTCTGACATTCAGATGATGAATTGTGATTTTGTTTTAAAAGCCAGACATGTCAACTCCATGTGCATATTGGGAATTGTAGTTCAAGTGACCTCTGCTAAAACACTGACCTTAACAATGACTTTGTTTTACATTTCCCAGAAACTTTTTAAAGTAGGTGTGATACTTTCCAAATGCAGTTGTTGCACTAATATTAATATAAAGTCATTTAAAATATTGTTGACACCTTTGTTGTGGTCATATATTATATGACACAGAAAATGAGATTCAGTGAATGGCTTAAAATTAATTCTATTTTGGAGAATTGGTAACATTGTAAACCCCTGGAGATTCACCTGTGTGATATATGATATCACTGGATAAAATGATATTCTTCTAAACTCTACAGCTCATCCATTCTTGCATGTAATAAATAAATACATTAAATATACATATGGAGGAGTGTTTGTATTGGTACATATGAAAGAGGATTAGATAACACTCAAGGGAGACTCCATGGACTGTAGGGATCTTAAATCTGATGGAGGAAGGTTGATTCAGTGGACTTTAGAGACCTGGATTCTGCTCCCCTCTCTCCTGCAAGTTCCTCCTTTCTGACCTTGGATAAGCCATTTAAAACCAAACCTTTAAAGCATTTAGGCTCCTGATTCCTGTCAAGATGCCTGATTAATTCTGATTTCAGTGGGAATTTAAGATCTGAAAAGGAACTGAGCCCTAAAATCCCTTGAAAGATCAGGGCTGTGTTTCTCAGGGTTTCAGTTCCCTACTTTTGAGATGGAGGTAATACTAATTCACGGGGACTTTGCTTGAGTGAAAGCATAAAGGATCAGGAGGCAACATGGACCTGGGAGCTGTACAGACGTGTGAAGTCCTGTCTCTGATCCCTATGAATACCTGCATGCACTACATAGATATAATTATAGTCATATCAAATGAAAACACAATTAAGTTCCAGAATTGGAGCTGATTGGCATAACAAAGCTGAGATTTACTGCTTCCTTCACCAGACAGGCGCAGGTTCTAACACAAATCATGCCTCTTAGCCTTCAATTTGATAAACTTTCAGCTATTTTGACATGTAGAGCCAACTGCAGCCTACTCCATCCTGACAAAAAGAGCCTAACAAATGGATTTTCAGTCACCCACTGAACAGAACTAGATGACAGATCTACATGAAATCCTTTTTGGAGGGAAGGCAGCCTTTTAACTTGATTGATGAAATTATATCTAAATCTGGTAGATTTGGGACTTCAAAGGCATTTTTGCCTACTTAGGGCATCCCAGATGAAGGGAGTATGCTATTTGTACCAAACTCCCATGCTCAAGTGGTTTGCAAATTGACCCCTTTGTAATAGGTTAAAGGTTCCGCGCTAGATAACGGTGGTTCATTTTGATTAATTATGTCAGGGAATTAATGTATGATTACTAACTTTTAGCAGACCCTGCTCTTTTTGACCTCGAGCTGCTTGTTTGTGTGGCTGGTTGTAATTTTCGGCCAATGGGTTACGAGAGGTCACTGTGTGGTCAGCATATTTTAAACAAAGAAAAAGGAGGTGGGAAAGGGGGAGCAGAGAAACAGCAATCTCAGACCAGAGTGAGTGGACTACAGTTTACTGGCCTGACAGCAGAGATTTGTTAAGTGTTTTAACAGTAGAGTTTTATACATTTACCCTTTCCAATAAAATATTCTTCTGAAGAGCTAAGAGAGTGGTCTGGAAAGATGTTGGGATGATAATTTAACAGTTGAATGTTAAGCCCATAATTGCACTTCATACTGGTTTCAATAGCAGAGAACCTTGTTAAAAAATAAATTGGGCAGTGTTCCGTTTAGCACTTGGATTGGCTGAGAGCAAGGCTGAAAGCTTCTTATTAAGCCAATGTCTAGGAAACACTGCTTACAAATTTCTTAACCAATCACCAAAGTTAGTAAAGGTTGATAAAACAAGGTTTTAGTGGGGATTTAGCTCCATTTCATATTTTAAACTCTTGGGTGGCTATGTGAAGCCATCCGTGAGTTTCTAAAGACTAGAAAGGAAATACGTGAGCCCCAATCCTGTAAAAACCTCTGCGCCCTGAATCAACTGTATTCACTGTGTTCAATATCGTATTCAATAGAATTGCTCATGCCGAAAGTGAAGGCCATGCCTAGGTCTTTACAGGACATTAGCTTTTCTATGAAAATCATGGTAGACTATTGTGTAGATGAAGAGACTAAGAACCAGCCTTAAATTCCTCCAGTCCTTGCACAAACTTGTGGTCTGATTCTGGCAGAGATCTTGAGACAGAGGGAGCTAAGCACACACTTAAGTAGCAACTTAAGTAGGACTTGTATTTTAGAGATGCTACATTCTAAGAGCCATTGGAACCATGGATATTTATCACTCCTGAAAATCAAGTAATACTTTCTGCTGAGCCTAAGTATACTTAGAATTCAGTAGCCAACAGCAAATTTAAAAAAACAAACTGCTATTATCTTCCCTGGGCCTCACTCTTACGTTAAAAAATGGGTCTAAAATGTCTACCTTGTTTATAGAAACACTGAGAGGCTTAGTTCATTAATGTTTGCACTGTGCTTTATGGTCCTTAGATGAAAGGCACTACTGATGCTTAAAGAATGATTATTATTGTAATAATTATTCCAAGAACAATAGGCACATTTGTTTTATTTTCCACCGAGCCCCTTCAAACACCAGGGTGTCCAATTAAACTGTAATCAGAATAAGGTATTCTTGGTTGTACCTTTTTGTCTACATGGGGCTCTGTAGTTGGCTTTGGATCCCCTTAATTTTGTTGTTCCTTGCAAAAATGTGCTTTTGCCAAACTACATTTTGCGTGAGAACACCATAAAAAAGTTTTGTTGGAGGAGAAATGGATGCTATCTGGACAAAAATGTGTGGTGTTAGGCTAGAAAAGGACACATAGAGCTAGAAAAAATGTGAAATTTGCAGAGTGAGAGGAAGAATTTGATGGAAGAAAGAGAGGGGAAAGGTGCAGTCAGTGACTATAAGAAGACTGCATATGGAGACAGAGATAGCAGTGGCGTCACAGAAACAGAGAAACTAAAGGAAAGAGAAAAAGAAGTATCTAGAGTTGTGCGTATATATGTATACACACAAACCTTACCACTTAGTAAAGGAAAGACTTGTGTCAGGCTGACAATTCCTGAAGCCACTATCCCATTTAAAGAGGCAGCTACAAACTGATGCTTCAGGCAGAAGTAGCTACAGCGCGTCCTGACCCTGCTCCATGACTGACAACCAGAAATTCCGTTTCCTAGTCCCTGCTTTGACTATTAGATGCAATTGCCTCTTGAGCTCTTCATTTAATGGAAAGTCTCACAGCTGCTGTCAGAGCATGAATGTCACTATTATTTACTTATTTAGTCATTTTACAGTAGTGTTAGTGATCTCAGGCAGGTCATTGTACACACATTTAATAAATGGCAATCCTGCCTCAAATGATTTACAATCAAAGCTGTTGATTCAGGAAAGTACTTGCACACACATGCTCTTCAAGTAATCACTAGAGCACATGCTAACTTGCTGTCATACATCAGATGAAAACTTCCTTCAATGTTGTCTGTGCAGAACTAGGTCCTGAGCTGAAAACATAACAGACTGTGGGAAAATAAAAGAGTTGTACGGGAAATAAAGATTTCAGGATGTGCTAGGACTATGATAACATTTTCAGCTGGGTTTTATAAGAAAACAAGATTTATGCAATCATGTTGTCTGTCTGACTATCTATCTCTAGTAACTCTTAAACTTGGACAATGTCAACCACACTTGGCAGAAGGATAGGCAGTGCTGGACTAAACACAGGTCTGCAGCTCAGACACATAGTCCTCAGTTTATCCAGTCCCCGAAGATCACTAGTGGTTGAGTTTGCATGGCACCCAGGTGGCTGGCATTGCTTACTAGGAATCATGGAATCACAGAATAACCTGAGTTGGAAGGGACCCACAAGGATCATTGAGTCCAACTCCTGTCTCTGCACAGGACAATCAAGCAGAAGGGTAAAATGACACAGGCACAGCCAGGCTTTTAGGCAGAGGAGAATACACTATTGAAAGGTCAAAATATCAGGTTTTAGAAGTTCTGATTCCCAGGGAACCTTTGGCTTATTTGCTTTTGAACATAAGGGCATGAATTTCTTAGCCCTTTGAAGGTGAAGGGAATTTGGTGTTGCTTCCTATGGAGCTAGGATCATACCCTGTTACACAGCCTGTGGGGACAGAAAATGTTTGTTTCCTTTCTTAACAGGGAAAAACAAAGCAAATTAGGAGCAACAGTCTTTGGGGTTGGAAAAGAATGTGTCAGACATTAGTTGTTTTTTACACATTTGTACATCAGAGAGACACATTTTCATGCTTTTGTGTGTGCCCAGGTTTTGGTGCTTGCACACGCTCTGATTAAAGAATAACTCTGAACAATGTTCTTTAATTTAATGATCTTAATAAGCATGTAGGGGAAGTGTCTTTACTGTATAGACACAAACAATGCTACATGCTTCCACATGAAACATAATTAGGGTGTGTAGTAAAATAAAGGGGTGAGGGGGAAGGGGACATTTTTTAAAAAATGAGAACAGAGGTGACTTCCAACAAAACTTCAAAACCAGCTTGGCTAACAATGAACATAGCCCCATTCTTTTTAATCATCAACAAAATCTATCACACATGTTCTTTCAAGTAAAGTTTATTAGAAAGAAATTGCTACTAGAGAACCACATGTGAGCTCTGACTTGGCAAGGTCAGGCCAGGGCAATAAACCCTTGAACTTTACAAATATGCAAAGCTGACATAAATAACAAATTAAACCCAGCCAGGTGTAGAGCTGCAGCAAGCTGCTTGCCAGAAAGATTCAAATTCTGGCCAGCGTGACCTCTGTTAGCTTGTGTGGAAAGCGGGGGCTTATCTCCTTGGCTTGCTGTCCATTAGGGTTTGTACCTGGGGGCTCAGGTCACCTTCTTCTCATTAGCTTAGAAAAAATTATATCACTTCATTAGAGGTGTTTATTCAGCTTCTGGGTGTCCTCAGGCATTTGGATGCATTGCTGGGTGAGTGTTGATTTTGTCAGAGCCAGAGACTGGGTGTTTTGGGTCCTCTTTGAGGGAGCAGTCCAGGATCAACTAACAAGGGAGAGCGTGGAGATGCTTCTGCTGTAGGATTTGATGAGGAAGAGATGACTATGGTCTTTGACCACCGTATAGGGTGACATACATCCCAGATAGCTGAAGCCTGGAAAATAGTAAACATAAATGTACCACAAGCCAGCTGACTGGACCTGTGAGCCCTCTGAGAGCCGCTGCTTGTGTAGCTCACAGAATTACACCTCACCTGTGTACTATTTTGGATTGAAATCCAAGAGGTGCTTTAGAAAAAGGAGCAAACTCTTGTGCCCATTTTAGCCATATCTGTTGCAAATTCTCTGTGTAATCAGGACTTCATTAGAAGCATAATTCTCACTGCAATCAATCACTGTATCGTTCTGAGCTACACTGCTAGGTTTCCAGAGGCATTCAGCTGCAGATATGCCATCTCAGTGGGATTTTCAAATGTCTCTTAAGCACATTAAGCACCTAACTTCCACTGAATGTTCAAGGGGTTTTTAAAATCCCACTCTGTGTCTCTCTACATCTTGCCCTTAAACAAGTGCTTAATTTTAAGTGCAGGTAGTTTCATTGGTGTGTATAGTACCACTTGTGTGGTTAAAGTTAAACATGTGCATAAATGTGCAGTTAAACCGTGGTTGTAATGGGTGGGGGAGGAATTTGATGCAAGTATACAGTGCTTTAAATATAAATGTTTCACTATCACACCTTAATTTTAAGATACTCGTTTGAGGTAGATGCAGTAAAAAAGAAGTGTCTCTTTAGACTTGAAAATTGAGAAAATTTGTTCTGAGAATCACTAAAAGGGAATAATATGGCATGCCGTGACATGATGTTCTATGGAATCCCTTTACAAGTGTAACCAGACTTTACAATATCTTTGCTAGGAGAACTCCTTTGATTTTTTTCCTTAAATGTGAAGCCATACCTCTTACAAAGAAGATTTACTCCGAGAAACAGTACTCTGTGGTGACTACTGAACTGTGGTCTCACCTTGAGCAACACATTTTGCCTCTCTGTGTTTCTATTTTCCTTCCCACTGTCTTTACTATCTATATTATAAGAACTCTGGGGCAGAGACGGTGTCTATGTTTGCATAGCTCTCTCTGTAATGGTGTTGTCTCTCTGCTGGGACCACTCAGTGGTGTCAGTAGTAAAATCTAGTGACTTTCTTGCATGATCAAAAAACCTGTAGGAATAAGCAATCAGGAAAAAAAAACCAAAACAAAACCCTCTTTCCTAGTTACTTCAGGTTTTAGTTTTGTCTCTGAGTCACAGGTTAGAGCTTTTCAACATGTGAGGTTTATATAGGCTCGTTAAAGAGATCTGTCCTGATAAATGGGTCGGATGCTTTTTATAGAGTTCTCCACTGGGTCCACTCCATCATAATGAAGCTTCAACACAGGCCTCCACAGAGCTCCAAGAGAAATCTGGGAAGGAGAAAGTGAAGGGAGATTGGGTGAGTTTACACTATGTGTTAAGTGGAAGAGCTGCAAAGAGGTTGGGAGACTTGTCATGACATGCAATTAAAGGCTCCTCTGGGAGAGTCTGTATAAACTCTACACGTAGCAGAAAGAAAACAGACAGCTGACAGTTGTACTGTGAGGTCTTAGAAGAATATACAGTGTTCACTGCTGACACTCAAAGGCAATTTTGCTGAGTTCTGTGAAGTCTAAACACTTAGAGTTAGGACAATTCCTGTCAAAGAGCATGAATTTCTGTTCTAGCTGTTACGAGTTATCTTCCAGGAGCGTCTCTTGAACTGAACCTGACATACACTTTGTTTATTTTAGTTATATTTCCATTTGATGCAGGCCATTGCAAGTGTTTGTTGCCTTTGCTATTAATTGTGTCTGAAGCATGTGACAGGTATCTGCCTGGGTTTCTATTCTGAGCACATCCTGTGATTTTTGCATCAGACTTTTGTTGTGTGTCTCAGACTTTGTAGAAGGACTGTGTGCGTGCATGTGTGACACATCCAGAAGTGCAAGTGGGGAGATCTAGGGACAGAACAAGTTCTGCAGGGCTTGGAGCATCAGGGAACAAATAAATCTTGCCTGGAAGGACCCAGTTCTTAAGTACCTTGAGAACTCTGTTGAAGATTGAGGCTTGTTGGTTGGGAGAGGAAGGATGAGAGGCAACCTCTGATCTACCAACTATTTCAGCCCCCCTTTTCTTCATAGTGTTGAGAAGCCTGAATGAGGATCTGAGTTGGTTTCAGATTGAGTGACTACTTGAAATATTTAATTAGAAGGAAATCTCCACAGGTCTGCAGTGAAACTTGTGGTCAAAATGAAAAATAGCTTGGCAAGAGCTTTAACCTATGTTTCTCTTAGTGACCTGGGTGAGGTCTCTAATCAACAGGCTGGTGGCTATTTTGGTCAAGGCCCACATTTACCATAACACTTCAATGGATCAGTATTGAAGGTGGCTTCTATTTACTCCATGAAGATCCCTGTTCCATGTCACAGAGTCCATTGTTTCTCTTATTCTTCAGTTACCAGAACAAATGGGAGGAAGTCACTAGGCTGAAGAAGTAGAGAAAGAAATCACACTTTCTTTGACTTCTTTTAGCATTCCAAGTACAGGTCCTTAGTAAAAAAGAAGCAGAATGTACAGAACTTGAGCATCAGTCATATCGTCAGAGATATTATCACAAAATATTCTGGGTTATTTTAGGGGGATGGGATGGCTTTACTATACAAAGACCTTAGAAGTCCTATAGAAGGAACTCAAGTAGAATTTTATTTATTTCTAGATATAGGGGAATGGCAAATGAGAAGAAAACAACTTGGAGTCCACCAGAGAATTTAGAGTGCAAATTTGATTTGTATGGGAATATCATGGTGATGGGAAATATAGAAAACTCTAAGTTTTGATGGTTGGACCAGGCTCAGAGCCTAAAGGCATATATCACTGAAGAGTATTAAATATTTAAAAGAAGGTTTATTTAGACTCCTCAAAACTGACAGGATCTTAAATACAAGATCATATGGCAAGAAAGCTCAACATCATTCTTGTCAGAGTGAATTAACTGTGGTGTATAGCCCTGTATAAATAAGCAGCCATGGAAACTCCCAGCTTCATCTAAAGTTCTGAAAAACAAAATCATCTCCACTCAGATGAAAAAAAGAATAAGGCCAAGGTAGGAAGAAGGAGGATAGACTCAAGCTCTTTGAGCAATTTTGTCAGCACATATTTCTCATGTAACTCCTCCATTATTTTAGCAGCAGAATACAGAAAATTGTATTTCCAGGGTCTGTTGTTTGTTGCCCAGTACAACTAGCATTGGTTGAAATGAAAGACATCAATGCATTTCATCATAAAATTTTTCAGATAAATCTTTCCCTTCTAGGTATTTCTTTGAGCTTTTGGGGAAGTGCTCCTCCTTAGGGGAAGGAGTTGCTATTATTATTAAAAAGAGATTCAGCCAGGCTGTTCCCGTGAGACTCACTGACAGTATTCATCTGTAGCTTTCTTTTTTTAATCCTTTTCAGTACTGCATTCCCACCTGGCTAAAAAATTGACTCCCCTTGCTTAGACTGGTGGACTTTGTGGCAACACAGAAAATAGTTTGGCCCAGTAAATGATGATGAATATGTGTTGGTCATGCTGGTGTAAAGGGCGTGGGAGTTCCCCACAGATATGGCAGATCCTGGAAAGGAGATTTTGCCAAGAGCAGCAGCAGTGCACATTAGGGCGATGTAGACCTCCTCTTACCTTGTTGGTGCATCATAACAAGTCTTGAGAGGGTTTTAAGGATCTTTGCTCTTCCAAAAATTCTCCTTCCTAAGCTATAGCATAGAGCTGCCAATGTGGTATTCGTGCTGCTGTAGAAGCATTTCTTCAGGAGGTCAGTGGGGGAGTGTAATCAGTTTAGAACTGGATGTTGTAACTTACATGAATGAAAGATTTTTTTCTAAAGGTGACATTAAGATGAAATATTTAAGATAAACCAGAAGATTTGACTGGAAATTCACAATGTCCCTCTGAAACAGTCCATGCTGATTTACTGATCTTCCTTTTTCAATTTATGAGCTGAGACCAGAGTATACCACTGGAGGATGAGAATAGAGTAGTCATATTAGAGCCAGCTCATATATCCTACAGACAGACTTTAGAAGAATTAGAAAGTATAATAAAGTGCTTGTCCCTTTAAGACACTGCTTGGCTCCTTGCCAATTTAGATCCTGGAGCATTAGATATTTTAAAAGCCCTTAAAACTGTCTCTCTTTTTTCTATTTTTTTTTCTCCTCCTCCTTGTCTGAGGTTTTCACCTTTTAACAATGAAGAAACAATAGTAGGAGCATCCTGTGCTTTACAGCTTTCTCCCCCTACAGCTTACTGAGGGATGAATTCTGTGACCCAACACGTTATTTTAAATATGAGATAACTCTTTTGAAGACAGGCCATGTATAAGGCATGTAAAACAGAGAGAAAACATACAATGTTTTAAATGCAAATTCTTGGTTTTACATAAGAGTAGTAACACTGGGATATACAAAGGCACCCAGGTACTTTTCGAGCACATAACTACGGCCAGGCCACTGCAGTGACCTTTGGTCCCTGACATTTTCAGCTAATGGTCACCGTATGTGGCAAAAAAGCTGACCCTGCAGTTGCTGTGGGACCTGACTGGAGGCTTGAATGTCTCCTTGAAGGGCAGCCACATTATCACTGAGCTCAGTGGCCCATGGGTCAAATGCACAATTACCAATTTGGGCTCTACTGCAGCACCCATTGTGATACACTCCATGTGTCTGGTCCTCCCAAGAGAGTCTGAGGGCTTTAAAGATATCACAGTCATTCTGGAATTATTTCTAAAGTGCATTTTGTGCAAAACCAACCCTTCTGCTAAAGACTTTGATGTCTAAATAAGGATTTTGTTTGAAGATACTGTTCCAGAAAGTTTTTTGGAGGACTCTGTTTTGGCTAAGCTCTGATATATATATAGTGTTATATATATTGCAGGATGGAAGGAATTTAGGGAAAGAGGAAAGGTGGTCTGGGGCAAAAATAAAAACTAAAATAATAAGCCATCAACCTGCGCTCATTTCATGAACAATACAGAGTACAGAAAGGACCCAAGGATCTTTTTGTGTCATAGCAGATGAATGGAAAATTGTGATTCACTCCACTATTTGCTGTTCCTTCAGATCCGACCTTTCTTGTGGTTGAGACTCAGGCAGAGATCCCTACTAGTTTTAGGCAGCAATTTCTTCTCATGCAGTGGGGAGATTAAACCTGCTGAAAGACCTCTTCAAGGGAGGATTCAATGTTCCTTTCCTCTCTTCCTGGAGATTAGAAGATAATGCATCTGGAACAACATTAGCTCATCCAGGTCTGTGGTTTTACTTTTGATAATCAAATCCCAGCAATCTCATTCTCTATCTGCCTGAGCATAGTTTTGGGTAAGGGGTAGATATCAGCACACATGGCTGTGGTCAGATGTTGTGAGATCTTCTAAACATGAACAGAAAATTTCCGTCCTCTAAGTTATATCTAAACATTCCTTTTTCTCTTGTGTTGTATTTTCTTTCTGCAGCTGAGAGAGTTATGGTAGTTTGGGCCAAGAGAACATGTTTATTTCTCCTTTGGTAGTGTTTACTCAGCAGACTCCCAAAGTTGGGTCCAGGCTACATTTACTCTCAAAAGAAAATGATTTTGATGGCCTCAGCCGTATTTGATAGAGTGCAGCATCTATTTGTGTCAAGAACCAGTATTAAGTCATTGTCTGTCTGGATTAAGTGTTAAGGGTACAATGAAGAGTCTGTGGACTTCTTGGTAGGAGACAGCTGGCCAAATGAAAGTAAGCTTCCTTCTGAGTCTCAGCAACATCTGCATTCCTAAACAACCAGAGTATTTCTTACAAAACCAAGTGGGTTTTCTGTCAAGTTTAGCCTAGAAGTGAGATAATTAAAGGAAAAAAGCTGAAACACATCTTAGGAGCTTTCAGGAACTTATGACACTTTGTTTGGCCTTTTGTAAAAGCTATTAATCATTTATCCCCTTTCAACAGTAGAGCACTGGCGTACAACATCTGTGCTCGGCTTCACCTTAGAGCTTCCTCAGGATCACTGCAGCAGAGATGGAGTAGATCTTCTTCTTACTAGCAACAGCCTCCTGTCTTGGGCCTCTGACTCACTCTATCTCATAAAGGTTTGTATTTTGTCAATGATGACATCACATTTTTAGTGACTTATGCAAAAGTTATTTTCTTATAATATTAATTGTATAATGTTAAATCTTTCTAACATTACAACATCTCTAATTATTAATCATACATCTAATAAACAGGTCCATAAAGGACAGTAGTTTCAATTACACTCATATAAATTAAGAAGAAACATAAGATTTGAGCTATCTTTTTGATCAGTCATGATGCTCTGATTTTTAACCTTATCTGAAATTGTCTGTCAATAGCACTGTTTTTTAATAAAGTGGGGCATCTTATTCTAAAGACCCTTCAAGAGCAGTCAGTTCTGTAGAAGACATTCTCAATGCAGCTTTCATGTTGTCCAAACATCCCCAAACATTTATTCTTAAAAGAGTCCTAAAGGAGCAAAAAATCCTTCTTATTTTCCTCCTAATGAGATGAAATTTTCTTAGTGTTTAAGAATCATAACAAAAAGTCTTATTTTTATCTATATTGGTTTACTCATTAAAAATTTGCTCAGAATGAAGATTATGTAACAAACTGATCTTCAGAAGTTGCCTGGAATCACTGTGGTGTTAGAAAAATTTCAGCTGCTTCTTTTGCTCAGCTTTTTTTTTCCATGCGAGTTGCACATATCCATAAGATGATGATAAGCAGACTGGGAAGGGATCTGAATGAATTGCCCTGCATTTTAGACCTCAATTATACAAGGTGATCTTATGAAAACAAGAAGTGATGTCTTGAAGGGTCTCTGAATAGCAATGAGAAATAATTCAAGCCAGATTGGCCCTTGTTAATACCAAGGAGAGGCTCCTATAAATTGGATAACACAGAATAGTTTCTTTGGTTTTCTGAAGTAATCAAAATACTCAGGTGCTTCAGGAGCCTAAATGTCAGCAAAAGTCAGTGAAGAATAAAACCTTTGAGTCATGAAGCTTTGAAAAATTTCCTGATGGTGTGGTCAATCCTCACTATGTAGCAACAACATCAACTAAGCAAATAAAAGGTCTTCCAAGTTATGAAGGCTGTTATCATTTGGAGGGTGAACTGAAAGAAATCCAAGTGGCTTTGTGACAATTCATATGATAGTCTGTCAAAATAACTGCTTCATAAACTACAGAAAGATGTGTGTCATGGCCTTTGCCATCCCAGATCTGTAGAAAAATGGAAAGATCCCACAGTAAGTTATCATAATAATATTTTTCATTCACAAAGATTTTCAGCAAGTCTATAGATGTAGCATAGTGAAAATGTGCCTGGTCAAACCTATCTACTTTTGCAAATAAATACTAGTAGTTAAATTGCTGACTCCATTTAAAGAAAACCATCTAGTTGAGGATAGATTTCTGTCAAGTTAGCCCTTCACTTGATGAAAGCACATGGCTGCTGTTTGGGTGTCCATATCACTTCAGGTACCTATATAACCGAGTCATTTCAAAAACTGATGTATGTTCATGAATAGTAGTACAAATAGTTTAAAATGGAATCAGGAAAGGAAATGTTTTTTTTCTTCATAATTCTTGCTACAAGCCATCATACAGTTTAAATAGCTTAAGTCAGTTCTGGACTAACATGATCACCCTATGACCCAGGTGACTCCTACCCATGTGGGTAGTGACCAGAATAGTGATCTCCAGATATTCCTTGAGAAAAACATTTGCAAACAGTTGGAGGTTGCTGTTTGATCATATATGCTGCTGGCAAATATTTATGGTTAACAAAGGCATTGACAGGATGCTGGATTGATTCACCAAACACTTTTTGGCACAGAAAAAATTATCCAAATACTCAATGACTAATATTTAATATAATAACTAGAACTGCTCTGTAGGCAAGCTACATCTGAAAATCCCATCTTCTCAACCAAAGTGTCTTTGGAAGTGGGATAGGTGCTCAGTTTTACCCACACCAACACAAGCCCTATGTAATTAAAAAAAAAAAGTGAAGTAAATCTGAGGTATAATGGTATAATTTAAATTATTCAGGCAGGGAAGTTGAATTTGTTCAAGATGTGGACTGCACAATATTTCACTAGAGGTTCTCAAGTAAGACACAAGCTCCCAAAGAATGAATTAATGCAGAGGGACTTGCTCTTTTCCTTCCTCATATGTAAGGTTACTCCTCTGTCAGCATGGTTCCTGCTCTGCTAGCTCATTTCTCCCTCAGGGGAAGGACATTATTTACTAAATCTGTTTTGGGTTTTAAATAGGAGGTTTTGCATTGAAATACATGTCTGAGCCAACCCAGCAGAACTTGTGAGATCTGACAGAAGCAGAAGAGAAGCAGCAGTAGACCATAATGGCTGCCCTCAAAAAATGGGAGATAAATAATATTATAACTGAAAGGAAACCTCACTTCCTGCACTTGTGGGCTTCGTTAATATGTAACATGCACATATTATAACTACTTGGTGGCAGACTCAAGACCCCCTCTGGCTTTGGGATTCTGTTCACTATTTTTAATCATAATTTAGGTGTGAGGGTTAGGATTAACAGCAGGCAAACATTAACCATGGCTGTTGGCCCTTGGTGAGCCTACCAAAATTGGAGAGTGCGCTAGCCAAGAGCATAGTCATTGGGGAAAAATGAAACTCAGATGTATTGAAAATGTAAAAGAAAATTGCAAGCAGCACAGGGAAGAAAGTTGATTGGACAAAATAGGGAAACTTTGGAGCTGTTGATAGAAAAAGTAAAATTCAGTGAGAAAAAGCAATAAAAAGAAGGAATAGGAGAAAATCAGAAAATAATGATATGTCAAAAGGATGCTTATCCTCTACAAAGAGGGCTCTGAACCCATAAAACAAGGAAAGAATTCATGTTATTGTCTTTTGGCTCTGGTGACTTACACTGTGGCGGTGGAATAAAACTCAGGGATACATGGGAAAGTTGATGTGGTGTGGATAGGTGCAGAAGATGGCTAAGCAGGGTGAGCTGGAGGAATTTAGGAGAGCTGTGTGCTATTTGTTAAAGAAAAGAAGTTATTGCTGCTTTGCCAGGTGGGTTGAGGCAGAAATGTCATAGCTCTGAAAGTAATACCAGATCCCAAGGGCTGACTACATGGAAATCTCCTCTATCCACAGCATTCATTAGGCCATTTTCCTCTATAAAGATCAGACAAATTTATGTTGAGCTAGGTCACATGAGGCCAAAACCTCACCTGCTTCAGGCTTTCAGGACTGTACTTAATGACAATTTAGGATCTAATGGAAGGCCAGGAAAAGGGTCATTTTATATCTGGAATATACTAGTATCTAACGCTGAAATGATGTAATATATCTGATTGCACATTATGTATAAATCAGGATGGCTCTTAGTAGAAGCACCATATGTTCTTCACACCAGTGGAGATTTACACAGATTCCTGGGACAACATGCCTGGGCTAAGGCATGGTGACTCTTTTTTTCTCCCCTCCCGAAAAGCTTGGCCACAGCGTTACAGTCAAATTGTCCTTAAAAAAACAACCAACAATAGCAACAGCAGCTAAAAAAAAGGCCCCAAACCAGCAAGCGTGTAGTCAGGCATTGCTGCCATAAAGCTTGGCGCTGGCATTCTTTAGGAGCAGGGGGAGTTGCTGTGTTCTCCTGGAATGCGGTGAATGGCTTGTAAATTAGAGTACCTAATGAAACCGCACTGGTGTCCAACTGCAGCAATCATCTGGTTAAAATCAGGCAGTAATTCCACTAATTTTACTGCCCTTCTCCCAGCCCTCAACGCCTCATTTAGGAAAAAATGTTTATGTTCCCCTCAAAACACCTGCGTTTTGACTCAGGTCCCCAAAGCAATTATTTTTATTTTATTTTATTTTTAAGACTTTCTGTTGTGAAATGCAGCATCCCTCCCTTTTCTGAACTGAAGCACATGAATGCCCTGGGATTCCCAATCTTCAGACGTGTTTAACTAGCACTGTTTTTCTTGCACACTTCACAAGCTTTGCTATCCTATATATTTTCTGCCAACAGCTGCTGTCCAGAAGTGTTTAGGATATATTTCCCCCCCCTCCCCCAGTAAATGATGAAATAAAACTACGTAGAGCTGTTTACATTGTGACTAAGGAAGTTAAAGTTGATGGAGGTGATAGTGAGTGACACTTATCCAATTTCAGGCGTTCCAAAATGTCTGAGGCTCTTATCATGATTTAGTCTCCACCAGACCTTGTAGACATTAAACAGCAAGAATGAGCACTATTCTCACTCAGAAAAAGAAACATTATATAGTGAATGCTGGAACACTACCATGATGTGCTGTGAGATCTTACCATCTGCTATTCCATTAGGGTGAGTTATTCATTTTTTCTCCTTGGTTTCATGTTCATTTAAAGCTTTGATAGATTATGACTAAAGATCTCCTTCAAAAGTTGTAAGCAGATATCCCCAGCTTGTGATGATACCATTTATTGAAGCACAGGAATCCCAGACAAGGGAAATAGGATTCCCATAAACAGTGAAACGTCTTCCTTTCTCTTCATTTCTCACAATCCTGAAATATTCAACCTGCTAGCAAATTCTGGGAGAAAATAAATTAATACAAGGGGCCCACCCGTTTCCCAGCCACCTGAGAATATCTCCATCCAGTTCATTGAATCACTACAGTCATTTTAATCAGAGCAGAGCTTCAGCCAGGCCAGGACGTGCTATGCTGAGGTATAGATCATCTGCCCAAGGCTCCTTGGTGCAATAAAGCCATACTTGGTAGGCAAAACTGAGAATTGTGTCAGATTCTCACCCTGTTTCACCATGGAGAATAAAGAATCAAGACTATGCAAAGTATTGTAGCTATACATATGACTGTATTTTTGTGTGTGTGTTGGTTTTGGGTTTTGTTGTTTGTTTGTTTTTCCCCAGTTATAATTGGGTGGAAAGGGAATTTTCCATACTAAGCAAATTCCAGGGGGGACAGTACTTTGTTGAACCTAAAAATTAAGCTTTCTCTAGCTAGCAAGGAAAATGCTGGTCACGGTAATTCATGAAGAAGCAGCTCAGGACAGAGACAAAGCTGTAGCTTGAAGCATTCAACTCAAGTGTGGGGCACCATCTCCCTGTTCCCACTTTCTTGCCTTTACACCAGTTTAGCGTGCTCTTGTTGTTAGTATTCTTGGAGTCAACTATGCATAAAGAACAGAAAGGGATAGCGGTTTATTTTGGTTGCTTAGTCATTTTAGAAATGGCAAAATCTTTTATGTCCTCCCAGTAGAGAAGATATCTAGAAATCTTTACCCCTTGCAACACCAGAAAACCACTTTATCTCTTGTCCAGCTGTTTCTTAGATAATATATTTATTCTAGACACACGGCAAAACGTTTAAATTGATCCAGGGATCTGGCATCCTACAAGAATGCAGAGAAGCTCTATCAACCCTCAGGAAGGGACCTTGCCCTTAACTTGCTGAGCTGAAGGGTAAGACCAGAAGCTGATCACATTCACTGAGGGCTGAAGCCCACAATGATGTGAGGGAAGCAGAGTGAACCTGACTTCTTGGTCACAAGAGGAGATGAAGGCAAAAGAGAAAGGCCTTTTGACAGCACAGAGGAACACTATGGGGGGGAAGGCAGTAGCTGAGGTAAACCAGCGAAACCAACCCCGTGCTTAATCTCAGACTTCAAAGAAGAAAATTCCTCAAAGCAAATAGGTTCCAAATCAAAATAGGTATGGAACATGTGGTCACCACAGTGTCCTGGAGGCTGTGAGAGGTGAAAGCTCACAAAAGCAACTGGGCTTCTTCCTCCTTTTTAAAAATATTTTTTTCTTGCCTTCTTTCTTTCAGTCTTTTTTTTTTTGGCCTCACTGTATCTGAACTCCCTTGGACTTGCTGGTGCAGGCCTACAGCCGAGCAGAATATACAAATGTAATCCCAATAATAAACGGGAATGAAGGAACTATATTGAGCACTGTATCACATTCGGTTTTAATTAAAATTATCACAAGCAGATTTATGTTCAGCATAACTTTTCCTGCTGTTTCCAGGTTGTATTTATCTTCTAATTTGATTGCTTTTCTGTGCCGTTTTTGAAAGCTGCCTCTCAACCAGAGATAATGCTGCATTTTAACACTTTAGCTGAGTTTGTACTTTCAATGAGCTTTCTGCTTTTTGAATTTTTACTCAATTTGACATCTTTCTGAGAGCTGGCAGAAGCAACCTGTATATTGATGGTTTAAAATTGTTGGAAGGCAGGGAAGCAGCTTTTCTTCAGCTGACTCTTATTATGAACTCACTGCTGGAATTAAGACTACAAATCAGCGAATAGCATCCCATTAAGGTCAAAAGGCCTGTTGAAGAGTGCGGTGTTTGTATGAGAAACAGAGAAGGTAGGGGAGCTTCCTGCCTAAGGTGTTAAAGCAAACCTATTTGAAGGTCTAATCTTTGAATCTTTTCAGGGAATATCATTCTTCTTCTTTTAATTTGAATGAACTCAAATGTTCAAATTCTGGGTATTTTTTCTGATGTTTAGCTAAAGTACAGTAGAAGTGATAACTGTTCCCCTTTACCTCTGAGATTCATAGTTGATTGAGTCATTAATAATCTCGTAATTTCTATGTTTTCCTTTCTTTCTGTCTTCAGGGATCTCTGGAAGCTAAATAAGGAAAAAGGTATTTTACTGGGAGTTTTTCTTTTGCAGTTTGACAGGTGAGAAGTAGAGAAAGAAACCACTTTTCATAAGGAAATAACAGAGCTAAAATTAAAAGTAGGACTTGGCTCGTAACAACTCTAAATTACTAGACAATTTTAAACCCACATTTCACTGCTTGACTTTTTGCTTGGAGAAGTCAAACCAAAACCCAGAACACATCCATTCTCAAACCTTGGGAGATTTCACATCCTGATCTGAGCTTTGCAACATGCTCCCATTTCTGATTAATGCATACCAATCCTACTCTGTTATAAAGTCAAATCAATGCCAAATGTGGTGGTGATTTTTTGATAGGGAATAAGCAACATCCACCAATATATTTAACACAGGTCAGTAGACAGCCTACAGTCATGACAGTCTTGAACTAGTGACCTAGAAATGAAAGACTCCTTAATCCCTTTACCAAATCCTAAACCACTCAATTCCTGCCCCACCTCAGTAACCAAGGTCTTTTATAGATGTGCTGGAGGGTAATATGTAAACCAGCAGAGTGTAAATTAAAGAGGAAAAAAAGGCTCTACTTGCAATAACATCGTAATTGTGGAATTTGAGAAAATAAGGGACTCAGGAGAGGTCTTCAGTCAGCTTGTCTCAAATTCGGTGCAAATTTATTCTGAGAATATTTTGGCACCTGCAAACAGCTCAAAAGTTTTATAAGCACCATGGCAGGGGAAAAACGATGCAAGTGAAAGACTGCAGATAGACTCAGAAAAAGGTCTTGATTGTTCATCTGACCTGTTGGCTTTCTCTGTTGCTGCATGAGTTTACTTTTATGACTGTCTAACTCCACCAATAACCATGATGACATTAAGAAGTCACACTGGCATAGAACTGGAGTGTTTAATCAGATCCGTTATTTCAGCTCTTCAGGGATGAAACTCATGCCCTGAAAAAGAAGAGCAGCAGCCACAGCCCATTCATCTCTTAAATTCCATGTTGTTTAATCTGATATCTTCATTGTTATCCCAGGATTGCTATGCGAAGATGTTCTCTTCTGCATTTTCTTAGTCCTTCTCATAGGTCCTGCCTGGCAAGATGTACCATGAGAAAGTACTCATTTCAGAAGCTGTTTCCTTTAACATAACAGAACTTTAAAAAAAAGGAGTGGGTTTGAATTCTAATTGAATTCAAAGCTACACAGCACAGAGCAACAACAGCAAACTCTGTGCCTGTACAGTTGGAATTTTGCTGCCAAATGTGGTTAAACAGTTTTTCACTTTTCCCCAAAACATGAACATTGTCTAAGTAGAAAAGTATTTCCATTTGTAGAAGGGACTTTTTTTCATTTTGTACATCTGCAGGCATAAAAGGACCATAATAGACCACAAATTAGATCCGGGAACTGAAACAAGCTCAGCTTGTAACTGAGACCACAGGTCTGTAAAAAAACCTACAGCATCATTTTTGGGAGAACCCTTTTTTTCTGGTTTGTTTGTGTTTTGTTGGTGTTTTTGTTTTTGGTTTTTTTTTTTTTATTTTTCTCTTTTTTTTTTTTTCTTTCTCTTTTTTTTTTTTTTTCTTTTATGGCAAAGCAAATGAAAACTCATTTTATATTCAAATATGACACCATCTGTTCCCTGAGTTAGAAAAACTGGGTGAACTGATCCAATATACATTGCACTAGAAGGAGGGGAACAAATACAGAAAATATCTATTTCTCTCGTATCTCTCTTGTTTTGCGTCCCACTGTTCTATGACTTGACCACAAAGGACTTGCAGATGGCATAGGAGTGGTTTTTTTTCCTCTCTTTGATCTGGTTGTTCCATTCGTCTAGGCTAGAATTTTCCTTTCGCTGGTGGGATCTGCTGTCTATTTCCTCTTCCCTCTCCTGATGCTCTTCCCTCTGAGGAGATGCAGACCAGATCATGCAGGACCAGAATTCTGTGACAAAATTAGGGTGGTGATGATGCTGCTGGGCATAAAGGAGAGGTGGTTAATCATCAGTGACTCTTGCCTCCCTGCTATTTGTGTTCAACTCTTTCACTTCTGTGATCCCAAATAGAAGTGGAGGAGGTGACCTTGCAGGAAGAGCTTTGACCAGCTTAGCAGCCAGGTACTGTGCTGAGGACTGCATCCTTAGGAGATGGATGGCCCAGTCATGGCTCCTGGATCAGTCCTGTGGAAGTCCCTTTTATTATTGACCATGGTTATTTAGAACCAGGAACAGAATAAAAGTGATCCCTTGCAACCGTCTGAAGCACTGGACAATCATCAGGTAGTAACCAGATGAAAGGAGGAAGGAGACAATTAAAAACCCACCACTTATGTAACTCTCTGGGAATGTGAAAAATACTCCTGTATCACTTTTAAGCTCATCATTTGAAATAGCATGAAAGAAGTTCCTGCAACAACTGCTACCCCAAACCTCCCCTCTTAAATTAAAAGATAAAAAGAAGAGTCCGTAAGCTAGCCTGAGCCTGACAATGGCTGGTTGTGAGGCATATGTTAAACAGTTTTCAGTTAATATGAGCAAAGGAAATCAGCTATGAAACTGTATTAAGGAAATATGAGACTACTGTAATCTGCATAAAAATAAATTTGGGTATATTCCCAACACACAATCGTGCTGTGGAATTGCAGGAAGTGGACTAATGGGGGGGAACCTTTCCTTTCCCTAAAGAAAACCTGCTCAGGTTTATTTTTTTATTTTTTTTTTTTTGTAAAAATAAAGCCACTTTCATATTCTTCTTATATTGCTGTCCTGTATTTGGAGTTGAGTAAATAGTTTGTATTAAATGATTTCCTTCATGAAATGAACCTAATGTTATTATTGCTCAAAGACTGTTGATAACATGCTGGGGTTTCCTGCACTTACTATTTGTTTTGAATTGTTCAACAGCTAGAAATCATAGATGTGTACTCCTCTAAGGATCGATCTGGGTTTGGGTCAAGTGTTTGAAACCTTTGTGGTATTGGAGCCGGAGCAGTCATCATGACGGGCTCCTTCACTTTTTGCGTTTTCCATGCTTTCTTTGGGGGGAAACATGCTTCTGGGGACCCCAGAAGTAGAGCAAAGCCAAGAAGCTGGTGGCCTTGGTGTAGAAGGCAATGCAAGGAGAAAAGGCTGTGTGAGCTTTCTCCTGTGCTCACTGGAGCAGGGGATGTGGTGTGAACAGGGACCATCACCCAAGGGGACCTTTTGTCCCTCTCCAGCATTGTCCCCTGGCTGGAAGGCAGCAGGCTGCTACAACCGGCCACAACGCAGGCTTCCCAGTCTGCAGGAAACAGGTTTGTTTTTTGTTATCCTTTTGGCTTTACTCCCAGTTGAACGGCAACCAACATTTTTTTTAAACTTGGAGTGAGGCAAGGCCTCTTGTATTTCTGTCTGGGAAAACCTTGGGGCTAACGAGGTGCACATGCTGGGTGCCACCACAGTCTGCTCCTGGCCAGACCCTGGTGACATGCACTGTGGCAAGGCCATGAGACCTGGTGGGGACTCCCTGGGCACTGGGGCTCTTTGGCCAACTGGTTAAATCATCATTATTTTTACCCTGACAAAATTCCCATTAAGAAAGGGAGCTCAAGGTGTTTGATAGCTTGGCAGCACATCAGATGTTCAATAAAATGGGTGTTTTGCAAGGTTTGCTGCTAAAACCAAGGCTGTTTGAGCAGTTCCAGAGTGCTCCCTGGGTGCACCTGTGGTCCCACCTATGAAGGATTTAGGCCAGGCTCCCATGTTATCCCACCTTCAAGGGAGAGAAAATTAATCAAAGATATTCCCAATGTGGCTGTGCAAAAGGAGGCGTGAACCCAGGGTTGTCCCTGGCCCACTTCTGTGAGCAGTTATTTCACACAGGGAAAAAGAGAGAGCAGAGGAAAAGAACCATTTCAGCAAGAAATGTGTCTAAAGCTTTTACTCTGTGAATCACCGAGGCTGCCAGCTGGGTGTTTGCTGAAGGAAGGCATCAACAAAATGCAGAGCAGGACAAGGAAGGACAAAACTTACTTGGCTACAAGCAAATCTGAACTTTTTGTATTGTAAATTTGGAGGAAGGAATGCAGTCCCCTCCTTCCTTCCCCACCACTCGCACACACAAAACAACCTGAAGCTTGTAGTTAAGAAAATAAACTGCAGAGAAAGCCCCTGAAGGGCCTTGGCAGCAAACAGTTCTCACTAAATTTGGAATCTGCACACTCATAGTCTGAAATAAATTAAGATGCTAGGGGGTAGGGAGAGGAAGAAAGGAAGGGTGGGGAAGAAAACAGGGGAAAATCAACAGCTCTGGGGTGAAACACAGGTTGATGCTGCCTCATCATTTTTAATCTTAAAATAAAACAAGCAAATTTTCTTTAACTGCAGGTCAAAATAAAATGGGGAAAAAAAAATCTTCCCTCATCTGTTCATGGTAATTACTAACAGAAAGCAGCCCCTGCCAGCTGCAGAGTTCATGGATAAATGGAGGGACACATTATTTTCTCTCTTTGGGATCAAAAACCCAAACTTTGTATCTCAATTTGCCTGTGGTATGTCTTTCATATACTCTTGCAAAGTCATTTCATCGAGCTGTTCAGTCGGGACTTTTTCTTCAGAAAAAAATTGTGATGTTTGCAGGCTTTCAAGTTTATTTTAAGTTTGCTTCTGAATGAGAAACATGACTCCTTCAATTTCCAAAACTTTTATTATGTCATTATAATGTATTTATTATTGGATCTACCTACTTTCCTTGTTAGCAGCCAGTCACAGCAGAACGAGTTCATACTCTAACCTAGATACACTGGCTGTTGTGGATGCAACAGGGTGTAAAAGTCCTCTGGAGGTGCAACTGCAAACCACGTGAATATTTGAAAGGGACAAAGTTAGCACGTATTCACCAGAATAACTCAGCTGTTAACTCTGTGATGCCAATGCAAAGTAGTTATTGATTTTACTTGGTAAGTCACTCGTAATGTCCCATGGTATGGCAATCTCTGATTCATGTGCTGTTGTAGAAGTGATGATGACAGACCTTGGTGAGCATAGTGTATCCAGGTGAAGAGGAAGGAGATTATAACCCATTTCTGATATTTACCATCAGCCGAATTTTAAGGTAGCTTAGGATCCTAGGTCAAGTACAGACAAATAGAACAGCTTGAGGTTTCTTGAAGTTGCCATGAGATGGGGACTTGTAACAAATATAGTAATTGGGGGAAATAAAGTTAGCTTGAAAGCCCTCGTGATTTAACAAGCTGATTGCACTGAAGAATTTGCACCGTCATACTGCTGAACATCTCTAAAGATTGAACAGTACTTCCATCACAGACAGTAATGAGTAATAAAGAGTCACAAACTGTGTGTAGATGTCTGTGTGTTTGCACACTGTCTCAGGCAATACAATCATAGGTCTGGTGTTCGTGTTGTTTGTGGAGTTAAAAGATCAGCCCTGTTCTTTGCAGATTGTTCAGCAAGATCTAGAAGGCATGTGATTTCATCATGATTTGGTGGTCACAGGTAAAACTGATGATTTGCAGCATTTTTAACTTTTCTGTCACGTGAACCTGGACACCATTACATTTTCTACCATAGAAATAGTAGAGACTGATTAATGAAAAGTATAAGAACTTTTGAGAAAGCTATTACATTATTTTTCAGAGTAAGAGACAGAGCACAAGAAAGGGAAATAAACACAGGAACAGAGATCAGGAGATCTAACTATTATCTGTCTCATAGTTGCTATGTGACCTTGATCAGGGCCCTGTGTATCGGTTTCCTCGCCATAAAACAGATGGAGTTATCTTCTTTCACTGCCTTTCTATGACTCAGGTTGTTTTTTTTTTTTTTTTTTAATTTATTTATTTATTTTTTTTTTATTTTAATGTAGGGATTTTGTTTGTGATACATAATAAAGACCATGACTGGAAAGCTGACCAGGTCTGCACGACACTCTGTCCCAGCAAGTCAGCCTGGTGGACTGCAGCATTTCATCGATGCATTTTAATGTATACCTTTTATACCTTCTCCGCTCTAGAGTGGAAAACTGACATTATCTGGGCCCATCTCCTGCTTTCTCACTGGCTGATTACACAACAGAAGAGGCAAGGCCTGGGGCAGATCTATTTTCTACACCTATTATGCTGTTGCACAGTTGAAGTTCGGTTGTTAGCTGCTTTTAAAAATGACAAATGTGCACTAATTTTAGAGCATCATAGCAATCATTGTTTTTATTTCAGTAGAGGGGAAAAGTGGAGGAAAAAAACAGCTTGGGACTTAATAAACACCTTAGCCTACAGCCTTCGACTTTATTCATGAGGTTTTTTATCTTCTCTTCCACTCTCCATGCACTCACTGCATCTTCTTTACTGCACAGTCTTAAATTACCATTGCAAAGGTTATATGTTTATTTACAAAGAGCTGGCTATGTATGGTGATCCTAAAGGCAAGGAGGGTGTTTCATGGCAATGAACATCACCTGCTCTCTTAAACACCAAGGCCAAATAAATAAGGTGATGTTTAGCGCCTCAGACATATTATGGTTTATGGCTTCATTAACTACCTGACCTGTATTGTGTGCAAATTTCATCAAAGTGAAATGCATATTTATTCCCTGAGGTGGGCTGGCTGATAATGTTCTTATTCTTAAAGGAACAGTGCAAGTAATTACTTACAATTAGTGTTGTGAAAGTAAGGGAATTTTGTGAGGCAAGGTAATTTCACATACCTGAAATTTCACTTAACAGGAAAAGGGTAGTGCAATGAATATTTATACTTGGGTGAGATTGAAAATACATGATTATGGCTTCTTTTTATTCTTTGCAGCATATGCTTAAGGATTTAAAAAACCCAGCCAATCAACCAAACAAAAATACCCCCACAGTCAAACCAAACCAAAAAACCCACAACAAAAACCCCAACCTTCTCTTGGCTGAATCCTTGTCTGGTGCAACATGGTTTCCTTGACCAGAGCTGAATCAGGTCTTTTAGATCAAGTGAATACGAAACATAAAGTGTTGAAATTTCTCACTCCATCCCATGTCCTCTCCATGGCTTTTTGTTGCATACAGTCTTAATGAATCTTAGGATCTGTGTTTGGTTTCCCAATATGGTGCTGGGGGTATTAGAATCATTGTGAGGGGTTTATTATAATTTTACACACAGACAGTCACCAAACTGGGATTACACTAAAAGCTTGAATTTTAGTCCACTGTCTGACTGTAGACCAGCTTTTCTGGAGCACAAAGCATGTCTTGGGCTGGTTTAATACTGAGGTGCTGTGATGAGGGTCCCACTGTTGTAAGAAGGTTTATTACTTATGAAACAACTGCAGCCAATGCAAAGGGAATTCTGCTGCTCACAAGTGAGTTCACTGCCCTCCCTGCACATGTCTTCTAATTTGAAAGATACCCCATGGCCGCAGTAGTGTTTGTTGTAGGGTTTATAAAAACACAGCTTGATATTCATCTGTCTTTACAGTAGCAGAGGTTTTTCCTATAGCCTTGAAGGATGTTTCTGCTGTTTGCAATGATCGGCTTTGAATTTACTTACTGGCAGGGCAAAGGCGGCTTAAATGTATGTGGCCCTTCCACTCCAGGATCAGTCAAAACAACGTGTACTGTCTGTCCCGTAACATGATCACAGGTCTCCAGCCCTCACATTTCCATCAGGGCTTAGCTGACTCCTCTAGTTGTTTCAAGTGCTTACATTTCTAATTCTATCAGACCAGGAAAAAAGATGCTGGTAACAATCATGTTTGCATGCTTAAAGGATGAGTTAGTAGCTGGCTGTAGGAGACAGCACTAGGAAGTCCTGCAGAAATGACTTTTTGAGAGTTGTATTTAAAGCTTAACCATAAGTATATGATGTATTTTGCAATGTGCACTAACTTAACCAGAGAATGTCATGAAGCTAATTCTGAGCAATTGGATGTCTGTGGTCTAACCACTGGCAATAGCTGCAACACATGATGAATGGCCTATGGTCAAAGTACATATCCTGAACATGGAGAAGCACAGTTTAAGCTGTTGTTTCTCTGTGGTAATGTTGTTCTGTGGCGGAAGGAAGTTTTCTTATTCTGTGAATGTTTGCTTTCCAGCTACTGTAAAAAGAAAATGTTAGCAATTAACTGGGAAAAAAAAAAAAAAAAGAAGGAGGAGAAGGGAAAAAGAGAAAGTGTTCATTTTCAAGCCCTATGAAATCTCCTAGATGACAAGTTGAGCTTCAGACTAGGATGGGATGCTGATCTCTGCAGCCCATGAGGCCTTGTCACCATAAAGCACCTCAACCACCTTTCAGATGAGGGGACCCACCTCTCCTGTTACAGGGTCAGAACAAGTCTTTTAGCAAGGCCAGGAGTGAAATTCCCATGGACATTCACTGCAAGTGAGCTGAAGTTCCACTGATGGTGTTTGCTGGATGCTTGGAATACTTTCTATTTGATGTTCCTTGGCAGTTTTCCAGTGATCAAGCCCAGGGTGTGCTTGGCCTCATCTCCCTGTGGTGTCTTGGTAGTTTCTTCCTGGGAATTAGCTCTGGGCCTCATGTAGGACCTTTTTGACATGGTCATGTACTTTAAGCAGCATTTGCTTACTATGGTTCTGTTAGCCACGGCTGAACTGTCTCTATCCCTTGTAGGAATCTAAACATGATTGTTAGGCAATCGCCATGTAATGGGGAAAACCAAAATGAAAAAGGGAGGGCTGTACGTGGAAATTTTCCTTGGATTTCCTGGAAGCAAAATTGATGATAGTCCCAGAAGACAAACTACCTCAATCCTGCTGATATAGATGGTATCAGCCTTTTTCCCAACTTTATGATGTTGCTTTGGGAAACTTTCCATATTGATTTCTTGATCTCTTTTTCCTATTGGAGTCAGGTTCAAAAACTATCTAAATTATGAAGGTAAGGGAAGATATAGTTTACACACATACATACAAGGTAAAGGCAAACAGAGAGGGGAAATAAAAGGAAGACAACCAAGGAAGAAAAGAAAAGAGTGATATGCCTAAGCAAAAAGATAAAGTTTTACAAGGGCAAGGACAAAATTAGATAGGCAATGTAGAAAGCCAATGAAAGGAAAAATATGTGACCATCAGAAATGTAATGTCAGCACTGACCTCGTCTAGTAAGTAAGGAACAACAGCTTGTGAGTGTTTGAGGAGTCCCAAACCTGTTAAGCTTCTTCCTTGAAAACTGCAATTTCTTATTTTCAAGTTATTCAACCTTTCACCTGTTAAGCTTCTGCCCTCAACCTTGACCCCTGCTGTTTGTGTAGCGCGGTAGTAACTGAGGTTAGAAATCTGAAAAAGGGCAAGTAAACGTAGATCGGAGAAAACTTCAGAAGTCTGTAAAAGTTTGCAGACTTGAAATACATGCAGCTTTTATTTTCCCGTAAGTGTTTTTCAATTTGTAGAAAAAAAAATATTTGTAATTCCTTAGCAGCTTTGTTCAATCTGATTTAATGGTTTCTAAGTTAATAAAAGTGGTCTAGGCATGAGATTTGGGCAAAATAAATAAATCAGACCTTGGAGACTGTGCTGCAAAAAGCAGCTCAAAGAAAAAAAGCAGAAAAAAACTTTGAAACCTTATTACAGTAAGAAATTACACTGATGGGTGGATCCTGATTTCCAAGACTGACTTGTGATGTGGTAAGAGTCCACAGGACCTGGATCTCAGCTGGTTTAAATCATTACGTGTAGAGGATCTGTTGTGCTTCATGCACTGACTTGGGTATAATTTTCAAAGTTGTGGCTTATACCACCTTTGCCTGATGGAGCAGATCTATAGAATCAAAGTTAAGAAACGTCATTTTCCCCACAACTTGGTGTCATGCAGCCTTGTGTTATGCTACAGACCTGGGACAAATGTACCACTTCTTCAACAAGTTCCCTACAGGCTAATTCATATGCAAACAGAGACATGCATATAGCAGCAAAAATACTTAGAAGTACTTCTGAACCTGAGTAATGTAGATGCAGTGGAGGCAATCAGAGGTTTGTCAGCAAATCCTCTTCTGTTGAACAGTGCTCTTTCCCTGAGATGCCAAATTGTGCAAAGGATTGATAAAACTAGTAAACTATCAATTTCAATGCTTTCTGAAAATTCTTCCATTGCCTGGACCAAAATCTGTTGTTTTGTTTGCAATGCAAGTTAAGGGAAATTCATGTGAAAGAAAATACAGAGTTAGAGGATAAATCAAACCATTTGGAAAGAAAATGCTCCAGGCCATCTAATCCTCTTTTATTTGGTGTGTATGGGGAATTTTGGTGTCCAAAAGTATTGGTTATTTTTTGTCTTGGTGTGAGATAGGAACTTTTTTTAAATTTTTAAATATCAGATTTACATATGGGATGGGAAAAATATTTCCTGTCTTGCTGTAAATTGTGAGTTATGTGTACGGAAATGTTGTGGGTACTTTTGTGGATTCTCTCTCCATTATGGCTGTATGCATGATTTCTATATTACATCATGGGCTGGACTCAACACAGGCTAAAGAAAACAGGAACACAAATTCTACTGGATTGTCTGAAGATTTTATAAAGTGATAAAACACCCCTGAAGGCCTAATGAGACTTGGGAAAATGAATTTCTACTTTTGAACTCAAATTTCAAATTCAGGCTACCAGATAATAATCTCCAGTACACGGAACACCTAGATTTCTTTCTTTTTTTTTTTTTTTTCCCCTGATTGTTTATGCATAAAAATATTTTTGACCATGCTGAGACAAAATTTTCCCCTAGTCTGTTTACTGTATTTTCCTAAATGCTGTTTTATTTCTTTGTTTATGATGAAGGGTGAAGATCTGAAGTATAAATAATCTGCTGATCTAATACATTAGATGATTTCCATATAGGCATAGGCACCTATCTGTGGCACTTGATATTACTGAGGCAAATTATTGTGTATGACTAGCAGCTCAGGAGGACAGAACTTGCGCTTGCAACCACCTCTCTGGTAACAATGATACTGGATGAAAAGCTTTTGAATAAGTTTTTTTCCTCTCAGAGTCTTAGACTTCATCTTGCCTAGGATTTGAAGGCATTGTTTGAACATGCTAGCTCACACTTTTTGATTAAAACTTTGAGGTGAATCCTTAGTTCCATTTAAAGTTAATGGCAATATTCTCACTGACTTTTCTGGAACCAGGATGCAATGTCTTTGTGTGAACAAAAGCATGTTTCTTACTTGTCCACACTAGACAGGCTTTAAAATCAAGACTCTGCTATAGTGAATTAATCACCCAGCCACACTAACATGTATTTTAAAATTTTCAGCTCCTTTCTGTGTTCAAGGATGCAGGTCATATCCCTTCTCAAACCTCCTACCTTAACACATATGTACGTCAATAAAATAGGCAAAGTCCCTGCAACACGAGCAAGACATCTTATTCTCCCATCTTAAAATGGATGTGACAGGTATACAGTAACTGATGGTTTATTGTAATCAAGCCCCATGTTACCACTAATACCCAGCAAGCCAGTAAAACAAGTACAAGGAGTGGATTTAAAGACAAATTCTACCCTGAGGAATGAAAAAAATGTAGCGATATCCACCTGAATAAAGTTACCCAAGACAAATACAGAATTTTCCTTCAGAAAGTGAAATAACATCTGAGATGGCACCACACCCATAACTCAGTCACGAGGCAATCAAATGTATGGTGAAGTTTATTTGAAACTTGTTTTTGACACACATGCAGCAGAAATTCTCGGGAAAGAGATCTGACTAATGCTCTATGTGATATTTTAACACTAGTAACCTATTAGAGTAATCACCTTGCACAATAAAATATTTTAAAAAGAACAGCTGCAGACAAAATAATGGCATGTATTTAAGATAAAGATAAATAGAAAATGAGCAAAATCCTAAATCCACTGGGGACAGTGAGACCCCTCTTCTCTCTCTTCAGACGTGGACCTCATTTTGAAGAAGGGAAGTTAACAGTTTATATCTTTCTGTAACTAATGAACTGACAGTTATGTTACTTTATGTGTTGTTAGAATCAAATAATTGTGTAGGAATGAGAAAAAATCCAGCTGAGTAGGCAGCCACTGGCTAGGTTCAGTGGAAAATTGTTTGGTGCAGCCCACAACCACATCTGCCCAAACATCCAAAGTCATCCCTGCAGTTACTGTGTCCTGAGAGGGAATGTGAACCACACAGGGAAATCCCCAATTCAAATCAAAGCCTGGTGTGATGCCAGAAACGTCTTTGTGATTTTATAAAGGTAGAGGGAATCAAAAATAAACAACATTGAGGGAGTGTTACACATCCCTCCTCCTACGGTCTCCAGATGCTCGCTGGCCCGAGTCACACATGCCAAGGTGGATATGCTGGAAAGGCGAAGCAATGTCTCGGCAGAGCTGGAAGGTGTCTGGGTTTGGTTTTCATGATTCCTGCAGCTAATTTAGAATGAGACAGTCCCTCCTTGGTAGGCAATGTGACACAGTCCAGAACCGAAAAGTTTTTGTGCAGATGAACTCTGCAAGTCTGCAGTGGATCGTCAGGCAGAAGAAGTAAGATGTTACAGGCAAAAAAACAAACGGCACATGAAGCTGAGCAAAAGAAGCAGCTGTCTTGCAAGTGCTGAGAAACACTGACAGCTCCCACCACTGGACAGAGGTGCCCTTTCCAACAGGACCTGGTCCACAGCTGCCTGGTGCAGCTTGTCCAAACTTTTCTTGGAAGCCCCCTTTTCCTTCCTCCCACTCTTTCTTTTTCAACAGGAGTATTTTCTGAATTGAACGATAGTTGCGTTAGTGTCTCCCTTCAAACAAAGGGAGATTCCCTCCGCTGCCATCATGTCTGGCTCTGGCATTTCCCCAGGCTATCCAGAAAGTGCCTCCCAGCTCCTCCATCCCCAGCCCCTTCACTTTTTGTTGCTGTTCCCAGAAAGGATAGTGAATTTTTGAGAGTGTCAGAATAGTGTAAATGCTGATATATAGGCCACAGTTGTTTGAGGGCCTTTTGAGGGACAAACTCCTCCCCTCTTCTCTGTTCCCTTCAAGAACAGGGAATGATTCATCAGCTGGCCTTTAGCAAGAAAAGAGCCCTGCCCTGGGTCTCAGGCCTTTGACCCGGGTGAAGAGAGGGGTCAGGCCATGAGCAACTGTGCAAGCGTCGCTCAGCAGCTCCGGGTCTGGGAGACACAAGGGAGAGGGGAGGGAAAGAATGGAGTGGGACGGTGGGAAAAAGTGGGAATTTATAAAAGTTAAGAGTATATTTCTAAGAGTCTCAGCGGATCAGCTGACAACTGGGGTCAAGGGTCATATTTATGCTTGATTCCCTGGGCATGTTACAGTAACATCTGCTTGTTAAGGGTCTGTGGGGACCAAATGTTCCTGACCTTTGCCTACGGAAGGGGACAAACTGGGAGATTAAGGGTGTTCATATTAACATTTGTGTTTGACTTGAAGGTTTCTCCTTATCTGAGCCTGGTTTGTCAGTTTTGCTGATATTCTTTTATGCTCTACCCAAATAAACAGGTCAATCATGCCAACGGTTTGGCCAGGATTTGAGGTCATGAGATGTTTGACGTCACTTGACTCCTAGAAAGGAGAATAGGAAGGGTGGAAACCCTTGCTCTGGGAGGTGAGGCTCAGTCCACCCCTTGGTCTGAGCGCACCATCACTTGTAAACGTCTGGAGCAAAGGCCTGGTCCCTGCCTGCATCTATATTTAGTAATGAAAGAGCTAATGCTAAGACGTAGCCAGAAGCTTATGAAAAGCCTCTGTAACTTCTGTGGCAGATTTTGTGACGATATTTGATTTTTTTGGTGACTATACGTCATTTTTTTGGCCATATTTGAAATTAGTTTTGAGAACCAATAACTAGAAATGACATCACTTTACAAATTATTATCCCATCACTGGAAAGATCTTCTTTTAATTATATGGAATCAGAGAAAGGTCTTTTGAAGCCCATTCACTGATAAAAGGCTCATTTATTTTATTTATTTTCCTACCAGCTGAAGGATATTGGCTCTTGGGTAACAGGATGCACAGTTGCTGAAAGAAGGATAAATAAACAGTTGTGGATATTTTTCCCAGCATCAGAGACAGACTTAGATTTAAGATTTTATTCTGACATTGATGTCATTAAACAAAAGACAAAAATTACTATCCTATTTAATGGGAGCAGAAAGGCACCTGAGCATTAACTTTACACGTTAGGCATTTTCAAATTATTAAGAAGTTCCTTTTAGTACCTGGCTTTATCCTAGTCACTTATGATGTTCAATCCATGACTGTGAGTATCTACAAACACAGAGTAAGTGGCTTACCCTTCTGGACCTGGGAAAATAAGACTGTTGTTTTTTAGCTTGTTTATGGACACCATTTGTGACATTTGTGGTATTTCACTTCTGTCCAAATTTAGTCTCAGCTCAAACCCCAGAGACCAACTAAAGTTTTATTTCAGCTAAAAACAGTCCCAACACTGGAAAATTGTTGTTTGTAGGCATGTATTTTGGCTATTTTGATCTATCAGCAGCTACAAGTTAACTCATATTGTGCTATCACTTGTGTTGCCCTATCCTTGGGTCCAAAGTCAACAACAGTTAAATTTGTATTATGTAATCAAGTTTGCATAAAAAAAAAAAGGGGGAGGGTGGTCTGGTTCAAAACAGAGAACCTGGCTAAGGTCCAGGATCTGGAAAAGAACTTAAGCAAACTGGATCTAGGTGATCTAGAGTGGTTTAAAGTTGGAGTCTCAGAGTGAGTAGGCTGCTGAAGGAGAGGAATGTAAACCCTTCAAATCCATCTTTGTGATTATAAATAATAAAAAATTTCATTCGGAAGTGCATTCTGCCAGACTTCACAATAAACCTCCTAGCAGGTCATTGAAATTCCCTTAATCAGGGTCAGAACCCACAAGCTGGGGTCTGCCCTGTGAATTCAGTGGGAAAAATATTCTTCTTTCCAAATAGTCTTTTTTTTTTTCTCTTTCCTTTTCTTTTTCAGTTGGAAGGGACCCCCACATAAACATGCAGAGCAATTTTCCAGTACATTAACCCGGGAGGGTGGAATCCTTACTAGCAGCGCAATGGGTAGCCTAAAAAAAAAATAAAAAAATGGAGCAACCGAGTGAGCTGAAGATGGATGAGCCTGGGATATGAGACAGGGTAGTTTTTCCACTGTCCTGCCCTATACACCTAGGACAAAGGCTTCATTGAGTAAGATGCTTGACATCAGCCTCATAAACTAGTAGTTGGGCACAAAAGGTCTGACACTTGAAAGTACCAGTCCCTGCCCTCTTTGCATTGCAGCTGCACAGAGGGGTTGGGTCTAACAGTTGTGTCCTTTTGTCATCCCATAGGACAAGAGGTGAAGATAAATAGTGTTGATTTTAATGCAGTCACACAATTTTGCGTTTTCCCAAAAGACAACATTTCCTCCCAGGCCTTACTTTATTACCTTGGGCAGCTAGAACCATCTTCCTTCTCCTGGGAGTGGAGACGGGCTAGAGGTAGTAGAGGGCAAAGGGAGGAGAGATGAAACTCAAGCTGGGGTACCTCTTCCCCAGCAATGAGGTGGGCTGTGATTTTTCTCCTGCTTTGTTATAGTGGCTTTCTTTTCTTTCTCGTGGAAAAGCTGGGAATGGCCTGAAGAGCTTAGAAAGAAGCTGAAAAATGTAGAAATTTTTATGAATTAAAAAACTGACATATCTTAAAAAAATTAAAATACTCCCACAAGATCTACACCAGAAAGAATAGCTGAGTTTTCTGTGTCAATTTCCTGTAGAAAAGCTTGTCAGAATGTGTTTACTGGGAATTGCCTTGTAAAGTGGTAATTCATTAATTCATTCTATGTCTTGTAAACAGAACCATGAGTATTTCACCTGGAAAAGTAGATAGAGTAAAACCAGATCTTGGAGATAGAATTGAAATTGTAGAACTTTTACCAACGTAGACAGTGAGGGAGGAAATTTAGGAATGATGAGATTTCTGTTCACATCTGAACTTGGTGGGCCATAGCCAAGTTCAACTGTCTAGAAAATGACCTGTCTGATACTATTCTCACTGGCTGCAGAATGCCCTTTTGAACGTGTCCATGTCATCCTGTACAGTGACTCATTCAATGATGAGGACAACATCCCAAGTCATTAGTTTTTTTTCCCGTTTGACCCTTCTCTTTCCTTCTCTGCAGTAGACTTGTGATAACGATACCACAGAGGATGAATGAGCTGATTAAAAATGTATTAAGGGGAATTCTATACTTGTAAGAAAAATAAATGTTAGACGTGGGACATGAAGGCTGTGGAGAAACAAAACAATCTAGCCTATGATCTATGCTGCTTCAGCTAGATCACTTTTGGTATTTAAGTTAGATTGTTTAAAGCTGAGCTAGGTATCTTCTCAGTGCACAAGAGTCAAAAACACAGGAGCACCTGTAGCTATGTTTTTTTTTGTACAGAGGTATGCTGGAGGCAAGCCTCATAGAAAAGATTCTACCTGACAATGGTTACTTTCATTTCCAAATTAACAATATTGTTAGTTTTTCAAGCCTTGTAGCCTGGTTGTCTGTTTCTTGGCTTCCCATTGACCTGTGATTTTAGACTGACTTGAAAGGCTGCCTTGTATGCTTAAAGAGTGTAGTTTGTGTCTATTTGATAAGTTGTCAGCAAATCTAAGAAGTAAAGACAGGCAAGTTCTCTCAGGCTGTTTTGAGTCCTATCAGCCCTTAAGATTTGACAACTAAACAGAAGATGAGAAATCATGTATTTGAAAAATACATTCAGTTCTGTGAGATATTGGGGATAGGCAGCATTGTACTGTGCAAACGCTATAACTGTCTATTCCATTGCTATGTTGTGCATTTCAATAGAAAGAAAAAAAAAAAAGCCCAGTGGATTTGACAGCTGTCTGGCAGTAAAAAGAGTCCTCAGCAAAACTACTAACTCCAGGGAGTCAATGACAAAGTCCAATTGACTGTGATGAGGCAGAACCTG
This sequence comes from Nesoenas mayeri, assembly GCF_963082525.1. Classification (NCBI taxonomy): domain Eukaryota; kingdom Metazoa; phylum Chordata; class Aves; order Columbiformes; family Columbidae; genus Nesoenas; species Nesoenas mayeri. The sequence continues at coordinate 8,075,992 of NC_137563.1, read as the reverse complement.
TCCCCTGGGAACAGTCCTGGCCAATCTGGCCAGGGACTAACTTCTTGCTTTCCCAAGTCGGCCCAGTAAACACTACCCACTTCTTTCTGTGCCTGCATTTTTCAGTGATCCTCCTGAGCACTGAGTGACCTAATTTCTGGGGCACTGAGCATCATCTGAAGTCAAAGGCTGCTGAGGGTGCTCTTTGCTCACTCACACTTCCAGAAATCAATTGAGATTTATTTCCGAGTCAGCAAAATCAACTCAGGCTACTAAAGTCTGATTTTCAGAGCTGTTTGGAATCAGATTAAATTAGGGGCTAGAGCAGCTTAGAAAACCTACTGGCACCTATCTGCACCTTTACGTAAATCTCTTTAAAAATCTGACTCCATCTCCTTATACTTAGCATTTAATTATTTTATTTTTCAGAGTGCCCATACTCCCATGACCTCACTGAAAGCAGAGGCACTAAAATTATATGCCAGGTCTTATATAGCATACGCATACCCATTGCAGTGTATGTAAATGCATGTCTCAGGTCTGGAAAAAGGTCGAGTCTTCCGCTGGGCTGAGGACCAAATAGGTGCTGGAATTAGAGCAGTATAAAGGTTACGTCTGTGAGGTGGAGGAGGTATTGAATTGTTAACGGCCTTGAAATACATTTTTCTCCCTGAAGTCGTGGTGGGAATGGTGTAGGCATTCTGCTGCTCTGAGTGCACAGTTCCCTCATACAGACTGACATGGTGTCAGCCCCTTGGAAGGGGCCATCTTTTAGCATGACCAGATTATCTGATCTGCACATTAACATACACTGAAAATTGGAGATATGATCTTACTTTCACCCTCGCCTAACCCACCTCTGCAACCCCTGTGGGGATGCGCTGCCTAATTTGCAGAGAGGTCCTCGACTCCAAATCATGGCAAGGATAACAAGGCTTTACTTTGCTCTGCCATCCTTCTCTCCCTGCTCTCCAAACGCTATTATTGTGGTTTCTTTCAGCAGTTTAAGAAATCTTCAGTAGCAAAACTGAAGAACTTGGGCAGAACCCTCCTCCAAGCAGAATAAAATGGTCCTAAGCAGCCCAAACAAGAGTCCCCTCTCACAGAAGTGTCTTTGTGCAGTATAAAACTAGCAGAGCTGGGTCTGTGCCACATTTTCCTTGCCCTGTGAAGAGTGGAGAGCTGAGAGCATGGCTGAAAAAGGCTCAGGACATTCTCACAGTCAGGGCTGGCAGGACTCATTGGAAGGCTGTTCCAGCTGGCTGGGGTGAGAGCATCCCCATGGGTGTGACAGATTCCCCCAAGAATGAACAAGCAGACTGAGGAACATGAAAATGTGTCTCCTTTCTCCCACCCCCTACTCTGATCCTGAACTCAGGTCAAAACCAGCTCATTTCAGCCCAAATAACAGCCTTTTGATTCCCTTTCCAGGGCTAGTCTTTCTATAGTAGCTATTTAAAACACTGCAAGTTTCTGCTATCAAGATTTTCCTTCTGTTCGCCTGGGGAAAATCATTGATGCTAAGCTTAAATAGGCATCCTCCTCCACGCAATCTTTTTCTCTAAACAAATTTGCATATGTTGGAAAACTGTCTTGGAAATGAGACAAACAATGACTTGATCTGAACTGTTTATGTTGGCTGAACATTACAACACTGGGAAAGTCCAATGCTGGTCAATATTCTTTTTCTTGGGAATTGACAGTATTAGCTTACTTAGAAGAAATGTGGCATCTTGCTCAATATCAATATCAAGCCTGAAACTGCTGGCAAAGCCTTCTGTTATTTTAAGGATGCTTTACTGTAATTTTTCATTTTGAGGAGTTGCTTGATTGCATTATTTCCAGTATATGTTTTATTCCAAAGAAGCAACTAGGAGTCTTACCCACACACAGCTGTCTTGGCACTGTGAACTCTTTTCCTGAATTGTTGCCTTGTAAAAACTCTCATTGATTTTGAAGTTCTCTGACTTACATTTAAGTCTTAACTGTCTGAGGTCCAACATACCTAACCAATTTTCTTTTACTTTGTATTATATGCTCAGCTATCAAACAGAATTGACTATACTGGTTGTAATACCATGACATATGGGGAAAATGGTCAAATGCCGTGTGTAGGATAGCTGATAGTATCCTGTCCTTCACTGCGGCCAGATACTCACCACATGTGAGCGTTCGCTCAGAGCTGACATCTGCAGCACACGGACAAGGAGCAGAAAATATTTTGGAGAAAAAATAATGTGAATTACTTCCGATGAGTGTTTTGAATGATGAAATGTTTTGACTACCTCATAAACTGACTGCAAAGAGAAAGACAAAAATAGCTAATGGAAGTTTTGCAATTTCATTTTTTCATCCACCTTAACTATAAAAAGATATTTTTGAAGACTTTATGTGGATTTTTTTTTAAAGTTGCAAAGTTCAAGACATTTCAAAGAAAGGTGATAACATTTGTATTCCCATTTTACAGATGGTGAGACAAAAATATTCCTCACATTCATCCTATACAATAGTCTCTGTAGCCTAATGAAATCTGATTCCAGTAAAACCACGGACTGCTTACTCCAGCAAGACAAGCCTTAGAAGCTGTTAGGGTCCTCTGGTTTTTTTGTTCATTCTCCATAACAATGAAAGAGAGTTAGAATCCTCCTCCGGAGTCAGCTGAGCTGAGATGGTAATGTGTATTGACAATACACATTTGAGGATGCATCTAACTTTAAGCACAGAGTAGTTTTCCTGAAATCATTCAAGACTATTCTGTGCTTAAAGTCAGATGCATATTTAAATGTGTAGCTAAATAAAGATGTATTAAGTTCTTGTATCAAGATAGCAAAGCTGTAAGAGATGCATCTCTGACTTGGAATAAAAAGTAGGGGTTTTTTATTTTAAGAAGGACTACACAGAGAATAAAGTTCTGTTGAAACTACCATTCCTGTTGAAGCTAGAAAGAATAATATCCTAATTTTATGGGCTTGTGAAAAAGTAAAATATTTTTCATTTGAAACTTGATTTTTTTTTTTAAGTAGATAAAAAATAATGGCTATCTTTAAAGAAAAATTATTGGATCAAAAGGACTAAAAAAAAGAAGAAAAAATAAAATGTCTGGAGCCATATTGATCCTCAAGAAAAAATTGGATTGGACCATAGCTCAATTTAAAGGCTGCCAACACCTGAAGAAAATACATTTTCATCATGAAAGCTTGTATGCTTTATTCCTAACCAATTTGTTAGTCCAATAAAAGGTTGCACTTTAGCTACCTTGACTCACTTGAGAATAATTGGCATTTCTTTCATTTTATGGCATCATTTAAGTTTTAGAATGGATTATTTGCTTGCATATTCCTGCCTTTTGCTGCTGCTGATAGATGAGTTCCTCCTCAGCATGAACTCTCCAATTTCTCTTTTTGAGCTATATACTGTGCAGCTACTGTGAAATCTTCTATTAGGCTGAAACCCAACCTGATGCAGTGGGCTGGAGGGAGCCCCTTGCCAAGACTCCTGCTCTAGAGCAAGGTGCTCAAGAGGGATGAAACATTGGGTTACAGGTCAAAGACAAGGTTGTGTTCCCCAGGGAATTAAAACAAGCCAAATTAGGATGAAGGCACAACAATGCAGGGAGAAATACGTTGCTGCAACACCAAAGCAAAAAAAAAAAAAAAAAATTCTATATATGTGAGTGTATTCTGACCCACTGATGTCAATGGATTAACCCCTCTGGGACTTCAATATCCTCCGGATTAGCCTTGTGGAGCATCAGTGGCTCCTATTGCTGTCAGTACTCCAGGGGAGTAGCTGTGAACAGGCTGTCTTGCAGCCCTGCACATCCACTGGCTAAGGGATATAAATTCCATCTTCCAGAGTCCAGGGTTGGTTTTTATGTGAAAAAGTAAGTATTTTGCCCTCAGTGAGTTCTTGCTTGCTGCACACAAAATGTCCTGTGTGAGGGAATTCACTCTATCAAAGGAGAGCCATTTTCATCCTGATTTGTGTTTGAAACATGAAAACAACATAACAGCTGCATGCTGCATTGAATAAAGAACATACACATGCATTTAAATCACTTATATCTTACTTTTTTATGATGCAATTGTGAATTATGTTCTTTTTGCATCTGTAATTAGAGGGCAGAACAGATGGTGAAGGCTTCGTTTAAAGTGATGTGTCCATTAAAATAACCTATGCTGCCAAATGATTGTTCACTATAACAGGGTATTCATTCATTGAAGCAGGCTTTTTACTCTATTTAAATACATTGGGAAGGCCTCTGGACTTGACAAAATCCTTTTTAATTTTAGGGTTTCCCTAGAAAGAGACTGACTGTTCAGGGTTGGCACTAAAGCCCCAAAGCATATGTTTTACTGTATCTTTATAATTTTAGGATGACCTTGTTTATAATGCAAGGATGACTGTAAATAAATGATAAAGGGACAGGAAAAAAAATGAAAGAAAACCAGCATGCATTCATTTACTTTAAAGCAGAATGATTTTGTGGTTCTTAATTAATTTCCAGGGTTGCTATACCAAATCTGGAGCTGAGACTGACCAAATCTCAGGATGGGGTTTGTCCTGGTTCTCAGTGTAACAGTGATTAAGGTCCACAGCTAAAGTGCTCTAGAAATATTTACACTGATCAGAGCAGCCACACATGGTGGTTACATGAAAATATGTATTTCAGAGTCTGATGATGAGGAAAAACCCTAAATCTGTCCCCTTCTCTTCCTGTCTCTCTTCTTGAGACATCACTAATCATCAAGACAATTGTCCCACATTAAGAGAGTGGGAAAATAAATAATTTGGGTTTTGCTCAGTTTTCTTCTTAGTAGGGAAACAGGTAAAGAGGTGGGGCACTCGCTGTTAAAAACCCATCATCTGAAGGGATAAAACCTTTGAGTATTGTGGTGAAGCCAACTTTGGTCAGTTGTGATTTGAGTGTACTGCCAAAGTCAGCTGGGAAGCCTATGAAAATCCAGTCATCAGTCTTAATCCAAGTCTTAGTCCAGATGTATTTTAATAATATAATTTGGTTTTATGTGTGTGTTCTCAACAGGGAGGTCAATGACTGCGTGGAAAATGAGAATTTTTAAAAAAATTATATATTCCTCCAATTCAACATAATGCTGTAACAAGATAATAGCAGCTGCAAAGTATCTGCAGTGCTTCTAATTTCAACTCTGAGTTGGAGAATGTTCATTAGGATTATGCCACAGCCCTTCTGATGAACATTGGAACAGGCCCGTGGTGTATGGGTGCAACATAAAACCAAAAGTCTTTTTACTGAAGCCACCTTGAGAATTTTAAGTGATGTATGGATCAGATAGCTTAAGCTGGTTCAGTGTAATTTATTGTGGAGATAACAAGTCGAAGTCTTTGGTGCTTCAGGTGAATAAAACAATCTGTATAATAAAGAAGGTTATTTCTGTTCATAGTGTGAAGACAGCTGAAAGCTTTGCATGCTGATATGTGATTTAAATTTGTGGACACCAGTGAAGTGATTCACATGTTCAACTGTCCCATGGTATTGTGAGGCAGCAAGACTTTGTTGGGCAGATCAGTGAGAATTTATAAAATTGCCTGGCTTGGCTAATTCAGAAGAAGCACGGCGATCTGTGACACATTCATTGCCAGTATAATACATAGGTCCCTAATGTAGTGAACAGCTAACAGATGAGCAGATTACATCACAGGTTGAGAAGAAAATAAAACGTGGCAGCTAAACACAATCTTTTAAATTGACGTTTGCATTATGTTCTATATAAATACATTTTTGAGGGGAGGGGACCATCAGCACTTGATTACTTTGACATGCTGTTTATTTGGGCACTCTAGGCTGCAAACCAGCTCTTTGGTGATCAAGTAGATTTCACAGTGGATCTATTATTCTGAGCAAGATTTGGATATATTATTTTTTTTCTTTTTTCTTTTTTTTTTTTTTTTTCAGCATACGTATGACTATTGTGTTTCCATACCTGCTGTTGATCATCATTTCCCAATTATTGTAACATGAGAAGCACACATGGTTTCCAGACTGTACTTCTGATCTCCTCCAGTCCACAGCTGTTTGCTTAATGAATGCTTGTGGTTTGTTTCCCTTTCCTTGGAATTATAAAAAAAAGAGAAGGGGAAAAGGGGGAGGGAGGTCATAGATCAGAAAATAATTTACTAATTTAAATGTTGATTATGGCATAAATGGACTCTAAGAAAGTGCCCAGGGTACACTTCTTTGAGGTCAACAGAAGCTTTTTGAGCCTGGTCACCCCAGAACTTGAATAAGTATGCATATAGGAGATGAGACCATCAGCACTTAAATAAGTCTGCACGAGAAGGTGATGAGTGAAGTGCTTTCATGAAGGATCATTTTCAGGTCTAGAAAAAACCTTTTGGAATGAGGACACCCCAGAAAATGGTTATAAAGCAGGACAAAGACAACATCAGTAAAAAAATGTCAGCAGCCTGAGATGTTCTGCTGGGGCAGCAAGAACACAAACTGTCTAAGGCATTGTGTTAAGATAACAATAATCGTTAATGGCAATTGTAAAATGACACATTGTGTTTGGTAACAGAAAGGAAAATACAAATTGTTTCTTTTTGTTTACATTTTTTATCAAAGTCTGTAGGTAGTCCTACAGGTATGCCCATCTGTCAGACCAGAGGAATCTAGTTTATTCTCATAAAAGTAATTTTTGTGTGTGTGCATATGTTTTTGTTTTGTTTTGTTTAACTTTTTCTCCCCCACTTTCTCCTTTCTCCCCTCCTTTCCATTCCCTGGATTGCTTTCCAATCCAGACAATGTTTTTAAGTCTGGTCTCTTCATATTCCCCTGTTGACACACCTCTGAGCCAAGCTGATGGACAAAACGAGTCTCTGAGCTGAAGCTTTTCAGAAATGATATACAGGAATTAGTGCTGATATGCACTGATGGGGAGCTCTACTTGTGTTTCTTCAATGGCTGGGGAAACTGATCCAGGACAAACTTTGGTAATCTTTTACAGCCATCTGATGCAAAGTGATTTTTAGCTTTCTATCACCTTTGACACATGAACACTGGCATAATTTTTGTACTACTGTGGTCCTTGCCAGGGGCAGTTCATCAGATAGCAGGGATTAGGGACAAGTGAGCTAGTTCAGCTGGAATTCCTGCCCAGCTCCCCTTTCACCTCTGTGACCTATTCTGTGATACATACTAAATCTGAACCATATACATTACATTCTACTATCACCATCCTGTGTAACTCCTCTTTAATCTCTTGCTGCCATTGAATAGTGTGGAGCCAGTACTTCTAAATTTCATGACGCCATTGAATTCCATGGGGGAAATCTCAGCTGTATTGAAGTCAACAACAAACCTCTCATGGGTGGTCAGGTTTTTACCCAGGACTTTGACTTCCATTTTTTTCAGAAGGAGAAAGGCCAGTTTTAAGCCAACTAGAATTTTTTTTTTAACAACTCTGGAGAGTCAAAATGCAGCTTTTAACAAAATCATCTATTTTAGAGCAAAACATCTGTTTCAATGGCATTTGATTTTGTAAAACAATGCAATGAAGTATTTCAGTAATGTTAAAATATCACGTGTCTATACTGAAGCATAGATTTCTTTTTCCTTTCAAATGACTTTTATGAAAGAAAAAAGTCAGTATTTATTGTGCAATTCTTTCAAGTTTAAAAGGTCACTGTGGGAATGAATACTGTGATTTTACGCAGATGAAATGTTTTGTTTTGACTCATAATAAGAGTTTATTTTGAAGTCTCAGTTCATATTAAAACTGCTTTGAAATAGGAAAAGAAACATAAAATCATAGTACTTCCTAAGTATGGGAAATCTTCCTGCTCAAATCCACATACTTTTATTGACAAAGTTACATTACGTGTTCAAATGGTCTCCCTGTTAGTTTGGGAACTCCACAGGAAAATAGCAACTACTGTGGAAAATATTTCTTTACAGGTTTGACTTAGACCATAATGTTGGTAAAGTAGCTCCAATGTTACAACTCCACATATTTTCTTATTTCTACCACTGAGGAGTCACTGTTTCTGAATGCTGCCTTCCAACGAATTGTGTCTTAAATAAGTGATTCATGTACCTACTGACAGCGAGAAAGATAACAGTTAAACATTGTTTCATAAGCTGCTATGCAGATGCAAAATGGTCAATCTACTGACATAAATAAGATCAGATAAAAGACACCCAAGCGAAGTATGTTCAACAAAATACATAAATTAACTTCTGCAAAATCCTCCACCCATTTGCAGAATTGAGGAATACAAAGTGTCATTTGTAACAGGAAATAGGTATCTTTAATCAAGAGTTAATTGATCTGTATATCACATTTTTCTTAGGTCCTTCTGCTTCTTCTCTAACTTGGGACAAGGATGTATCAATTTTTCAATATGTCTTACTGTTTCTTGGAACTGAACGTCTAGGCCAGATCCTCATTGGAGTTTCATTGGTTTAAATGTGAAGTAACTCCATTAACTTCAAGAGGGAATTTAGCCTGTTGCATCTGGCTCACATCTTTCCCTTTCATTCAATTAGTGTTTGGCACAAACATACAGCTACTTAAAAGCTTTCGATCTGGTTGGGAAAAATCCTTATGGCAAAAGACAACAGAAAGAGCGATCCGGTGACCTGCAAGCTTAGGTGACTGAAGCCAGATGTGTGCAGCTGCTTAGCAGTCTTAAAGCCACTTGTTGGGGCAAGGCAGAGGCAGAACAGCATCTAACATTTCAGAAACCTTTTATGTTGCTTTGATGGCAATGCTTCAATACAAATCTTAAATCCAAACTTTTTCTAATGTCCCCAGGAGTAATGACCTGGGATAGTCAAGTCAATTATGGTACAGCATTTGTTATATGTGTTAGAAAGATATGCAGAAAAAAAGGTTCTTCTAAATGTTACTGTTACAAATTGCAGGATTTTAGATAAGAGCTGGTTTGGCTTTGAGATATGATGTTGCATGAGCAGTAAAAGTTTGCACTGGGACAAATTTGGGGAAAGTTCAACATTCTGGTCACTGTCACAACAAGGAGCTAATAGGACTGTAATGGGCATTGAAATGGGAATTGGATTAGGACCAGAATGAAAAACTAAACCAAAACAAACAACCCAACAAAAACAACAACAACAACAACAAACCATACCAAAAAAAAAAAAAAAAAAAGCCCAAAAAACACCACCACAAAACCAAACCCATATAAATTGTGGTAATTTCTACAATTCCAGGTGGATGTTCTTAGATAATGAACAGAACTGGGCAGGTACTGTCAAGCATATCCAACACATATGTTTTTCAGTGTGACATGACCCTGACCTAGAAAGACCATTTTTATGAGTTAGGGCTTGGCCTGGTTTTCAAGACTTTTATGCAATCCTCAGTCTTTCTGCAAAGATTACCAGAAAATAGGCATTTTTTGAGCAGTTTCTCACTGTGTATGCTTTCAAAATTAGAGGCATTATTTTGCCTAAGCTTACTCATGATACAGACTGGATTCAGATCACTGACCAAGTGTTAAAGAGTTTTATTATCCATATGTATTTGTGCAAGTCATCCAGCCCTGATCAGAACACGTTTCAGTATAAGGAGAGATGGTGACTTTATCATTAATGCTTGTTAGGATGAAGAAGAGTGATGCAATCTGTAGCAGACCCTCTTTTCACAACACACGTGCCAAACAAAAACAAAAATACAAAACTCAGCACATTATAAATGACATAGGAAATGAAAACTCCCAACCACTGTTCAAGGGAAATAGAGAAAAGAGAGAGATAAGCAATCATTATAGTGCACTATTTTTGTGCTCAATAATATTAAGTTCAGGCAAAACTGGAAGGGTTCACATCCTCAGACAAGGAAAAATGTTTTTCATTCCCTTTAAATTCAATCTTTCATCCTTTTCTTCTTATTTATTTGACTTCTAAGACATTATGTTCATTCAGGTGCTAAGCTCCCATTGGTCTTGAAGTAGAATTAGCTTGGGACGTAGGAAGCTGGAAACTGTGAGCAACGCAAACCTTTGCATCAACCCCCTATGAAACTAAATTAAGTAGTTAGCTCATCTCACAGTGTCTCACTCAGCAATAGAACAAAGGGCCAAATTTAACCCTGATGCAAGAGGTCAAAACAGTTAAGAATTAAACCAATAGGAAAATTTCTCTTTATTTGACTAGCAAGAGAAAGCCTTCTGTATAAACAGGCATCCTCCTCCTCTTCCTAATCTCTTAAACATCCGGCCAGGATTAGGGTCCTATTGCACTAACTGCTATATAAACTCAGAAGACAGAGCAGTTCTTTTGCAAAGGGTATTTATTTTAAATGGGCACAAGGAAAAGGACAGAGAGAAAGGGATACCATACTAAAAAAAGAATTAAGTTTGTGAGAAATCAGCTCAGATATTGACATCTGAGAGACAAATATAATAAGAGCATTTCCAGGCAAAGTACCGCACCCACATCCAGAACCGCTAACCTTAACTGATGTTTGTGTTGTAGAGAGAAACAAATGAGTGCAAGAACCAGCTTTGCTTCACAGCTCCACTTTTTGTTAGAAGTCAAACTTTAGCAATACGGGTGGCTGCCAATCCTTGCCTGGCAAGATGTGAATGCCATTGTTTTATTAGAGGATTTTTTCACAGCATTCATCTGATGGCCAAATTTGAGAACGGGAAAGGCTTTTGGAGTTTTATCATTCTTCTGCCTTTTGACGTATGGATAGTATGTTAGGGACCCCTGTTATCAATTTCTTGTGGCTTCAGGATACCAGCCAACACAGACCTCAGAGCTTCCTATCTTTTATCTTGTGTCTGCGGTGACTTTTGTCATGCAGCAAGGCATTAGATCAACTCCGTCATCAGCTTAGGGGAAAGCCATCAGTTACCATCAGCAAAGGAATGAAGAAGAATGACCTGGCAAGAAGCAAAGTAACCTCGAACTTGAGCCAAGAGCTCGTCAGAGAACAGAACTGCATCACCCAGTTTTCTTTGGGTGATGAGAGAAAAAACATAGAGGGTGACTGCTGCAGTGAGCAGGATCCACACCCTCTCTGCAAACAAACACCAGCTTCAATAAGTGCCTTTTAAATGTGCATTGAGTCTTTGTGTAGGAAAAGGATGTGCAGTTGGCAAGTACAGAGCTGTAAGGGGATAGTTTGAACATGCTGATAAAACGTCTAGCTTTACTCCAGAGTTGACTTTATCATTTACCCAGGGATATTGTTAGTAGAAGATGATAGCCATGCTCCGACAAGAGACAGACAGTGAAATGTATATGAACAAAACAGCCATTGTCATGAATTCTATCCTGTTTGTGTGGTGGCTTCTCTATCCATAATCACACAACTTTACAGGCAGAGATAAAACACAAAGCAGGCAGGGAGAGATGTGGGGGTAAAGAAAGGGAAAAGAGAGCACGCCGAGATCAAGGGGCTCTGGTAAGAAAGACGGACACTATCCCTCTTAAAGCCTCCACACTAAGAAAGAAAAGGAAGAGAAAAGAGAAAGAAATCTCCTGTGTCTGTGTCCTTGGGTGGAGGGACGGCAGCTGGAGCAATGGGGTTAGGTGTGCACTTTGGAAAATGAGGTTAGCCGGTTCACTTCTGCCAGATGGTCTGCAGGAGCGGCTGGAGCATGGTGGCAACAAAAAGTCAACACCATGAATGGAAAGAATGGTTTTCCTGCCCTCAGAAGAAGCTGTGGGGATTACTGAAACTAGAGCTGGGCTCACGCTGCAAACATTTTCCCCTGAGCGTTCACTTGCAGTGAAAGGAAAACAAATTTGCACCCGTGTGTAACATCCTTCTTTTGTATTCACCTTCCATGGGTCTCCCCACCCACTGTGTTTTATTTGTCTAATGAAGACTTGAGGGCTGTGAATTTTGAGCTCCCGTGTCTGACAATTCCTGGCTGAAGTGGTATACTTCATTGTATTTTTTATTTCTGTTGATTTAAATCAATCTGAAAAGTCCTATTCAAGAAGTCCCAATAGGGTTTTAATTGCAAATGATGGACATCTTCTGATTGAAAATAATCCAAAGGAAATAGTGCTAGCTGAACTGGTAGTACCATCAGCAGAGCAAGGCCACCGAGACTGCAGTGAGCCAAAGGAGCATCTTGCCACCACCTTTGCAGATAGGACCTAACTTGCAGAAACGGCACACTGGTGGCCAAAAACTTATGAAAACCCTTACCAGGAAGGTTTTTCGGTACACAGTGTATAGCCTAGGAAGGAAGTTTTCCCTAGGCACAGCCAGAGAGGCAGAGAGGAAGATTAATCAATAATCTAACTGTGGGATTTTCCTGCAGGACCAATGTTTACATGCAAACAGCCAAGGCGTGACAGAAATCCCTTGAAGTGACTTAGGCTTGCTTCCCTATTTACCTCTGAATAAATAAGGACAAAATGTGCTGTGCCTTCCAAGGCACAGCTCATGGAGGGACCTTCCTCTGTGCAATATGTTCTGCCTTGAACTTTGTCTCTCTGCTTGGGAGTTTGTAGCCTGAAGGCTCTGACTCACAAACTCCGGTGGTCTCGGCTGCTGGCGGTTATTGCCTCTCTGCCAGAGGTTACCAAAGGGGTGGCAGAAGGTACCTCCTCAGCCACTTTGCAGTCAGAAATATGAGTTCAAACTATGTGAGAGAGGAAGGGGAATTATGAAGTTCACCATTGCTGAATCCACCAGAGCCCTATGACTCAGAGCTCTAAAAATGAACAGGTCTAGGCAATTACTTTGAGTATATGTGGAAAGCAAAAAATACTCTCTTAAACTCTCTAGGTAGAGAAAATAATAACAGTGATGTTTTTTCTTCTTCTTCTAAGTAGCTGCCATTAGAACCAGGGAGATAAAGGGTTATCTCTTCTAGAATTCAGTAGTGCCCATTATCTCCTGCTCCATACTGAAAGTGAGCTAAAGCCTGACAGCATCTTCTGGTGTCCCGCCTGTTTTGGTGTCATTCTGAGCCTCGCTTAAAGCAAAGGTTGTGCTTCCACAGGCTTAGCCAGTCCAGAAGGAAAACCAATTTCTCCTGTGAAGAATCACAGGGCAATTCAGACTGATTATGAATCTCTATCTCTACATTATTAAAGATGCTCAGAGTATTTTTAGTTAGATATTATAGCGTGTTTGGAAGATATCTCTATTATGAGTTTGTATCAAGCCTTTAGACACATTTTAAACGAATGAGTTACATGACTGTAATCAAGAGTTGGGTTCAGTTTTCAGGGCCATCCGTGCGAAGTTGGTCACACGCTTTGAACATCTATCCATCTGGAAGAGTCACAGCTCATTCCACAGAGACCATCAAAGAGCCAAGAGATAATAACACATTTGTTTTCAACTGATAAAGGCCAAACCGGAACCATAAATTCAGGAGTAATATTTTGTTACCAGTTGTTTGATAGATTTACCACTCTGTGCCATTGCCTGCCGAGCTTTGAATTCATCCCTTATTTTCATTATAAGTTTCTGTGATTCTGCTGTTCCTACTTAGACCTGTTAATATGAAAATCTCTGAACACTGAGGTTTGTGTGGAATCGTGTCTCCAGGGAATAGTGTAACCTTGTTGCTGAATCTTTTAAAGCTGGACTGCCCAAAATGTGCTGCAGGGGAAAAAAATACTGCATTAGCAGGGAAATGGACTACTTTAAGTGACCTAAAAGGTGTTCTTCAATGCTAAATTCTGTAGATCAACAATAGGAAAATATTGATTTAATGAGCCAAAAGAAAGCAGAAACTTCTTGGGGAAGAGACAAATTTCATGATGATTCACTCTTTTTTTTCTTAATCATGAAGAAGACTCTTTCTAATCTATATCTTGCAGGCAAACCCAGAAGCTATCATTTGTCAGCAAATAATAATGCATGGGGTGCATCCGTTTTCTTTATGAAAACAGCATAAATCTGAAATTCTTCCCCGCTGGAAAGAAATTTAATATTTAAAGGTAATTTGACCTGTACATGTGTGTGCCATGAATCTTTTATGTGACCTACAGCAAATGTATTTATATAGTATTATTCTGAGGATAGTTATCTCTTATTCATTTTCTGAGATATTATTTTTCTTTCTTTGACTAATGTACATTTGGCTTTCTCATTTCCCCACTCAGCCCGTACTGCGTTAACCTTCCTATTTTTGCCTTTTTTCCCAGTTTTCAAGGTCTGATAACTAACACTGGATCATATGTGGCCAATGTTGTCATAGAACTGTTATTTTACTAACAGAAAAAAAAAAACAAAACTGTGTTTTTTTATTTTTTCTTTTTTTTTTTTTCAAACACCTTATTTCAGTTGCTGTTGTTGTTTTTATTACACAGTTGAGTCAATAGTGATGTGTTCAGTGAAGGAGAAAACAATGAGAGAGTGGAAAAGAACTGTTTTTATTGTTTCACTTTAATTTCTGTTGCTTCGTAGAAAGAATATGTGGGAGGTTTAGATGGTTCTGGGTAACATGTTTTCTCTGACCAGATCACCCTTGTAGAGGACAGACCCCTTAGACTGAAATTCTGTGCAGGGGTCAGCACAACAGATACATCCCCCTTACATCCCACTTAGCTGTATTTTGAAGTAAGTCTGCATGAATTCAGAGACCTTGTCATATCTCTCAGGACAGAGAATTTCACATGCTGAAATACTGATGTGTAGTTCTGTTATAAGGGCTTTGATTGACAAAATGGCTTTTCTCAGGACATCAGATGAGGCTACTGCCTCCAGCCTTGCCTCTGCTGCAAAGATATCTGTGTGACTTGTCAGTCAGCCACTGACACACCATCATTTACAGCACAGCATTTTATGGTAAATCATTACCAATTTCAGCTGGTTTTCAAACAGTATATGGTAAACTGCAGTGGTTCAGGAGCTGATTGACTCCACAGTTCACACAGCTGTGGAAGGAGGGGTAGGATGGGCAACTGGTACAGTAAACTCATCAGATATCCAAAATGAGACTATCCCTCCTCATCAGCCAAAACCTTCCGTTGCAGCTTTGAGTTCAATGAGTCTGACCTCTAATTGCATTTAATAATGTGTGTTGATCTTCTACTTTTGTTACAAAGGAACAAAACCTAAATCAATCATTTTGTCTCCTAGTTGCTCCTGACTTTTGGATAGGCTTCACTGTGGCAGCATACGACTACATTTACAGTGTCCTTGTAACAGTTCTTCTGCCTCCGGGAAGTTTGGGTTTAACTGCACACAGTGGTATCTGTAGGCTTAGCATCTCTTAGTGCTGGAGCTATTGATTACACCTGCTTTGCACCAATGCAAGATCCAGGAGTGGCTATGTCCCGTCAAAGAGAGTAGTCAGGAGCACATTATCAGCCCAAAAAGCAATTTACATTATGGTCTCTCATCTGGTCATTTTTTCCGGGTGTCATGGTTTCATTAGGGCCAAGGATGTCCAGTGGTCAAGGGAAATGGACAGAACTGACTCCTGCTAGCTCATCTGGTTCTCTGTCCTGAGAAAAAAATCTCCAGCAAGGAAGGGGCCACTGGCTGGATGCACAGTCATGGAGGAACGGCAGATGGACCTCTCCTTGCTGGTCATCATTCAATAATAGTTGTCGTTTAGTTACTGTATTTTGGGATATGTTAAAATATGAGCTTGGGAAAGAGGAATTTTTCCATAGGTTATTATTAAATTTTTATTGATGCCATGAAAGTATAAGCAGTTCTTATTTAATCTTGTTATTTAATACAAAACACAATGCTTGGAACTAAATTTTTTTGGCAGGATTCTTCAAATATAACACTGACAGAAGCGCAGAGAAGAAATTCATATCTATGAGTTGTCTTTTTCATTTGATACATTTTTGTTGGGAAAGCCAGCTTGGTTCAGACATAGTGTAATCATACCAGACCATTTGCCCTTTCCCGAGTCTCCCATTGACCTTCATACTCCAGTGAATCTTAATTTTTAAGCCTAGGGAAAGATAGTCTGTTGCTTCAGGATGCTGCACTGGGCCTCCAACGGCATTAAATGTATTGTTTAAAATCTCTTAACACTGTAAATCAAATTGTGCTTCTCATACAATTGAAACTGAGGTACTTAGT
This sequence comes from Nesoenas mayeri, assembly GCF_963082525.1. Lineage (NCBI taxonomy): Eukaryota > Metazoa > Chordata > Aves > Columbiformes > Columbidae > Nesoenas > Nesoenas mayeri. The sequence goes on along the minus strand of NC_137563.1, from coordinate 8,059,982 downwards.
GGGCTGAGGAGAAAATAAAGCAGGCATGTGGAAATTGTGAATAAGCATAATAAATATCAGAAAAAAATAAGGCTGAAGTGCAAAATACAGAACTGCATATCTATGTATAGACACATATGCACAGATGTATGTCCATGCACACATGCCCCCCCCTCCCTCAGTTACTTAGCCAAGTTAAATAGTAAATGAAAAACAAAGGGACTCAAAATACAAATATTTTGTTTGTTTGTTTTTAAAAGCCATGAAAATTTGCACCCTGGATTTATGATCATAATAGTATTTGTCTGAAAGATGTATGTTGGATTTACATCTGGCTATGTGAAGGTAACTATGTGTGCATGTGAGTTTATTTATTATAAACTCATCTGTGAGTTTATTTTTCTTGTTTCCACATCTGAACATAAGTGTAAAAAGATGTAATTGTGATAAGTCCATAGACATTCAAATTGTGAAGCTTATCTGAGGCTTGGCTGGGTGAATGTACTGTAGATGAAAAAACATTTTCAAAACCTCGCAGGAACTGGACATATCTTGCAATATTTCCAATTCAATCATTTGTTTGGACTGAAAAATTTTAGCTGCTTGAGAAAACATAAAGATGTGGAATAAAGAAAAGCTACTTATACTTCCAGAAGATTTTGGCCTGATTTCAGACCAACTGGTCACATAAGATGTCAGCTGAAGTAGCAGGGTCTTCACTGTTAAGCTGACAGTGCTGTGTGGAAGTGTTTTGTGCTGAAGGTCCCTGGGAATTTCAGACTGTGACTTTATAATTTGCCTTTTTGTGCTGGACAGAAATAAAAAGGACTTTGAGATCATCTTTAGCTATAGATGCAAAGCAAATTCTTAAATTTGTCTACATGGCATGAGAAAAAGAAGAAGAGGGGAAAAGGATGGACAAACAAGATTTGTTTGTTTGTTTGTTTTGTTTAGTTTTTAGTATTCTCTTATTTTTGTTTCTTATTTTTCAGTCAACCTGACTTCAAAACAGAGTAAGCAGACTTGATCTCACCATGCCTTGGCTGTCCTGGGGATTGCAATTGCACTGAACCCAGAATAGATGTGCATGGAAATTGCACATTTTAAACTGATGGCTGCACAACATCACAAGCTGCGGCAATGTTGAAACTTTTGGCCTGGAAATTGGCAGGGCTGTGAAAAAATGTGGAGCTGCTGTTGCAAATGGCTCATTTTTTGACTTGAAGGGGAAGGATTTGTAGTTTCAGATGTAGTGCTTCTGTAGATCAGTGCCAAGGAGAAGACTTTCGTATCAGTCCACTAGCATATCTCTTACAAGCTGAGAGAAGTTAATAAAAAGCATTGTAATCTCTTTCACAGCCTCCAGGACTCATAAGAAACCATAAGAAGAAGTTTCTCAAGCTTAAAGTGTTCTATAGGATACTAAATCTTAAGTCTCCTGGGGGCCACTGGGGAAATGAAAAGGTGTAGTTGTCACATTTTGTCAAAGTATAACATCTATATACTAAGCCAGTTAGCTCCCTTTCTTCAGACCCAGCCTAGCTTGATGTACTAGTGTCATGTTAATTGTCTTCCACTTTTATTGATGTGGTTTTTTATTAGAGCAAAATAAAGCTAACCTTGGGCCAGATACTCGGATGCTTTAAATTGGTGTTGCTCCACCCTGGCTGATGGGACTGACTTTTTTCAGCTGGGAATCTGGCTTCTGACTCATATTCTCATTCTCTGTCCTCTTCCATCTCCCTAGCCTTTTAGATTTGATTGATGCACTTTTCTGTTTGTTTAATTATAAGACAAACGGTAAAATAATCTTTAACCTCAACTCTTACCAAATGTGCCTTGGTTGTGAGTTGGACAAGGAAGTGGGTGATTGATGGAGCTTTGTTTGCTTTGCAAATCAGATCTTGGCTTACATAGAGAGGAAAGACTCTGCCTAAGATGGGACTTCTGAGGAAGGGATAAAACCAAGAAAGGACACGCTCACAACAAATTAAGGTGAGTCAAGTGTAAAAAGAGATCAGCAGAAGAAATGAACAAGCAGAGTATGTAAGGAGATGGCTGTTCATAACAATTTTTCAGGTCATTTTGGGTAGAGCTATGGAGAAAATGAGTGGTGATGAGATAGGGAAGAGCATGAAACCAAAGAAAGAGAAGGGAAAAATGTCATGACAGAATGAGAAATAAAACTCTAAAGAGGAGATGGACACTTGCACAATAACTTGCTCATTAGCCCTTGGTTTGTACTCCCTGTCTGAGAATTGTAGCTTCTCATTATATTTTCACCTTTGGTTATTAACTGCAATCACAGGAAACTAATGATCACCAACCTTGCTTCAAAATATTCACTGGGTAATTCCTGAGATCATAACAGTTTTCTTAATTTAATGGCATTAAATAGGAGTAACTAAGAATTTAAATGAAAGAAAATAGTCATAAGTAAATGAGTCAAATGTCTTTTAACAATTAAAGTTTCTATAGTAAGAAAAAGGTTAACTGCCTGATTCCTTGACACTCACACATGCCTGATATGTTTAGTATCTCGGATGCAATTTTCCTTTTCCCTCTCGTTCTTTCTTTTTTTATCCTGTGGAAGCCAAAACTTTATTATAAAATTGAAGATAAGTATATCAGTTTGTTGGATGCTGGCAGAGCAGAACACAAGCAATGAGAAGATAAGGGAATTTGGTCAAATACAAAAAAATACCATGGAACCTAAACCAAATGACATCAGATAAGACCTCCACTGACTTTCTATTAAAAATGTAATAAATAAGGATCAGAGAATTTTTTTTTTCTGGTACTTCTTTTTTTTTTTATTGTCTCTAACACTTCAGAAGTGTATCTGCATTAGTGTTATTTTCCCATTCCCATTTATAATGAATAAATGCAGTTCTGAGAGGTCCAGATTAATGATGAGGCTCAGTATATATGTGGTTTTAATTTGAGGAGTTAATTATACTCTTGTGGGACAGCTTTACCGGCCTGCTTAGGGGCATAATAACAGTATTGACACAAGTCAGTGAATCCTGAAATCTTGATCAGTAGCTCTGAAAACACGATAAAGGTTGGTAGCTGGTGAACTGGATGGAAATTGAATTAAGTTTGGTATAAAAGTGCATGTGATCAGTAGCGGCAATATTTGGATTTGTGTGAGTATTCAGCTTTCCCAGATGTTCAGAGCAAGGCTCTCGAGTGGCAATAGCACAGGGTATTGAATTGGTTTGTGGAGCAGAGAGCAGCTCTGCTGAAATGGTTCAGCTACATGAACTGGTGTTATTGTTGGCTGGTGGAAAGGTCTGGCACTTCAGCTGCTGCTTTGCCGAGTGGGAAGAGAAGGATTCCTAAAAGAGAGAGAAAAAGGCAGAATTCCCTCTTGAGGTCTGTTATTCATTCTAAAATCTCTTATGTTCACCAGAGACTTCCAAAAATACAGTTTGCCTGTAATGTCTGTAGGATGTCACCGATGATGAGAGACAGCTGCAGATAGCTTTACTGTTGTGCTTTCTTCACCCATATTGGATGTTTTCCTGTGCAGTTGCAATTATCCCTTGCCGGCAATTTTTGCGCGTTTAGTAATATAGACTGGGAATCAGACTATGAATTGCAAACAGCACGTATTTAACTGACAGCTTGTCCAAGATTGTAATGTGCTAGATCTTGGTATCACCTTGCTAGGGACTCGGGTAAGCTTTGCATCACTGCATAGAACTATAAAAATAATAAAATATATCCTGATTCATGGCACAGACTGTTGGAGAGAGGTAAGGGAATTGTAGCTGCTCTTAACAGCAACACTCTCCTCATTTCATTTCCTAGGACACCTACAAACAGAAAACGGTCACATTTTCAGTCTGGGCAACACATTAGAAATAAGTCATAGAATGGATAATTTTGGCCTTGAAAGCATCATGGTTTCCTTTTATTTCTTGGGACATTTCATAGACTGTTTTCACCCAAGAATATTTTAAGCCTTCCACCAGTTCAAAGTTCACATCTACCTGTGTGGCTCAAGCCAGGCCGTCTCAGGGTTTTGGCACTGATAAACTTTGAATGCCAGGGAAAATATATGTTACAGATGGGAAAAGGGAGAGGGATTTTGATGGAAGAGGAATCCCCTTTGGGCTTGACACTTGCCTGTGGCCTTAGGTGAGGTTTGCTTAGTGGTGTCTGCTTGGTCTCCAGTGGACAATAGTCTGTGCCATAAAAAGACTCCATGCATAATATGCCATGTTCACTGGCCTCTGCCTTGAAGAAACTCAGATGAGAGCTGTTTATATCCATCTAGGGACAATCTCCAGTAGGAAAGATAGTACTCTTTGGCTAACAGATATCTATGCCATTTCATTTTATTCCACCTTTCAGTCTTATGGATCTTTTTCTTCTACCTTTTTTTTTTTCTTCTTTCCTCACTCTCTTCACATTTAACTTAAATGTGGGGAGTTTTAAACATCTATAACTTTCTTGAAAACCAAAAGGAGTGAAAATGATCAGCATTCATCATACACTTTAATTAAATTTAATTAAAGAATGTAAAGACAAGTTTATAAAAGTTGTCCATATAATTCTTTCTCGTTCATGCTTTAAGTTCCCCATTCCTAGGAGGAATCAGGTTATAAAAAGTTAAGAGTCAACTGTAAAAATCAGATCTCAGAGACAATATGTTGTCAAAAGAAAAAAAGACAACAAACCTACCAAAAAAAAAAATCAGCTAAACCTAACACATTCATGCTGCCTGCTTGGCAATACTAATATTTTCCTTTATGATACCATACACTGTAGGCTTAAAACAGGGTATTCCCCCATGGTTAGGCTCAATTTGGGGTACACAAATGTGCACACGCACCCCATACCTACATGTGCATCCCCTGGCAGGCCTGAGAGTGTCGTGAAGAGAGAGAAAGCGTGTGTCACACCCTCTAAATTCAGGTGGCCTCAAGCGGTGCCATATAATCCCAGCCTCAATTAAACTTTCCAAGGTCAGTGGTGTTCTACCAGGTCAGACATAAATAAGTCAGGTGAGAGTCCTAGGGCACTGAAAAGCCATATTTATTCTTTATCCACAGTTCATAGCTATCAAATGAAGCCTAACAGAGAGGGAGAGAGAGTGTGCATGAGTGTGGCTCTCAAAGCTGCTCCTGTTGTAAGTACTTTTTTTTTTTTTCATTTCTTTTAAAGAAAAGCCACAGTTCTAACTCACCTCTACCTTAAAACTGCAGAAAACTTCACTGTGACTCTGGAAGTTTCAGGAAGTCAGAGGAATATTTTAATTCAGCAACATTATTTTTAATGACTAAATTATTCAAGTGAAAGTAACCTACTCACTCTGAAGATTTTGGTTTTTTTAAGAAGGAGTTCTCATCCTTTTAAAATTAAGTTTTGTCTATAGCTAAATATTTATTGTGGGAAGTGTGAGAGCGGATGTCAACACAAACCCCTCCTGAATTCAGATATACAGATTTCATGTCCTGATTCAGCCAGTAATGAAAACAGGCCAAAATTGCACAGTCTGTTGGGCTTTTAAACAGCATATTTAATTTTCTCTTGTTTGGGGGAAGGAGAGGAAATAGTGGAGAGAATAATGATGTCTATATCTTACTCCAAAAAATGTTACAGACTTTGGACTTATATTACCTTCTCTGGGTGTCAGACCCACTGAGAAGAGTTATCTAATTCAGAGAAAGTAATTAAGGACTGTTGAGGTTCACTGATTTCTATACTGTCTGAAGAAGTAAGTGAAATTTCCAGGTGTCCATAACTAGTAACCAAATTAATATATATGTTTTAATAAACCAACATACCACAAGTCTGCCTTGATATGCTACATTATATTTTAAAGGTAAAGTTTTAACGTGACCTTTCTCATATTATTGTTTAGCAGGGGAAAAAAAGTGATTAAGGACTATTTTAGGGAGAATTAAAAATAAATAAATAAATAAAAAGCAGAAAATCCTTCTTCTAAACTCTAACTACTCTATCTCCAAAAAAGAAAGCCAGCCGCCCCGAATAGTGCAAGTAAAGTACAGTCATGTTGTAAGATCGTTATAGGCAGAAAGTGTTAGTACTTTTTCTAAGAGGGGCTCAGAGGTCTGAAGGTGGTTTTGCTCTGTTGACCTAACTTGATTTACACCAGTTTACACAGTTGAGAAACTGATACATCAGTGCTGCTGGGAAAGTCATCTCATACCATTTGTTTGCTTTTACTTATTTAATCTTTTTATTATGATTAAGATATGGTGATCTACTAAGTATGGTATGGTACCGTATATATGTATTTGTTTTCTAATGACTTTCACTCTTCTGTCGAGAAATAATTTTGAAAATGCAATTGAGTAATAACAAAAATAAATTTCCAGATATCTTTGTGAATAATAGTGCCAGCTTTTATTTAGTGTATATGAGGGGATCACATCATTAATTATTGTGAACATTCAGACAGTGGATACTTATACATATGGTTTTGAATGACTGAATATATACAATTTTTGTAAAGAGTATCTTTTAATCTGAGAAGTATTCAAACACATGTATAATCACACATTTATCTTCCTTACAATAATGTACAGACTTCCAATCAGGGAATGGAAAAAATACTAGGTGATTAGCATGTCCAGACACATAATGACGAGTGTTGATTGGTTAAAGTGAGCACTTTCTAAACAATGAAAAGTATTTGTCAAAACTTTTACACAATTTTGGATGTATATGCTATATGCATCATCAAGCAGCTGTATTAGTGATTTCTATTTTGAAAATTTTAAGATAAAGTTAACATTAAAAAGTACAGGCATTACAGAGAGCTTATGAGGGGGGAAGTGTCAAAGAAAAGTGTTTATAGAAATATCAGTTTTATTTTATAGGCCTTCATGTTAGAAATCATTTTAGCACTTGGCATCCATTAGCATATGTATCGAGTCCTGTGTGCTTCTGTGCCTCTGGTTTTAACATCTGCAAGTATAAGGGAAAATCTTGACAAACGTTTCTGAAGGTTTTATGTGCTCTTTACCCCCACATTGGATTGCAAACCATGTTATGCTCACTACAATAATAGGAGAATTGGCATCAGATTACTGGTTCTAGAGATTAGATGTGAAGAAAGGTTGTTACAACACAGAGCTTCCGCTTAGATTTTAACTGTACACTGTGTTTCAGTGAGAGGACAAGAGGGGGAGAAAGGAAAGTTTATCTTTTTGCTACATCTGCTTCTATCATGTTTCCCCAGCTAGGTCTCAAAATGTGTTTTAGTAGTGAATATGTTACCTGACTCACTCTTGAGCAAAGGAATTAAAGCAAACTTCAGGCAATCAGTGCCATAAGAAATTTCACCAATAGCTGGAACAAAAGGTGATTAAAGGGAACTGAATCCAAGAACAATTTTTCCCTGAGAGGAAAAGATAAAATGTCCCTTTAAGGCTGATATAAATGTGTATAGAGTTTTTAAATATAACTCCCACCTCATCAGAGCACTCAATCTTAAACACTGGCAGGTAGCAAGGCCATGGAAACTCCTTCAGCTGGAGGGTCGCATTGCTCACTTAGCAGACTTCTTGATAATTTACAGTCATCTCCACCATGTTAAAGATACCAATTCAGGGATGTATGCCAAGTCCTTTTTCCAGGTCCAAGTTAAATTAGTTATGACATCCAGAGTTATTAATTGGAAAGAAAAGCGAGGGACATCAAAAAGGGCCTCATTTAGCTCAACAGTTTCTATAGCATCTATGTCTTCTGGTTCTCCGTTTATTCAGAATAAGCACTTGAAGTCAATGGCTAGAAAGAAAGTAGATGATCATAAAGTTCTTTCTGAGATTCTCAGCCCAGGGAAGCTGCACTGTAGCAGGCAAATTGAACATCTCTTTATCTTTCATGGATGAGAATAAAGTCACTTCTTAGAGAAGTGGATGAAGTGGGGAAACGTGTAGTTAACTGTCATGAAATGTGGAAATATAGCAAGAACAGATTTTTAGTCATCAGAAAAGGCATCTTGGACTTCTATTGCTGATTTCATTGTGCTGTTAAGCATGCTTTAGTTCATGTCCCATTTTCCCTATCTAGCAAACATGGACAGTGATTTAGTTTTGTTGCAGCTTAGAATCAGAAAGAAATAAGTATCAAATTACCTTTTTCCACGCTCTAGAGTGCTTCAGGGTCCTAGAAGTCCCAGGAGTTCCTCTAGATTCAGCTTGTAGATATTGTTCTACTGGCCAAAGACTTTGCTCTAGCTTAGTCTTTCCTTAGGGTGCACCCACCAACATGGGCAGCATGCACAGTAGAAATTGTTTAATGCATCATCAACCAGTCTTTGCAGTGCAATTTTTTGGCCACTTTGATTACACAGAAATGGACTCAAATGGCGGTGGAAAATGAGCCACTGTCTCTACACTGCTTTTAGGTGCCCTTGGACACAGTGCTGGGAAGCAAAAAGTAAAAATTATTAATTATGATTTTTGTTATTTCTATAGATTTTTACACATCCAGAGTGCACGCTTGGGGAGAAAGTTATGAACCTGTTATCTTTCATGTGTTATATTATTGATCAAAGCCAATGATGATGTAAAAGTTGTATAAATGTTTTGTAGACCCATAATGATTCATGAGTTTCTGTACAGTAGCAATGTTCCTGATGTTGTTGCACTGTCTGGAGCTTATGTTCTGATTAATGCATGTTTTCCTTCCTGATTTAAGAAATAGCTTATGGCTAAAAATCCTTAGAAGTGTTCTGATTTATTGCATTTTTTTTTCTTTCCAGCTTTTTATTCCTAGATATGTATGGATAGCATAAATATATGTATTTGTAAATGTGTCAGCGTTAGAGATATCCCTCACCCAGTACTCTTATGAGTTGTCTCTAAAGACTGGTATTTGTATTGAAAAAAGCATTTTGTTTACGAGTCTATCCTCTGAGGGGGGTATCCTAATCAGTGCATGTTGTTTGTCAAAACAACACCAAACAAATGTGGCCACATCATTTACCGGCTTGTGCGGGACAGGGCGGGGGCTGCTTCTACTGTTAAAGCAACATGAAAAGTCAGGGTGATCCATCACAGTTACAGTACAGAAGTATCACATACACCGTACACTCATGCCCCAATTCTCGTTTCCCAGGCCATGGGGGATGCTTTTGGGAAGGCAGGAGGTGTGTGTTGGGGGGTGATGGGGTCCATCTTGGGCTGACCAGCTGAATGGTCTACAGGGAACAACTGTGAGAAACAAGACCAAGCTGTCTACAATTTCAATATATTTTATTTTATGATTTTTTTAGATCTATTTACTAGAAGTGGACTGTTTACCAGTTAGCCCTTGGTCCCTTAGCCTAAACTTGCCAGAGGAGTGGTGTGCTAAAGAAAGTACCCACTTTGTTTTTATCTGTGTGCTGTAAACCACCTACTCGTGTCCTTTTGTGCCTTTTGTGAAACGTGTTAATAGCTGTTACTGCTAATTGCTGTGCTTAGCTCGCCGTGTTCATCTATGGGCAGAAATTGGAGAGATCAAAGAGACCAAATACTCCATAAAGACTTGCAGTGTTCATTCTGCAGCTCTAATTCACCTGCATATGGCCGAAGTGCTACACTGAGGGATGGCACCGAACATCCAAAAACGGATGGCGAGTTTTATTTCACTCAGACTTTTGGACTGCTTCAGCTGTAGGTTCAAACTGAAGTGTTTTGCGTTGCTTTGATGAAGGACAGTGACTCTGGAGGCTACCCTAAGGCTTCTTGTTATCTGAAGCAGACTGTGAGGGATGATAAATTTTGCCTTTTCTTAAAAATACAGTTGCATAGAAACATAGGACTTGACAAGACCTTGTGAATGATGACATTTCAGTCCTTCAGTAGATGTTTAAAACCCACAAAATGCATGGTTCATTCCCTCAAAACTGTAATAAAAGGAAGATCTTTATTATAAATGATATAAAAATCTTAAAAATGTACATTGTTCTACCAAATAAGGGTTGAAGGATGAAGAGCCTTCTCAGCATCCAGTGCATCTGAAATTATGAGTGCCTTGGATGTGAAAATGCTCTCCTAGTCCTATGACATGTTTCCAGTCTGATGTTACATTGGAAACCCGCTTCAGCCTCCCCTTGATGTAGAAGTGAGGGCCCTGACTGGCACTATTATAAAAATTTCAAAGGGTTGTAGATATTCTCAAACATAAAAGGCTTCCCTGAGGCCTTTCTTCAGACTTAATTTTGGATTCTGATCTGAGATGGACCAATACTGTGAAGTTGAGGGGGAAATCTTTCCAAGGGCAGTGTTTTTCAAATGGAGATGGCCTTAGCACCAGCAAAGATTTGGGGAGGTTCTAACTTGGCATCTGTTCCTTGATGAACGGAGAATTTTTTTTTTTTTTTGGTATTTTGGTTCTTAAATAATTTTAGATTGACAGTATCAGGCATGTCACCAGTTTTGGCACAGGTATGGACTAAAAGAGGGTTTCAATGACACAACTTTTCTTCCTTAGTCTTCAGCAGTTTCATTAATTCTTGTAAGAAAGACTTCATTTTATGTTCTTAGGCACAATACATTAAGAATCCAAATTTGGTGTCTCCCAAGGGTCTATCTTGCTTTATAGTATTTACCAGATCTCTGGCACATTATTATGGGTTGCCTGTTTGTGTAAACTATAGATTTTTGTCTCTGCTCCAATGGATTGTTGATATAAAACTACCAGCTGATGTTTATCCACAGACATAGGAATAATAGTACTATTAACTATTCCTCTATATTTTGTGTCATTATGACTGTAAGGGCTTGTCGGAATAATAAAGACTCCCTTGAGTGGGACTCACTAGGGTAAATGACTGTTTAATAAAGACATAATGTAGATGAATCATTTTGACTACTTAGAGGAGCAATTGCGCTAAAACTCCTAACTTACACAAAGTCTTTCTGAGCACATTAGGGGGTCAAATCCTGCTCCTTGAAGTCATTGTAACACTGCTGCTGAGTGTGAGAGATCTGAGGTTTCACTTCAGGAGCAGGGACAAATTTTTAACAATGTGGATTTTATTTGTTTACACGGGTGAAACTTAGCTGTTATCATTTTTTAAACTCTGAGACTGTAAGAGGTATGAAAACATGCCTATATAAATGTATATGTTACATCTTCATATGTTGAAATATATGCTTGAAATCGATTTCTGCTAAATAATATGGCTTAGTTTTCTCTCTTCTCCATGATGTGATACTTCATGCTACACTGAAAGAATAAGAATATGAGTTTATTAAGTTTACTCAGAAAACTATTCAGTCATCTGTATGAGCTCTTGGAGCTATGTCAACATTTTCTTGAAAGATATCTGAGATTATTTGATGTTTACTTTTTTAAGTACAGTATTTGTGAGTAAAAGTGCACAAGAACATTTTATTACATTTTAAATGTAATTCCTGATCCCAGGGTGCTGTCTATATAAATCTGAACAAACCTACGAAATCACTATCTATATTAGATCAGCAAATCCTCTCAGTCCCAGAACTGGTCACTGTGTTAAGAATAAGAGCCAAAAGTGAAATTCCTTGGCAATAAAACTTCTGAGCCTTGACAACTGTGAGGTAATGCCATTTCTTGCAGCATTGCCTAGATTTTTCAAAGTACACTACTCTTTATTATATGCCTTTCCTCTGCCCCTAAACCTTCACTTCTAAAGTGCACATCTCACAGGTAACTGGTATAAAATGTACTTTTCAATCAACCTCCTAATTCACTCAATGTAGCGTGAGTTTTCGATAAACCAGGAAGATGTGAAATGCAGAATAAAAGGTTTAGGTTGTACGATATCACTCACCTGTTTTAAATCTTTTGCTATATGTGGAAAAAAAATACAGAAAGAGCTTTCCCTCAGGAGAAGTCAGGGTGGCCCAGCTCTTCTCCCAGGCAGCAATGACACAAGGTCCCAGCATCCCTGCAAGGTCCTGTCTCTGATCTTCTGGAGGATTTAAATCTTCTTCCAGCCTCTTCTCTCCAAGCTTTTTGTCAGGCCATGTGTAGGCAAAAAAAATGATGTCTCACTTGGATCTACCAGCTCTGCAGGCAGAATTTTGCCCTGTAAGCCCCAGTGCCTGTGCTGATATTGTGCTGTCTTCACTCTAACACACTTCTATGTTTCAACCAAGAGCGGAAGAAGCTTGAGATGGTTTTGCTTTTGTGCTGCCTTTTTGGTTTCTTGAAGTAAAAATTTCCTAAAGGTGAAACAAAGAGCAAATCAGATTTAATCTGGAAGGTAGAAAGAGGAGACTCGCAAGGGCCTGTCTCCTAATTACCAGATTTCCCAGAACTTATGTGTAAATCCCCCAAACTGAGGAACCTAAATTCAGCATTAAAATTTTTGTTGTGGTTTGTAAGCAGATTCAAGCTTTTATAGAGTAATTGTTGGCTGCTGCTGTTATTATTTACACTTGCACATGCAGACCGTGGTGGGCTTGCCTCCGCTGGCTGGGTGGATAGGTTTACATTATTCTGATCAAGGCAAAATACCCCGCTGAGAGGCTCAGGTTCAACATCATGCTAATAAAGTATGTGACTCTTGGACAGGAGCTGCTCTCCATCTGGCATGGGCTTGAGAAGTATTTCAGTTGTGTGCAGTACTCCCGGTGGATGTACACAAAAGTTTTCGAGGGGCTTAATACCTAAGATAGATATATAGTAAAAATATAGTCCCATCTCAAAATTGCATGCTCCAGAGCTAACAATCATAGAGTTCACAGAAGTACTTAAAGATAAACCTAAAGGGCAACTAGTGATTATGTACACAGATTTTTTTTTTCTGGCCTTGAATCAGGCTAATCTTTACTGCACAAGGTAGAGCGTGGCCAATATGGAAGCATCTGTGTTATGCAAATTCCTCTGAAATTGTTGAATGACAGGTAACCGATTATATTTTGGAGCTGTTCCTTGTAGAGTGAATCAACGATTTCCAGCAAGCCAGTCCAGCAAAAATCATTGTGGTTCCTTTTGATGCATATGCAGCTGTGAGCTTCTGTGTTGTCTGCTTTCAGCTGAAACTATAAATAATTTTTTTTAAAAGAAAAAAAATATTTAGAACTTAGAGGTACTGAGAAATCTAAAAGATAGACTGAATTAATTCTGAGACTTCCTCTGCAAATTTCCAGTAATATTGGCTGTGGTAGGTTTTCCTCCCTCCTTTAGTCCCATATTATTCCTCTTGACAGCCATAGGGAGACAGATAAGTGTGTCCTGGAGCTGCTTGGTCCTCTCCAGGGAGAGGAGCAGGGATGGAACTCCTCATGTGAGCCCAGGGCAGGAGAGTGGATTGGTGGGAAAGATTGCAAGGTAAGACTCCAGTCCTCAGAGATCAGAAACTTTGCAATCTGCTCTGTCAGAAACAGGTGACGATAAAGCTTTGTGACTGTCCTCAGCACTGGGTACTGCAGGATCCTGCAGCACTGGTCTGACTCTTCAAACACCAGCTCTACAGTGCTATGAGCAACAGATGAGAAGGTTTTGAGAATAAATCCTGCCAAGTAGTTTTCCCATTTCAAAAAGTTGTAGTGCTTCACTTCTGGATGGACTTGCTGCTATCTGGCACTGAAGTTCACAGGATTAACATTTCATAACCATAGCATTGAAATGAATAGGAAACATGATTTCAGGAGAAATAAAAATGCAGTTATACAAAGAGTACAATGATGATTTTCTTTCTAAATGTAAGCTTGGTGCAATCAGGAATCCTCATAATTTCATTTACACTGGCCAGAGATATGTGACCCTTCCTTGTAAAATATTTCACATTAATTGTAAACATGCTGAAATGATCTCTACTACCTACTGGTGCTGTCTCTGATTCATTGGTGACCAGTACAAGGAGGCAAGACATGCTTGTTGTTAAAAAAAAGACACACACACACACCAAAAAAAAAAAAGAAAAGAAAAGAAAGAAAGATAATTCATTGTTCAGATGAAAGACAGAGGCAAAATAACCAATCTGTAATGCAGATTTATTAATAGTCATTCACTGGTTTTCACTGAAATACTCTTCATGTAACCTTGACTTTATTAAGCAGTCCTTAAGGTGCATTTTGAAGACAGATAATGAGTTTGGGGAATAGTCTTATCTACATCAAGCTAATCTTTAACAGCTTGGAAGGGAACTCACAGAAACTTTTCCACTTTAAGTGACATAGCCGTGTTCAAATCAAGCCTTTTAAAATGTCATTTTAATAGGAAGAGTTTACAGGCATTTTTAATAGCTATACTTCATAGAGGAATATGATTTAAACAAAGGTGATAGAAAAAGTTATTGAGTTTTTAATAGTATTAATGGGACGGGAGGGGGGTGGTATTGGAGAACCAGGAATGCTACCACAGTAGAGTGGCACTTAGTGTCTTGATTAAAAAAGAAAGGCAGATCTTCTTAAAAAAAAATAGCTTCATTTACATTTACAGGGACCGTCTCTTTAAAAGGGGTTTTGAGTGGTATTTCGGTGCTGAGCCTGCATATGCCACATTGTCCAGCTTCCACAGGCAGAAGTTTGCAAGAACCTCCTGACCCTTTGCCGACGCAAAGGCTGGTTGTGTGTGCAAGGGAGGGAGGGATGCGGAGAACAAAAAGAAACTCAAAAGAAAACAAACCAAGAGTCAGTATTTTAATAAGAACCCAGATTTAACCCATCTGTACTTTCCCCTTGATTTCCAGCATGTCCTTGAAAACAATTTCACTTTCCCTGCATCGTGTGTAAAACCACAGACATGGTTGTGCACTCAGAGGCACACACCAGTTCTTTCCCTTCAGCTCATATATAATTGCTCACACCACGGGCTGAATTTTAACCCTCTAGTACAGCCAGATGAAGTACATAAACCCTCTTCTGCTGATTCCAGTTGGCTTCGCTCATTTTGTTTTGCTTGCTTTATTGTTTGGGCATCAAATGTCCCAGCTCTCCCAAGTGCACACACATTTGGTTTCTGACTAATGCGAGGCCTCCGTCAGGGAGTCAGCGTTTGTCATGTAAAATCCAGCATGTATTCGAGTCAGGTCGTGACTCAGATACCACAAACTGTATACAGAATAGACCACAAATTCCTCCAGTAAGATTGAACAAGGCTTTCCGAGAAGCCGCTTCCCCCGCTGGTTATATCCTAACCCTGACTGACAGGTAGCAAATCATCATGGTTTTTGAGTGGCATTTTTTTTTTGGTCTGCTTTTAGTTAAAATTTTTGTCTGCTCTATTCATGGCTATTTAAAATCCTGTATTTTGATGTGCATACAGAACAGTGCTTTTGGCTGGAAAGGTGGCTGTAGAAATTCTGGTTGGTTACATTTTTGCAGAAATATTGGCTTCGATCGACTTTATTCTCCGAGGCTGGGAATTTTGAATGGGCACTGAATGTAGGGCAAAGCTCAGCCTGATCCGTTCGGGTTTCCTTCAGCCGCAGCTGCAGTTCTCACATGCTTTGTGCACAAAACCCATAAATCGGCCAGGGTTTGCTCGAACGGTTCCTGAACTTTGGCAAAACCTTTTGATGAACCTGCTAGGGGCTGGAGAGGGAGGGGATGGGAGCGGGGCTGCCGGCTGCGGGAAGGTTTGCAGGGAAACCTGAAACCAGGTAAACTTCACAGGCTGAGCATTTCCTTGGCCTGGAGAATCACAGATATTTCTCATTTGGAAGCAGAATTGGAGTTAACAAATCCATTAACAAGCCTCACAAACTTGCTGACCAATAGTAAATCCCAGCTCGATTTATTACTGAATACATCACTTTGGTGTTAGTCCTCAGTGTCATTTTGCAAGTGAATGGGGAGCAAGTCACAATCTTAAATCCTAGTTAGAAAACCCAGTCATGAGAATCAGATGGGGTGCAGCCCTTTGATTTAACTTCCTTTTTTTTTTTTTTTTTAATAATGAAACAGGAGAATTCATCTGCTAACGTACTATCCTGTGCTCTTTTGTCGATAGAAAAGTTGTTTTGCTAATGGTTATCTGTCTGCAAGTCCTTGACCTGCTTGTAAACACATTTCTGCAGGAAAACCCCAGGCCATGGCCTCGAGCCTTTACGTCAACAAGAAGAGATAAAGTGACCAAAACTTAACCTGATCTGGCCTGGAGTGCCCTCTACTGCCCCTTGACCAAATACTTCCCTAATCTATGTCCTTCTGAAAGGAACAGATTGTTGTGTAAGAAGCATTACCTGGAATGAAATCAATTTTGGGAGCCTGTCTTCCTCCTCCTTACCTCCTCCCATACCAAAGTCTATTGAATTGCTGGAGGTTAAAGAACAAGCTTTGAGTAGGTTTTGATGGAAGGACAGGAGTTTTCCCCCAAATCACCAACCCCTTTGTCCCCATCCCAGTCATCACCAGAGGACAGCCCGACTGGGCAGCCCCGGCTGCGGTCCGTCATGCCACGTTAAACAGACCACCTTCCAAACCGTGTAACAAATGCAGGCAAATGTGGGCAAAACTGAACTCATTGATCAAGTTGCTTTTAAAAGCCATTTGCTGATCCCCTGGGATTTGTTCTGGATTCCCATGGTGCAAGCATGGGCTTTCATACAGCCAGAATTCGGAGAGTCACTAAACTACAAGCGTGACCCCAATTGTGGTGCGGTGTTGGGAGCTCATCCGCAGCCCCACGGTGGGGGGTTCAGGCAGGAGCCCCTGCAATGTGATGGCATGAGCATCCCCCATTTGGCTGCTGCATCCACTCACAGGGGCTGGGGTGAAAGCTGTTTGTAACTGAAAATGTTTTGTGGGTGAGAAGTGACATCAGATTGTTCCAGGAAGGAAGGAGTATGTCTGTATGCTTTTTTCATAAGAGGTGGGCTAGAAAAGTTGAGGTGCTTGCTAGAGGGAAAATGTATGCTGTGGAAAAAATCTGAGGTGCTGTACGTAAATGAGAAAAGGGAAAAACAGAAGACAGCTCTAGAGATAAAATGACAGAGTACAATTGTGCTTCACAATAGGAGCATTCATTGTGCCACACCTCTGCTTAAACTGTTTGCAGGGCCACTGCACTGGGAAGTTCCATGACTAATGGAAAACTGGTGGGTCACATTCCTCCAGGGTGGCAGTTTTACCATCTCTTTATTTCAGTCACAGGTTGCTGGGCTCAGTGTCACAATGGTGGGCAAACTCCTTTGGCCAGGGTTTTTTTTCTTACAACTTTTCTGTATTTCCATGCTACTAAAATTCAACAGGACTTTGAAGACAAATGCAGATGTGGTGGGCGCCTTTTCAGATTATAAAGTTTAGTTTTATGGTGAAGACAACTTGTCTTCCTCGTAAAGCTATTTAATCAAAGAAGATCTGATTGAATCAGTATTCTTGGTATTCAGTATTTTTGGTATTCAGTGTTTTCAGCTACTTTCCAAACCAAACTTCTCAATACATGTTAGTTATTCTGATTAAGTCATACTCCTGAACTCTCTCTGAGCTCTTCACTGGAAATGATATTTATACAGGACTAATAGAGAAAACTTGGTGTGTTTCAAAAAATAAATGCCAAGAAAACCAAAGCTGTATTCATCAGATATAACAGGGAAATTTTCAGGGAACTCTGGCACTCCTTCCTCTCTTCTTAAAAAAGGCTAACTTCAATTTAATTCTCAGCCTCTGGATACAGCAAGGGAGGAAGTTTTGAAAGCATTAAGTGACCCATTTCAATGTTTTTTCTGCTCTTAATCAAAATATACATAGTCTTTTTGTTCCCAAAGTTGCCAAAATTAATTGACACTGAAATTTCAAACTGACTTTTGGTAACGAAGCATTTTATCAATTTTAAAATCATGAGAATTTTCCTGACTTGAAACTTTCATTTCAGTTTGGGGCTAAGGCACTTTTTGACTTTTCAAATCTTTCATTAGATGGGACACCTTAGGCTCTAGTGACTCTTGACACAAAGTGAGTGCTTGCTATGGTTTAGAACCAGATTAACAGTTTAGTAACAGCAATGCCCTGCCTTTGAGTAAGATTAGCATAGTTTATATTGTAAAATGTACTACATATATAGGCATAGCATGAGAGAAAGGACACACTTTTATTTGCATTTTTATGTCCTTCTTCAATCAATCAGTCTACCACTTTATCCGTAAATGTTCCTACCACCGTGATTTGGTGAGCTCTCAGAAATAGTAACCCTGTAAGCAAGAAAGTGTATGTGTGACTTCTTCATAGAGGCTCACACACTCATATATATCTGTGTGTCAATATATACTGGCTGACATAACAAATATCTTTGTTTTTAGAAAAAGAGGATTTTCCTTGGGGACTTTAAATAGATTCTGAGGATATTCCAAGGTATCAGAGTGGTTTTCACTGTGATATTCATATTGTCAATAGTGGGACCTTTCTGTGGAAAATGGGGCTTTTCCTGTAAACATAATAATATTTCTGGATGGTGAAATATACAGTAAATGTTAAACAAGAAAAGAACTAAATTGCAGACTATTCCCTGGTCAGCAAAACCTGTCCATTATTTTTCAGTTTGCTGAATCTGTAGTTTCTACCATTTTTTTAAACTGTGACTTTTCAGATTCATGAGAGTAGCATAGGTAATATTCATATTTATAAGGACACACTGTCAACTCTCTTTTCATAATTTATAAACTCTTTTTCTTTCTTTCTTTCTTTTTTTTTTTTTTTTATTATTATTATTATTATTCCCTGTCCCTGTTGGAAGCCTGAAAGTGGCATGTTTCCTTAATAGAGCTGGAAAAAAACTCTGCATTTTTGCTCTGGGAAATGATTTCTCAGAAATAAGCTATCTGTGCTTCATGCAAAAGAGCAGTATCCTGGTTGGCTTAGTAGGGCTGGAATTGGTGCTCTAGGGTCCATTTTGCAAGTGTTTGCATGGTTTAGCTTTTCAAGTTGCAGCTGGTTTGGTGAGGCATTTATCAATATTTTACAAACCTTACACGTCTTTTTTGACGTGAGCTGGATGAATGTTCGTCACTTTGGCTGGACTCTCACCTTATCCATCCCAACCGACCTCTTCTCCCTGTTGTCTTCACCACAGAGCTTCTCACATTCTCATCTCCTGCTTTTTGCTCTTGGCATGTTAAGAATAGATATTTTTTCTTCTGTCCCTGCATTAAGGCACTGGCAAGGACAGACACCCCTTATTTTGAGATGAAATGAAAATAGTTCGATACCCATTTCCTCTTCCTCATTGTAATTTCACTGAATTACTTTTCAATAGGGTTTATAGAAGCAAATATTTCCAGGCATTTAGATTAACCTTGCTGCTGGGCTGATGTGAGCAGGCAGAAACACTTCTGTTTTCAGAACTGGTACCAGAAATTTGCAAGAGGCCAAGTTGCTTTCAGAAGTAATTCACAGTGCTGATACTGATTTATACAGCACTATGAAATTTAGTGACTGGGTACTTTAAATACCATCTCTTGGGCATGCTAGTCAGTATTATGGCAGATAAAATCTGTTCGAAATTACTTTTAATGGTTGTTTCAATTTAAAAAGCTGGTAAAGATTGATTCAAATTGAAGGTCATGAACTGCTTTACCCATTTCCCCTTATTGGCTCAACAAGGGTCCTATTTCATGATCTTTTGGCCATGATGCAACTCATCTGTTTAGTTGAGAAGGTGCTGATATGAGTAATTAGGCTAAAATGGCATTGGGGAAGAACCTGTTCATATTTAGTAACATACCATTGAGTCTGTCCATCCATCTGTCAGTGTCTCCCCCATAAGTTTTGAACTTGCTGGTTAGTTTCAGCAAAATTTGGCACAGGAGTAGAGGTATTTATTAATGTTATGATACTAAATGCTTTTGGAGAAATGTCAGCTGGTGAAGGGGAGAGTTTTCCTCTTGGAAGAAAAGACAACTCAGGCAGTGCAGAATTACAGATCAGACCATTTACAGTTTAATCTGAACAAGTTACTGTAAATTTGGCCCTTTGTGAGCATGGAGGATTGTGTGCTGATGGTTTGGGCGATGTGTAGCACATGCTTGAAGAAACTGGGCATCATTAGTTCTGCTGCTTAGAGAACATTTTGTTTTTCTTAATCTCATGAAACTTTTACCACTGAAGAGGGCTTGGCCCACTTATGTGCCACTTAAGTCCTTTTACAAGATTGGATTTCCTTTGGTAATATCCCAAGGAAATAATATGGCTGTGGAGTCTATTACTTTTCATATTCTTTTAGGATGCCCTGCCCTGGGAGTAACTGTGAAACCCAAGGGTAAATCTCTTCAGAAAAAAAGATCCGTGTAAGAAGTAATCTAAACATTTTTTTTGGCTTGATATGCTCAGGCACTGTCATGAACTCTCCTGTAGGATTACAGCAGATCCTGACCCTTTTGACCTAGTATCAACCCTTTTCTGTAAGCTGTACAGAGCAGAGGAGGAGGAGGATAGATACTGCGAATGGCTTAGAGGCTTAGATGCAGCAGGCTCTGAGTATCAGCACCAGTTCAAAGGATCAAAGGGGGGCTGTGACTCTCTAGCCATGTTAATTAATGCAATAAGTGGTATTTGGTCTTCATTATGGACTTTAAAAAAGAAAAAAAAAGAAGTCAAGTGTTTTGTCCTGTGGTAAAGCACTGGAGAAGGCTGGTGAAAGTAACAGAGCCGTCTCTTCTCGGCTTTCAGCAGCATTTCAAGAGCATGAAGCCACTTATGAAGTCACGCTTAGGCAGCACTTTCTTAAAAGTTAAATGTCTGATAAATGCTGGTACTGTCTGATCTGAATTCCTAATATTCTTCTGGATAGAGCAGGCCCTTGCAAATGTTTCCAATGCTCATGCCATGGAAGAACCCTGCTAGTAAAGGGCTCCCTGGGTTTCTTCTATACCCGCTGCTTCAGATGTGGGCTCAAGCCCAGTGAAGCTGATTCTGTCTCTCACCAGATCTGGCTTTGTTCCATGGTGTACGTTCCATTTAAATATCTGTGGTTGCTACAGAAGTTAAGAGGAGGTGAATGGCCAGGGCTCAGATCTGCAGCACCAGCAGTAACTTGGGGACCAAAGTGCTGATGAGCAGAGGGAGCAAAGAGCGTTTTAGGGACATTCCTGCTTTATATGTTTTAGTAGCACTCAAAAAGTTCTCTCCTGAATCCTAAACAATCCCTTCTAATCACCGACCCTTATTTTAACTAATTCAGGTACCACTGAAATTTGAAAGAAAATCACTGGTTATAGGAGGTTTTACATTTACACATAGGGACATGCTCTGATAATGGGTTCACAGGCATATTGCTCACTTGTCTCTGCACCTGTCTACACATATATATATCTATACCTACCTATATGTTATGTATGAATATGTGCATCAGAGTTAATAGACTGTAAAGCTGTAATTCAAGTTCTTATTGATGTAACCATGCTTTTATACTAACATAGTACATGAATTTGGAATTTGTGTAAATTTATGTTTCTATATAAATTAGGTTGATCAGGTTTTAACTGAACAACAACAAAATAAGAAACTTATACTTTCAGTGAAAATATCAGGTTTTACTTGAAAACAAATTGTTTTTCTGTTTATTTTCTGGACTTTCCACAAAACTGAGCATTTTGCTAAGGGAAAGTGAGAGATGTCCAAGAGAGGAAAATCTGATATTGACTCTAAATTACAAATATTTTTCCTATAATTTTCCAGTGCATGTGATTTTGTGCATGCAAGTGTGTGTCATGACTCTGTATTTGTGCAAATGGTGCTTGATGGGTTTATACGTTGGTGTGAATATGTTCATTTTAAACTATGACAACAGTATTAACCAAAATTGCTAATGGTATGATTTTTATTTTGACTTCACTGTAGAACACAACAGCATGTATGATCATCAAGTATTCAAACAGTGAAATGTGTAAAGCTATTTTTCTATAATTGGTCCCAGGGCAAGGGGTTGATCTCATGTATTAAAGCCTCCAGATACGCTCTTGGTATGGTTTCTAATTAGGGAACCAGGAAAGAACTGAACTTTGGAAACTGTGATGAGTCCATGCCTTTAAAAGAAGAGGGAAATAATCACTTTGACCTTGAACTCCAAAAGGCCCTGAAATCAACTGATTTTACTCTTTAAGCTCCTTAACAAGCATGAGGATTAGAGACGGACAGTGTAGAACAGTTCATATTAGATATAAACGATAATGGACAATAGAAATTCATCTATGAGCTCAGCAGAGGCATCCTGTGCAAATTCCATTTCCCCAAGATAGGATGATACCATGTTACAATGTTATATATACCACTGATAACAATGACTTCATCAGTTGTGAAGAGACAGAAGAAAACTCAATAGCAGCAGGGCAAATGCAACTTTCAGAGATGTCCAATCCTGTTCTAATCCGAGTCTGTTTAAATAACCACAAACACATGTATCAAAAAAGGTCAAATATAATCACCCTTCTACCTTGTGTGATGAACAAATCATCTGTTTAGTGATTTATTTCAAGAATGATAAAATCACCCTCTCTGACAAAGAAATAAAACTTATAAGAGGAATAAACTGACTGTAGACTGAGGCTGCACTTTTCAGTGGCCTTCCATCTGTCCACAGCTAAACGAGGAAGGATGCTGCTGTCACTTTAGAAAAAGCTTCTTTGATGATTTCATTTTAGCAGACTTTTTTCCTTTTCTTTTTCTCTCTCTTCATCCAAGAAAGGCTGGAAAGAAAAAAATCATGTCCCTCTGAAAAAAAAAGGGAAATCTCATCATATTTGAAATGGAAAATTGAATCATATTTTCAGGAGAAGAGGAAAGAACAGAGGAAGATACTGGTATGAGGAGGGGAGCCAATATCACTGACATAATTGGTGGTTTGGGTTTGATAAATATAACCCACTCAACAAACAGTTTTGCCCCTGTGAGAATATACTAAATTCTTATGCACGTCTTTAAAATATTTTCCCTTCTGAAAATCACACTTGTTGAAAAAATCATTGCGTCTTTCAAAGGCAACTCTTGTTAATCTTTGTGTTGATACAGAGGAGTGAATTATCTGGTTAGACAGGCTACTGCCTGCCATGAGAACTAGTAAGAAATGATATTGCACAATCGTTTCCCTCCTCTCTTTCTCAAAAACTGTTATTTTATTTCACTTTTCCCCATTTCAGTCTGTGTGGCCTGGCAGACCTACTGGAACCAAGCCTAGAAAAATATTGTCTCAGTTAGCTGGTAGGTGTGAGGGCACCTGCAGGCAGATAAAATGTGTTCGTTTCAGAATTTGCTATGTAATACTCAAAATTGTCATGATTTCAGGACAATCTCCAGTTTCCCTGAAAGACTTGTGGAAAGCGAGGAAGCAAAATTAAAAAGAAAATCAGCTCTGTGTTTTTTCATTAGTTCTGGCAGCTTCCCCTAGAAACACACGCATGCTCAGCAGTATCACTCTTTATTTAGCTCTGAACAGACTGGAGGACCTTAGTGAATTCTTTCTCCCTCCTCCTTTTCAGATAATAGCAATGATGCTGCCACATATTTTGCAAAGTGCTCTTTTCTGGAGCTGAGATTGAGTCACATCCAATGTGATAGACCCCACTGGCAGCCACGAATTCTTAGCGGAGACATTCCATTACTATGCCAAGTTATTTTTAATCTATCTATGTTTTTTGGGGTTTTTTTTGGTTTGTTTTTTTTTTTTAAACAGCACATAAAAGAAATCTATTGACTTGCTCAATCAGTGTTAGTTTATTATTGTTTACCCAAGTGTTTAATAAACCTATCCCAACCCTGGACATATCTTTAAATACTTCATTGACTGTAACAAAGCAGATTTTTCCTATCTGACCAAAGTGGCTCTATAAACTATAATTAAGCACTAATTATGAGCTCTACTGGTCAGATAACAGAAGGCAAGGTCCATTGTGTGGCTGACAGAACTGTCAATTAAAGGAGATTGTTGTTGTCAGAAATGGAATAAAACAAAGAAAAAATTTGGGAGGAGGGGAAGAATTGCAATTGACCTGGGTAAACTTTGCTTTGTTCGTGAGTTTGGGAGATTATGACATCATGAACACAAAAAATCCTGAGAGATGATGATATAGAACAGAAGTAATAAGTTGTTCTGGAAAGTTCACATATTTCGTTGGATAACAGGTTGTAGAGTCAGGTTCTGCTTGGATCCACTCTCATACACTGAGAGCAAATACCTTGGAGTCCAAAACAGAAGCTGTATGTTTAGAACAAAAGTATTTTCAAAGAAAATCTTGTGTCAGTACTTTTAAAACTCATTTTTATAAGATATTCAAAGCCAGAGAGGGCTGCATTGCTCATGGGCTTAAAAACTAGAAAATGGAATTGAAATAGAATGAAGAATAGATTGACTGCCCAGGAAGGAGGAAAAAGACCCTCTACAACAGGTGAAAAGGAAGTGTGGTTTTATAAATTCGTTCCAATTTAACGTGGCTGGCTTCTTTTCACTTACGCCATTTTTACACCAGCTTAACTTGATTGGCTCCAGTGGAGTTTTCAATTATGCCAGATCCCACTGAAGTGTTATTAGCAGCCTGCTTGGAATTTCTCTTGAAAGTCTGAAACTGTTTCTGAGTTAACAATATACTCTGCCCCCTCTCCCCCTTTGAAATAAAATGTTCACTCTGCAGAAAACCTTGATGTCCTGTTGAAACAGAATGCTCAAACACCAAAATGATTTGACTTTCCACATACAAATTTTAAATTTCCATGGAAAATAGAGTTTCCAATTACCTCTAGTGATTGGTATGCTAGTCACAGTTCATATATTCCTAGACCTGATACAGACATTCAAGGGAGCCAAAAGGCCCTTACACACACACACACATACACACACACACACATAAGCACATTACAGTTTCCTGGAACACTGTTTAGGCTTTCAGGTGATGGCTGGGAATGGGGCCAATATCAGAAGGTAAAGGGCAAAATAAAGCCATGGAAATGGAAATCACAATATTTCTTAGTATTAGGCGGGTTGTTCTGCCCCTGATTCGTGATTGTGCCTAAAACTCACAGTACTATGCTCTCCTCTCTGACTTTTTAAAGTGATTTGCATATTTTGAGGGAAAAGAAAAAGAAAAAAGATTAATAAATTTAAGATGTTCCCTGTGCTTCTGTGCCAACTGGCACTGGAGGGGGCCTGTAACCTTGCCCAACTGCGCTATATATATTTATTAATTAGAAAGCAACCTGGGAAGCAATGGTCCTTTCCTCCAGCATGGACCAGAGGAACTCTACTGAATTCATGGTAGGAAAGAAAATTGGTTTTCCCAGGTCACACTTGGGAGCAAACTTTATTTTACTTTGACTAGTGGCTCACCATCCAGAGTGGAATTATGGGATTTAATTGGAATAACTTGGGTGCTCATTTTATAAATCAGCTGGCAGAACTCCTGCCATAATTAATGGGTCCGACTGGCAATCTTCCACAGATACACACCCATTTCCCAGTGATTTCCACCACATACATGCATTTTGCAGGAGCTCAACTTGCAAAAGGACATATTTAAGAGTTTATAACTATCCCAATGACAGCAAGTTCTAATTTAAAACTCCTGTGTAATACTTGTTAGGAAGTTTTAATATCAAAAGGGCAGCCAAGGTCTTCCATGAGAAATTTCTAGACAGTGAAAGAAACTAATCCTTTTTAGTGATGTTTGGCTTCTCTTCTGCAGTAGCTGATCTCTGATTTCATATTTTATATCCATGGTTTGTTAATGAAATTTTCTCCTTTAAAGAGTAACCAGGCGGATAGAAAAAATTAGCTGATACTTTGCAGTAAATGTTTGAAGTGAAATTCAAGTAGCAGCCTGAGGCTCACAGTATGTAAAACCAACTACCAAAGTTTTAGGGGGGGTTTAATCTATTTTTCCTTCTCAGGGGACCTCTGCTGTATTAAATTCTTTGGTTGAAGAGAAGCAGCCAAGTTGGCATTAGAACTGACTTAGCAGTTTGCATCTTTTGAAAATGGATTAGCAAATTTAAAACATTCCTGGTGCCCCTATGCCAGTTGGCACTGACAGGGGTCTGTAACCTCACCCGTCTCCACCACTGCCTGCCATGGGGCTACCTGAAAGTTGTTACCGGGCTTGTTATATCTACTTCAAAGAGAAAGAGAATAATGTCCGCATGTAGTGGTACCACTGCTGTTTATGGTACACATAGGGAAGACACATTTGGACCAAGCTTATCCCTGGATGTTTTGTTCAGGCTTTTCCTACCTGGCACCCAGGTCCATGAAAGTTTAATAGCATTTGAAATGCTCTGATGTACATGAAGCAATGTCCCTGGCCTCATAGCGCCTCTAGAGTGGAAGTGTGAGCTGGATCCCACTAGAAACTCAGAGCCACAAAGTTGGGTTTCACCTCTGAATTTTACCCCAATCTAAGTCTTCTAGTTCAAACATCAGTAGTTTTGGGGGCTGTTTCTGTAGACCATGGATAAGAGAAAGCCCTTTGGCAGGATGATTAATCACACCTTAAGATGCAGTTACCTCCACTTCTCCAGTGGCCATGAAACCAGATTGATTGTTGTCACTGGAGAAGCACAGCTGCTTGGAACTTAGGGGGAGGAACTGTCCATTCAAAGGGTCAACTTTTGTCTGTGGTCTACAGAGAGAGCCCAAACAACTTGCTTAGGCTGGATGGCTGTGTAGGTGGCCAAATTGAAGCCCACAAGAAATCATCACCAGGGTACAGTTTCAGATGACTCAGACTTCATCCAAGGCTCTGCAAGTTATAGATCTTAACTGTTTTCTTCTGAAGAAACATTAAGTAAACATGAGGCATACAGATACGGATAGAATTTGAATGTTTGAATTTGGTTGGAAGTTTTCTTGGCATGCAGGGCAATGACTAATTTCAGTAAAACATTCAGTATTTGTTCAGTTTGTCCTCTGAAAAAAAATTTTGGGATCCACATTACATTTTTGTATAAGTTTTTATAGCACTAAAGATACCCTATTGAGATCCAGTCTTTTGTTTTGTGGGACTTATCTTCCATTTCTCTTATGTGTATAAAAGCTTACAGGTGGAGGAAAAAGGCTTGTATGAAATTCCTCAAATGACATAAGAACAGGCACCTAGGCACCTTTTAAACTGTATTCTGAAGGCAAATTAGCCTGGACTTAGGAATATCAACCAGTAAGGCTGTCTTGCTTTTGAAGATGCTCAGTTCTTTATATCTTATATCTTAAAACAATGAGGGTGCAGTGTTGCCACCATTGCAGTGATGCAGGGAGAAGACAAGAGACCATCAGACAATCATCCAAAATCAGTTCCAGGGCTTCCCACTGTGCCCAGTAGGATGGGAAACTCAGGACAGAGCAAGCACTTCTCAGGACGCTATTGGGAAATAATGGTCTAACTTCATGTATCAGGCATGAGAATGGGAGTTTATGTTGCAAATGGAAATTTGATGAGTGTTTGCTTGCCTCCTCGCCCTGCACATTTTATATTTCCTATGTACATCATCTGATCTTATGTGCCTATAAAGCTTTTGTTTTTTTTAATAAAAGGCCACCTGTTTGCTTTACTTTTAATATTTCTGCAATATTTGAAGCCCTATAAAACTCCTGTTGGAATAAATAAGATAGGGCAAATCCAGCCCAACTGCTCACACCAGTTTTTTTTTTATGAGCTGGGACTGTGATAATGTGTGCACAGTAAATGAGGATCGGATGCCAAATAATTGTAGCAGACTTTTTTCTACCCCCCAGGATTTCCCTGTTTGAATTGACCAGGTTGTCTGCCCTCTGAGGCACGGGAGGGAGGGAGCAGAGGTAATGGAAGTGCCTTTTGCAAGTTAGACCTCTTTGTCTTCCTTTCTGAAGTAAAAAAAAAAGGTGCCAAGAACTTCATTCAACTGCTCATTTGGATACAACCAGACACCCTGGTGTCAAATGAATAGGAAGCAATGGGAGGTCAATATGTCTCAGTGCCGCAGGAGAAGGGGGTGGCCAGAACTTCACAGCAATCAGACCATGTATATATATGCATATAGACTACCTATATCAATCATTAGATAGAACATGCATCTGACATGTATATACACATGCAAGGCTATTAATGTGCAGAGAAGGAAGTAGCAGCTTCCTTTCCTCTGCATACACACCTACTCCCTCTGAACTGAGGAAGAAGGAACGGAAGATTAAAATTAAACACCCCAAATTACTTGAAAGTATCCTGAATTATTAGGAAGGCAAAGCAACGGCCCAGCAGGGAGTGGAAAATGTAATAATGACAAGTTTTATGCCTAAAGGGAAGGCAAGAATGAAATCAAAAGGATCTGATGGGGCCAGGTGAGTGAGGAGTCAGCCAAGCAAGGGGTGTGAGGTACATGGAGGCAGTGCAATGAGCTGGCAGGGAGCCACGCTGCTGGGGAGAGAGGAGGAGTGTGAGAATGTCAGAGAAAGAGCAAAGGGGAGGGAGGAAGAAAGAGGCAACAGACCTTAGTTTGCACTGGAGTGGTCCTCTGACACATGGTGGTGTCTGTGGTTGTAGGAGGAGACACCCAAGTGCACAGAGCCCCAAGAAGGTAGGAGCCCACGGTTCCATGTTTGCACCTCTGCTGGGTCCTCATCCTCAGACACCTGGGCAGAGGCAGACAGCTGGATTCCAGGCACTGCAATGCTGAAAATGCCAAAATGCTCCCAGCCTCCCCAGGGAAGCAGTCAGGGTTCCAAGCCTGTATTCAAAACACAATTGGACAACACCCTCAGAAACATGGTGTGAGTTTTGGGGTTGTCCTATGCAGGGACAGGAGTTGGACTTGATGATCTTTGTGGGTCCCTTCCAACTCAGGACATTCTACGATTCTGTGAATATGAGAATGCCTGTGATCTGCGGGAAGCTGGGTCAAGATCAGCCAGGGCGATGTCCTTTCCATTAGCCCATGAAAGGCAACTTCAAAAACAAGGTTTATGTTTGCCATTGGCTGTTTAATAGGGGATTAGTTAAAGGGAACAAACTGGCAGTAGGTTTAGATGGATGTGACTACAGGGACAAAGGCTTAACATGATGTGCTTGAAAATGACATTTGCCTGTTGCCAAGCAGATGTGGCCTGCTTGTACCTGTTGCTTTGGTACAAGGGTGTAGGCAATGTGAGGAGCATGGATGGAGGGGTACCTGGGTGAGCCCAAGACCAGTCAAACCTTCACCCTAGCCACTTAACTGCAAATCAATCCTTTACTCAAATGTGGGGAGATTAGTTTTTTTGGGGGGTGCTATTGGTGGAAGACAGATCGGCATTTCTAGATTGCTGGGGGTGCATACACAACTCTTCAGTCTCCTGATTTTCCTTGGCAGCATGTACGGAGTCACAGACACCTGGGCTATAAAACCTGACCACTTTCCAACCCCAACACTTTTGCGTTACTCTTTGCTGATGTTTTCCTGTCTCCTTGAACATCAGCTTTCAAGAACCTCAGCTTTACAAGATGTTGTTGTGGCTGTATCTCCATGTACTGTCCTGATGGGCTGGAAGATGCGCAAAGGAATAAGAGTGCTCTTCAGCCCCTTTCCAAAGCTTTCGCTTGTGAGAAAGTGGTGGCACTCACTTTTGGCCAAGTGATTTTTCTTTGTAGCAGGCAATGGGCGTATCACTCAAGAAGAAAGAGCCAGGGCTGCCCAGGCAGTGCAAAGGACCTGCTAAAGGCAGCTTGGAGTCTGTCAGCCCAGCTGGACCTACTTGAGAAAGAGGGCAGGAGAGCAGGGCTGGGAAGGGATTAACCGGTTTTAGGGAGTGGTGTTGCTGCCTGGGATATTGTTTTAAGCACAAGCGTAGCTACTTCTTGGCCTTGATGGCATCTGGTGTATCTGATCGCAGCTAGCTAAGGGATCTGCAGAGCAGGTTGATTGAAGGCCTTAGGACATGTCAAGGAGAACAAGCACAGGACAGAGTGCCAGCTTGCTGGGCAAATGGCAGGAAGCCTGGCTTTATCAGGATGCTGCAGGCAGGAAATGATTTGAAGTACACAGCCTTTTCTTGTGGAGTGATTGAGGGAAGGGAGGAGGGCAAGAACCAGAGCAGCTGGGGCTATATTTCAAAGTTGGTTTCCATCTTCACTCTCCTGTGTTACTACTCTTTCTTCCCTCCCACTCCCCTCCGCGCCCCCCTCAAAAAAAAAGAATAAAAAAAGGAAAAAATAACACAACTAGGCATCTCTAACTGTAGTAATTCTCATTCTTTCTTTTCCCCTTCTTTTCTGAAGTGTATGTGCCCCAGATTGGCAATATTTCACCTACAAAGAGACAGTTGTTTTGAAGCCAATCTCAGCTCTATCTCTCGTTCTTACAAGTTGCTTAGGGTTGGCTGAGGAGAGAATTACAGCTATTTAAGGGATACTGTGAATGTCAGTGTGATTGTATGGGGACTCTAAGCTGACCAAGGATCAAAACAGAGTAGCCAAACTGCTTATATAGAAAGCCCTGAGGGAAGGTGGTGCTGGGGTCTGGCAGAGGCAGTATCACCAAAAATCAGGGGGAACAGCCCTGTACTCCATAGCTGCAAAACGCAGCTGCCTCGGGGAACATGAGAAACCCATGAGTTTGCAGAAGCAGGAACATGTCATCTACATTTGCAAAGCTGTGCTGTTATTGCTCCCCGGACTGACCAGTTGAAAAGGTGGCTTCGTTCTGTTAAACTGCAGACATGCACTCTATGCCAGAGATGATAAACCTCCAGCCTTCTCCATTTCGCTCCTCCAGCTTCTCTTCTGCCTGTCTTCCTTTTGCAATAATGTGAGAGATTTTTCTTGGCTGTCCCCTTCCCCCTTGGAGATCAAATACAGACTCTGCTGCTGAGTTTCTGAATTTATGACAAGGACCAGCTTTTTCTAGCCTCAGTTTCCATTAACAACTAGCTCACAAGAGCTGCATTTGGACCATTTGTTTTGTCTCTTGGCACCAGCTATTTTATGAATGAGAAACGTAGCAAAGGGCAAACAATCAGAAAAGTGGTTTCACTGTTCTCTACCTGGTGGGAAAGTCTTTGTAGCCCTTAGGTCTGGTATTAAAACTTACAAACTCCACACTTGTAGCTGTTGTGTAAAAGCTGTTATTGCCCTTAAAACTAGTCATTGGAGTTGAAAGATAAATATTATTCCATATCTTATTGAATAAAATATATTATATCACAGGTGATGGAGACAGATTGTCTCAATAAATTCTGATACTGTATTCGGAGGAAAAGTGGCAATAAAAATGCTGATGACTTGACACAGGGAGAATATTGAATGTCATTAACATGTTATTTCCTCTGTTCTGATATCACTGTCATGTTCTTCCCACTGCTCTAATCTCTATCAGTTGTGGGCTTTTTTTTTTTTGCTTTGCTTATTTGAATGAGAAAAACGACATTTTTTCAGTCCTTTAAATTAACCACTACTTGAGAAATTATTAGAGATAGGAGATGACATCCTCAAATATAGAAATTAAAACATGGTTTGATATTTAACAGTATGTTATGTATGGGCTCAAGAGGAATCCTTAAGACTGTCACTGTCATCTGATAGTTGATTATAGCAGTCATAGCCATCTGCATAGGGATAACAGCAGTATCTTGGTTTTTATAAAATACTTTGAAAGCACTTAATGAAGGTAGTTGTTGCTGTTCATTTACAGATGGGGAAACTGAGGAATGGGGAAGTTAAGTGAGTAACCCAAGGTCATTTGCTTGTTCGGTGACAGAGACCGATTCCTGTGATGTGTCCTCCCTCTACCCAGTAAAGGTGTATTGCCATCCTATTGCTGTGAAACTTGATCTATTGCACACTGCAGCCACTTTTCCAGCCCATGCTAAACTCTACCTGCTGGACATACAGCCCAGCAAATTTTTAATTGTCCTTATTAGAGATACTTCTGGATTTATTTTCAGCTTCTGTCTAGATATGGACTGTATATCTAAATATATATATTTCACAGTGGGGTTTCCACAACTAAGAATGTGTTTGTGTACAGTTATGAAATGAACCCGCTAGGAAAGACAGCAATAAACCCTGTCTCCATTCCCATTCCCCAAACCAAAATAAACCCACTGTTTTTCAGAAAGCCTGAATCTGCCCAGGCATTCCCATTCCGTCACTTCATGCCAGAAAGCCTGTTGTGATAGCCCTACGGGCAACTCAGATCAGCTTGTACCAAAAAGCAGTTGGATCATGTGGATTGCTTGGCATCCTCATGAGAGAATATGCTGCTGGCTTTGAATGATAGCAATTAAAGGTGCAAAGAAGTCATCTGTCTATTTGCTAAGGCCAGCATCTAGACTGGTCTCCTACTGTAATCTTGTGCTTTATCCACAACTAATTCTAAATGACTCCAGGAATAGCCACCACTTCCATTACAGGACCATTTCATGCACTGTTATAGATATTGTCAGATGGTTTTCAGCAATTAAATTCTAAATTGATTTCACAGTTGTACACGCTGCTTCTGTTATTTATTTTGGTCCTCACCTGTCTAAGGGAAGGGGGTGCCTCTGTCTCTTCACAAGTAGATGCTGCTGCAGAGCTGAATGGAATATTTTAAGTGCCTGAAAAACAGACTTTTACTTAGAAATAGTGTGCGAGGCAGGTATAACAGAGTTTAATTCTCACAAAGCCTAAGCAATAACACTGACAGATTTTGAAAAGGGAAAAATACCGTAGATCTTTTGCTAAGTGTCACAGTGCCTACTTTTTTCCTATTTGTTCTGCTGTCCTGTAGGAAGATGTGTTATTTCTCAACATAGAACAGAAGATGGAATTAGCTCCCTGGTATAGCTGCATTATTGCTCTGCTATTCACTTCTTGACTTCAGCTCAAGTGCCTACAGGTCTTATCCTGCTAAGTTGATGGGAACCTTCCTGGTAAGGCAGAGATGGGACCAATAAACCATAGCAACTTCATGCCTCAATTTACCCATGTGCAAAATGGGAATAAAATTCCTCGTGTTTTGCAAGGCACCATTGAAAAAGCAAAAGGAGCTAGCTGCAGAGTAAAGTTACAGAGTAAAATAGTATTTGTACTTTAAGTCTCATGCCTCACCTTTTTTGAACAGCTGCTAC
The DNA here is from genome assembly GCF_963082525.1 of Nesoenas mayeri. Lineage (NCBI taxonomy): Eukaryota > Metazoa > Chordata > Aves > Columbiformes > Columbidae > Nesoenas > Nesoenas mayeri. The sequence continues at coordinate 8,027,069 of NC_137563.1, read as the reverse complement.
CTGAGTACAGATCAGAACTCTAATAAAGTTCTCTTGTACTCAGTGTCTCCCCTTTTGCCTAGGATGTACACTGGAATATTTGTGAAGCTTTCTTTTATTTTATTTTATTTTATTTTATTTTATTTTATTTATTTTACTTTACTATTTTATTTTTAATCTGTGCTTTTTGGGAATCATTCTGGATTTAGGTGATAATGTTATGTCCTTTTTCTTGCAGAAAGTGCTCTCCAGGCCAAGATCAGCTTCAGGGCAGCTACTTTAGTGACAGGGAAAAAAGAGATATTCGTACCGTCTTGGCACCACGTCATTATTATCATGCAAGCAGTTCCCCCTTTTTACTAACATATAAAGAGAACAATTGAATTTTGCAAAGCAGGACTCTTAATCTCCAGGATCAGATTCTTCACGGCAAGGAGGGGGTGTAAAAGTTTCTCTCTTGCTCTGTCTTTTCCTGGCGCATGGTCCCAGCTGTATGACTCCATTCATGAATATGCATGAAATCAGATATGACATTGCCCTGCTCCCATTAATAATCTTGTCATCTGACTTGTGCAGCATTAAGCTTCAGCCCGTGGCTCCTCATAGCGAATGCAGCCTGAAGGAGAGGGAGGGAGGGAAAAAAAAATAAGGCCATGCCTTTTTTTTATTGGGATTAAGTGCTTGAAAATTTTGGCAGGGGGTTGCCAGGAGAGTAAGGGGAGGGAGAGAGAGAGACACACACAGGGACAGAGAAACGAGAAATCCTCGATGAATGCGTTGGCTTGTTAGAAGTCCAAAGCGGTGGGTGTAATGGTATGCGAGCTGACCTTGAATATAGCCACTGTGGGTTGCCCCAGCTTTTTTGTAAAAGAAGCATTTGCAGCAGAGGTTTGGATTTCAGGCTTTGCAGTCATCAATCATCTCAGCCTATTCTCCTCTTTGACAGCTCTGTACAAGGCCTGACATTTGACACCCAAGACCCCAGGACTTACACAGAGGCACAAGCTGAGGCCCTAGGGAGGAGGTAGGGAACTGGGGGAGAAGAAAAAAAACACAACACGAGAGACATTTTTATTTTTTTTTTTTTTTTCAAAGAAGCTACAAAACAAATTGTAACTGTAATAGGAATTGATTTAACAGAAGAACATCACATTGAGTTCTGTTCTCTGCGTTGTGCAGTTCATGCTGATAAGGCTGATCTGAAGACGTGGGAGAAGAAAGGCAGGCTGAGAGGGCTATGGGCAAGCAAGATGAGGCTCATACCTTCCTTTCTGCATACCTTAGGCCTACCCACCTACTGAAGTTCTATTCCATTTCAACACAGTTAACCTGCACTTGAGAACTTCCAGTTCAAGCCAAGCAGACTGACTAGTTCCCTGAAACTCATGGGTGATAGGATGGACCTAAGCCAGGTTGCCCATACTAAATTTCAGCCAGCCTAGTTATGAAATCAAGCGTCTGGATTGCAATTCTGGGGGCACTGGGAGTCTAAAGGGTGTGAACAAAAAGCAGATATGATTTGTAAAAATAGATAAATGTTTTGGGTTAAAACTTTCTTCTTTCTTTTTTTTTTTTTTTTCCCCAAATAAGTTCTTACTTGGTCTGAGAGGTTTTAACAGTTATAATATTTTTAACATTGTTTGGTTGGTTGTTTTTTATAATACAAATGTAACAGCATCATTTTGACCCCCGAGACTTTCTTGTGAGCCCACCCTTTGATTTTGTATCTTTTTCTATCTCTACAGCCTTCTGTCCCTCACACCCACTTCTAGTTAATAATAGGACAAGTCCTATGTAAATTTTACGTGCTGTTAAGCTACTTATTCCACCAATTTGTCATGAAAGCTATCTGTGGCCCACGGTTACCTCCTCAGTCATAAAAAGGGAGGGATTTGGAACTTTTCAGAGTGTTGCAGGTGAGTTTAGTCAAAGCAATTTTTTTGTGAGCAAGGGAAATTAAAGATGTGAGTGTAAGCAGGCAGGAACAGACACAGCAAAGTATTTTTCTTCAACATCTAACTCTACAGCAGCACATGACATATTTAAATTGATCTAGAAACAGGTGACAAAGATTCTCGCCTTTATGCTAACTTTGGATTCAGCCCAGAAGTATGTATCTAGCCTGTGAATTTTGCTGACACAAGAGGTCAGGTTAAATTCTCTGGATGATTTTCCAGAAATGTTAGGCTGTCCCTCAAGGAGAGCTTTACTCACGGGATGGTTTATTTGAAAAACTAGCACCTCTCTTTAGGAGTTCCCCATACATTGGTTTTGATCTTTTGTGCATTTCTTTATCTTTCACTTTGGGTATTTGCCATTTGCAAGTCACTGTCTGACTCGATGTGTGGATCACGCAGTACTGCTTCTCTTTCCTATGTGGTTGACTGAAAGGTGTAGAGATAAATGAAAAGTTTAAGCATATGTCATTTCTGAAACAAACGTTCAGACAAGCACTTCCAGAGTATTTAGCAAACTTTTGTTTCACATAAACAAAACTGCTTGCTCCGATGAACCTTCCTGGAAATGGGTCAAAAATGATGTCAAAGTGAATTAGCAGCTTTTTATGTGAATGAATGTTTGCAAACATTGTTCTGCTGTCCTGCTTCAAAGTAGTAATTACAGTTGGAGCTCTGGATAAGGAAAACCCGAGCCCACTCTATAAGACACACATTTACTGCCTGCAGGGTTTAGGATGAATATTTTTCCCTCCCCCAATCTACAGACTGAGCTAAGTGCTCTGTGGATTTTGAGGGTTGCCTTCCTTGGAAGTATCGGGGTTTAGCCACTGCTGCAGGCACTATACCAAACTTGATGGACCACTAGTCTGATTCAATATGGCAATTCCTCTGTTCCTTGTATTTTTCAAACTGGCTTCTGTGTGCACATGCCCAAGTGGATGATTTATCGCCTACTCTGAGATATGGTCTTGCATAGAAAAGGGCAGGATCAAGCACATTTGCTGTGTTTGTGTATGTGCATATGTGTCTAGAGAGAGATAGATATGAAACAGCTGATCAGTATTGTTTTCTTTCTCCACTCTGGAATGAACCCAATATGTGGTTCTCTTCTTTTAACCAGCTGCTCTTGCATTTCCAACTTTCATGCAATGCTGCTTTCTACTTTTCCAGTTGGCATTCAGGATAAAGGAAGGAGAGAATAAGTGTCAGTGCTTTGGATGTTTATTTCTTTCACTACTTTTCAGATCCAAGGACAAGCCCACGAATACCTTCCCACACTCAAAACTTGTCACTTGAGTTTCTTTTTTTATTTTTTTTTTCCTATTTCTGCACTCAAAATGAGGAATTTGCAATATTAGAAATGAGAAGTCTTAATCTATTGGGAAATGCATTGGTCCATAAAATAAAAGAGGGAGGTATTTGTGTGTGTTTTTTTCCTGTTTGTTTGTTTTATTTCCTCATCTGTAAGTTTTTGAAAAAGATTCAATTTACTGAAAACACCTGAAAGCAGAAGTTTGAAAATGTCACCCTAACTGGAAATGGTTATTTTTAAAGCAATGAGTGAGGTGTCATTACAACCCATTGCCACCAATTTATTTTTGTGGTAAAGCTTCAGACTCCTCCATCAGAGACCTGAAGGCAGAAGCATGTGCTACTGGTGGTAGCACATCCACTGCAGACATCAGGATTGTTCTCCAGCCTCTTGCACCTCTGACTCAATTACAAATACACAATGTAGATCATCTATCCCTTGAGGCTGTTCAAGAAAGAAGGGGTGTCTTTCGTCTAAAAGAAACCAGAGGCTTGTTGTAGAAATCCTGCAGGACAGTCCTTTGGCTTGTTACATAGTTGTGCCTCAATAGTTTTGCTTCTTGTTAATCTAGTATGAGTATGATCTGCATCCAATATCTTCACCTGATTCTGTATTTTCAAGCTTTCCTTGTCTGCAGGGTTATTATTCTGCTATATTTGTTTATGTAGTCCTCAGCCATGTTCTTTATAAAATTTGGAGTTCTGGTAATAAGTTTAATGTGTAGATCCTTATCAAATCCCTAAATATCTGCTAGAAGGTCACAAAGAGGAAGTGGTTGTCATTATCCATGAGCCTATTTCATGGTTTTATAATCAGGCCATGAAGAACATGATGGATTTACTTTGAGTTTTTAGGTTTGTTTTGAAATCAAAACTCCAGATATAGATGTACAATGGACTTGAAAAGGAATGGAAGACAGGCAACTCCTGTGGACTGCAAGTAGCATTAGTTGTACTGCACACAAAGAACAGGTGAAAATAGTATATGCAGTGCAAATAAAATAAAGTAGAGCATTACGATCTGGAGTGTATCTGATTCTAAAGAGACCACTTTAAAAATATTAATATAAGGTGATAAGAATTGTCTAGCATTTAAATTCCTTTACCGAGACACAAAAGCTCAGGCAAAACACAAATCAAGTGTAACTTCTTGCTGTCAACAGAATCCAATGAGAACCAATAAGTTGCTATGTAGTACATTATAAATATCTAGGGATAAACACTGGAGACCAAAAGAAGAAAGGATGGATCATTTCTATTTTACTTTTTTTTTTTTTTCCTTTTTTACTATTTCAGTTATGTTTTGCTCTATAAAAATGATTATTATTCTCTTCATACCACCACTATTGATGTGAAATTATTGCATAAGTGGAGACAAAGGGATCAATTTCAGCAGTGAGGCAGCCTTGTTCTAGGTGTTATAGAGACTGGTGGATGAAGAGTCCTTGCACTGGTGATGAGCACAGAGACAAATATTTGTGAAACCACATTGATAATTCATCTGCAAACAGACCAATGTGACTTTCCCTCTCATGCCCCCAAAATGTAATAACTGCAGCTGTGTTCAGCTTCATTCAAAATATCACGTCCTTTTTCCCTCGTGCATGGGTGGACACTTCATGATGCTAAATAGGCCATTTTTGACTGCTCATATCTGTACCTTGGGGCCTACCAGATCTGAGGGCAACATAGTGCCTGCTCATTTGTCTTGCACAGCTGCAAAGCTTCCAGCACAAATGTGACTCGAACGCCTTTGCGCGGGGTCTGTGTGTGATGGCACATCGCTCAGTTAAAGAGGAAAAACAGAGACACAACAAACTCCCAAGCCTTAGTGGAGCGAGACACCCTCCCCAAGCCTATGAGATTAAAGCAATGGATTTTCAAGTAGTTCTTCAGAGTGACTAATTTATATGGATATCAAGGATTCAGTGGGAGAATTAAAAAAAAAAAGGTGGCTAGGGGAAAATATGATGCTCTCTAAGTCCCAGTGGTATGCCACACTCATTTTACTAGAGAGTTTATTCTTTAGTACTTTCATGGATTGACATGAGGGAGGAATTCGCATGTCAGGACAGATAAAATCTCCCTCCTGCCAAAGGAGTCTATTCAGACATGCATGTTAGTAGGTTGATAACTTATTCTGTATTGCAGAGGACTCAAAGATAGACATTTCTCCTTTTATCTCCATCTCTGCGCGCCCTGCATACTAAAGATATGGGCAAACAGCAAGATACATCTTAACTAGCCCTCTCAGAGAGGAGTGACTTCTCTTAGTCCGTGCCAAGAGATGCAAACTTAAAGGGATAAGGTGTCACACAGACTAATAACAAATAGATCAGCAATGTTTATGCGCATAATTTGAGACCTGTGTGAATATTATTTAAAAAAATACAAACTCTGGACTTGGTAGTTATTTTTTTTGCCAAAAAAAAATGCACAATATTGCAATGCTCTTGTTTCGAGTGACTCTGCTAGAGGGATGGGGAATAGGTTGAGAAAGACAGGGGACTAGAACAAATCAAACACGTTGAATAATCCATCTTTGACACACTTTCCAAACACTAATGAAACCTTTGTGTTATCTGGAAGATAGGCCTCTTCTCCTGCTGGGGAACTGAGTCAAAGAACTCTACTCCTTGACTGGAGCAGTAGAAACATGTCTCCTCTTCAAACTGGAATTAAAATTTAGGAATGTTTAGTCTGATGCTTAAGCTAATCATCTCCATTTCTTTTTTTTTTTTTTTATTTTATGGGGCTATTAATTGTTACAATTTTAAGGAAATTGGTTATTTAAGAGTATTACATTATGTGTGTGTCATTCCTAAGAACCCTGTTTAGAAAATGTGGGATGAGGTTCCTCTAGAGTACAGCTCAGAGCACCTCTCAACTTCACCCTGGCAAAAGGACTTTTTCATCTTTCCTTCTCCTTCCAGTGATGACACTGGGAGAGCAGCCTCCTTCACTGGGAGCTGTAAGGCTAAACTTGTGGGTTGGGTATGAAATAAATTAGACATACTAGGAGTTTCTTTGTACTTCTTTCATCCTTCCAGCTTGGTTCCCAAAAGCGAATTCTTCTTATTTTTAAGCGACTTGTATACTTAGATTGAGATTAAAGCAGTTTATATATAGATGTGTGTACATACCTAAAATGTTTGCCTAGATGTATCTTATCTAAACTTCTGCATGTATCTGAATTTCCCAGGCTTGATCCGTGGTTTGTGTAAATTGATGTTGTCTCACTGTCTTTGAGTAAGCTTATTTACGTCAGCTCTGGAATTAGTCCCCTGTATTCCAGCCAGCACTTAGTTGCAAGAGTCAAAATAACATCGATACGTACTATTTTCCTGTTGTCTCCAGCCTCTCTAAAAACAGAAGCTATTAGAAATATTGTGAGAAAACTATCTTGCAAGTTTTGCTCCCCGCTCAAGAGTTTTAGATGGATATCTGGCAAGAATGTGCAGTTATAGCAAACTCCAAAATTCAGTGTAGTTTTCTTTGGCTTAGTAGTAATTCATTTTGATTTGCATACCCCAGTTTTGAGATCTTGTAATTTCAGAGATCTTCAGACAACATGGTTTTTTTTTTTGCCTCACCATTTTCATATACTTCCAAGTTACCTGAATAGAGAAAGGTAACATAAGAAAAATAAGTCATGAGAATTGCCTTTTTATGTTTTTTTCCCCTCTGGGACATGCAGTCTATACTGCGGTCTATTCTAGAGAATGCTTTCATTCTACCTAAGGTCTGACACAGCATGCTTCGTTTTGGAAATAATATTTTCCCAGGCAAGACTTAGTGAACTAATCACTCAGAGTCATAGACAGACAAATGGACTATTTGTTTCATCCTAATTATTAATATGGTGTTATCACTAATGTTAATATATAATGACATATTTTGCAATGAATTTTCCCCTATTTGTGTATCACTCAATACGAAAGTGATTCTTATTAGACTATAGAAAATGACATCTCAGCATGTATAATTATGCATAAGAAGTTAAGAAAAGAGGTAAAATAGACTAGCATAAGTGACCAATTTAGATTCACTCATACACCATATACATTCCATGGTTGTTTCACATTTTCTTTATTAAATAGTTTTTTCCTGTTCTTATTGACCAGTAAATTATTCAACATTTCAAGACTATTTTAGACAAAGAGATTTCAGCTTTGAATTTTTCTTTCCTATTGATCTTCCTTTGATTTACAACCACTTCCTATCAGAAAGTTCTCTCCTGCTTTATGTCAACCAAATTTGGGGCACAGTTTCATCCTCACGGAGCGCACCTGCTTTGTGTCCCTTGTGAAGGGAGATTAGTCTCTAGCTTTGAGAATTTGTTGCCCTTTGGCTATCTTCACCGTAAAACCAACCAAAAAGTTAAGCGTGTTTCTAGGTAGAATTGCTTGGAGATTTGTAAAATTATTTTGATCTTGGATCTGAGCCTGCCATTAAAGTGCTTGACTTGCCTTGACCACTGTAATTTTAGAAAGCTGACCCTTCTCCCTTGCAATTTACACAGTGTTTTTAGCCTAATGCAGAATTTCCCTCTTCTGCAGCTGGGAAGAGAGTATCCATCATTTCCAGATGTGGACATATGATCCAGGAGGCAATTGAAGGTATTTTGGAATCATATGGTTTGGCTTATGGGTTTGGATTGGTCAAGAGAGATTTGCCTGAAATCCTTGAGAGAGAGTGTGGCACCTCACTGCCTTGAGAGGCATTTTATAATAAAACCTGAAGTTAAATGCTTTTTATAGAGAGGCTTAAAACTTCTAAAATATAAATCTAAAATATTTATACATGGGCTGCAATGGAACAGAAGTTATGACCATATATGTGAATGTCTAGGATTCGTTTTTTCCTTCCACCAGCCCACCTGGAATGACTTTAGCTTTCAGCTTTGCCTCAGGCCGTACCCAGGTTAGCTTCTAGTGACTTATGACTCCATCAATCTGCACAGATATGTGCTGTACTCCTTCAAGGGAAGTAGTTCATCTTCCATATGACTGCATCTCCACCTCTTCCAAAGTTCAAAGAACCCAGGACAATTGCTTATTTGAACGAGCTCCCAGTGAGCATAGATGATGTTCTCCCTGCCTTCCTGTGTGAGTCAGGACTTTCTGGTGAAGTTTGATAGAGACAAAAACTTTCAGAGTAATCCATCCCCCGTTGAACTAGAAAGACATGTGATGAAGGTGATGAAATATCAGTTGAGATTGGTCAGTATGTTTTAAGGAGCTTTGAACTGGAAATGGATCAATTTAGAGCTCTTTTCTGAAGTCAGAGGAGCAGATTTTTTATGATCCATTTCCCATGAACTAACAACTGTTCCCTATCCAGCAGACAGTTTACTTGTAGCTATTTTGACTTGCATTATTCCACTTAATGAAGATAAACATAAGTCAGACACAGGAAAGCCACAGAATGAGTATGAACGGGAATTGTTCCAAGTATTCAGCATTTACTAGACAAAATTGGCCAGTAATTCTTTTTGCTTTTCACTGAGGATAAAAATCCCTGAAAGATAATCATCATCGTGGTTTGAGCTAATACAGCACTTCTACCCAGTGATCTGAGAACATTTCCCAAACATTAACTGTGCTGAGAACAGCCTTGAGATTAGGTTCATATTATTTAAAATACCTGTTCTACAGACAGACAAACTCATGGGTCACCTAGAGGTACCATGACTTCCCGTGGGTCACAGAGTCAGAAGAGCACAGATTTCTGACTACCATTTCTGTGATTTCAGGGACATTGCAAAGGATGTTTAATATTGCTTATTCAAGTTGCTTAAATTATTCATACTACAGTGACTTTTGGGATGAATATTTTTTCTGCTTATATGTAGCTTTTTAAAAAAATTCTCCTTTTTTAGTAATTATTTGCATGGATGTACATATAATCCTAATGCACATTTCATCCTAAAACTGCTAATGTTTTTAATGCTCAAGATTCTAATTGGCAGATGATTAGTGATCTTAATCACATGTTATTTTTTGTTCCTCTTGATTGAATTAGTATAACTTTTTTTTGAGCCAGAGGAGAAAGAATGTCCAATATTCTACCTTTGTGGGAATATAACCAGTTCCCTGATAGGAATATCTGTTCCCCAAAACTATATATGAACAAAAATTATTTGCCTGTATGTTTCCATAAAGCAAACAGTAGGATGACATGAGCGTGGGTGTAACAAATGTTCTGAATGAAGTTGAGGTCTCACAGATACTGTACTTCACTCAGTTCCAGTCACTGTACCATTAATAGGTGATGGACGAATGGCTAATGGACTTCAGTAACATACTGGCGACAACTCAATGCACTCACAGCTCCTCACACTTTTTTCTATATGCTTCTGTCTTCAGTCAAGTGACTTCTTAGTCCAATTTTGTTTATTTATTTGTAGTTTCATGGTTTAAAAGTTATCCAGTCTTATCTTGCTTGTATTCCACTAGTGAGAGTAAGTAAACTGTGATGTTCACACCGAAATAGTTGGCCCAAATAAATAGATCATGCCCTTCCTGAGCCTTGAATCTATGTTGTACAAACAGCACCATATAGTTAATTTTTAAGCTAGCTGATGAAGTATTTAATAAAGCAGAGACTGGGCAGATGAGGAAGAGACATGCCACCCATAAAAGTAATTGTTCTGGTGGGCTTCATATTTTAACCCTCTGTATTGTGGCAGGAACAAATAATGGAGCTTTGACTAATTAGACAAGAGGGGAAGATAAAAGTAGTCATCAGTTTGTGGGCAAACGCATCAAAAATGTTATTTAGGGATAATCACTGGTTTATAGATACAGTGCATAGAACGTTGATCTGGGGATTGGGGTCTCCATGTTTTATTCTCGATCCTGTTGTATTGTGCTGTCTGACCTTGAATACTTCACTTTCTGCTTCTGTTTTATCTACACATCTTTGGGCTCACGTGCCTGCAGACCATAACCCTGTTGATCAGGCTGCGTCCTTCCAAAAATGTATTTGCAGATTCTGCCTCCACAGTTTCTACAAACCTTGACCTGATTTGGACAAGCAGGTTCTTTGAATTACAGCAGCGCATGAATTGACAAAAAACTGTAATTATTTAATGGGGCAGGTCTCAGTGTTTTAATTAGATAGCTCAAAACTACCTCTTTATTCTTTCACGTAAAGCTAGATTTGAAGCAGATGCTCAAAATTTATTTATGCATGCATTCAAACAAGACAACATTGTAACTGAGGAAGCTTAAAGTTTTGTGCTTAAAAAAAACCAAAACAAAACACAACGCTATTTGGGAAATGAAGTCATCTGCAGAAAAAATACTGACACAACAACAAAGCAGTCTTTAAATTCCTCTGTTTCTGGGTTAGAGCATGCCATCTTTAGTATTTATTTCCCTAAGAGCTTGCCTTTTTATTTAACAGATGTATACTCCTTTCATTGGTGTTTATTTAAAATCCTGCCAATATATCTGAAATCAGCACATACTCAGTGTTGATGCACCACCTTGCTTAATTGACTTAGCTGGAAAATAAACAGTGAAAGGCTATTTTAGCAGCAAACTGATTGATACAACTACTCATTCCTTACCTTTATCTGTGTACCACACAAGCAGACAAGTATTAGTGCCTGACAACACAGACACAAGGTTGCTACATGTTTTCTGCAGTCTTTAACATTTTAGGGACAAACTTGATATTAATGTCACTGTCACTCTTCAAATCAGAAGAATAACCTTTTAATCTCTGCTGCTCTAAAACCTTGATAACATCCATAAGATGCTATCAGAACCACGAGAGCTTATTAAAAATTATTATTTTTAAAACAATAGGTTCCTGATTATTCACAGTAAATAAGGATTATAAGGCTATTCACGCAATGTGAATAATTTGCTGCTAATAATATTGACACTCAATCTGTCTGCAAAATGTCTCTGTTAGCAGGAAACAATCACGCTAGGAGGTGTTAGGAAGACTTTGCAGTGGAGTGGCAGAATGAAGCAATTAAAAACTGCTTGGAAAACGTATTTGAAGTATAAAAAAATTGTGCCCTTTTAATAATAAATGTTAAAAATAAATAATAATGTATTATAACAGGGAAAATTTGCGTTCTGCTAGTTTTGCTTTTCTTTATCTTTTGGAAACAAAAATATGGATTCTTTTACTAAAAGAGACCAAACTTAGAACATATTGACAAAAAAAAAGGCAGTGAAATACAGTGCTCCCACCAAAAAAGAAAAAGTAAAATTCTGACCATGCAATGGTACTGATCACCCAATTGGGACATGAAAACACTGAATACAGTTTGCTTGACAAAATAGAGAAGGAAAGGCTTTATCAGAAATGCACAAAGGGATCTCAGCGAAACCAATATTTTAGTTTCATGTAGATTATGCTCTTTTCACACAAATCTTAGTTCTGACGTGATCTTTTGTTCAACATTTCACCAAATAAAATGATTATTCCTTGGAAAATATTTAGCAGATGAAAATGACCATTTTCATGTGAGTTGGGTTAGGAACTGATACATCTTTTTGAAGGAATACTTTGGGGGTTTGCATTAAAGATTTTCTATCACATATTTCAGAAGTTAATATTTATTTTTGTTAATTTAGCACAAAGGTTACTTCTCTGAAGCTATTTTTGAGCTCTTATCCATCATACCAGGGTATTAAATGACTACAGATTTTTGCCATTGATATAAAAGTGTCCTAGTGTATTTATGCTACATATGTCCTTTATTAGAATAGGATTTTTATACCATATAATTAAAAAGGAATATAAAAATAACACAATGACAGAATATAGATTTTTTTTTTTCTTATGTCTTTGGTCAGGTGGAATTTTTAACATTAAAATAGTAAATCAAAAATAGGATGCAGTAAAGAAGAGCCATTAGATTAGATCTGATATGAAAGAACTTCATTATATTAGAACATTTAGCATATTTAAACAAAGGAGTTTTCTGTGTGTTATCAATTATGGTTCATATTCTTTTTGCAACAGTTTTCTTTTACTTTTATTTTGTATTAAATTTTCCTGATAAAAAATTTTGTTCTTAAACAAGTAAATACGTGTACAGATAATTTTCATGGTGATTATTTTTGTGTGTGTAGTGGGGGGTTTTAAATGATTGTTCAGTTTGGCATGTTTTGTATTTGCTTACTATCAGCTTGGTTGCAGATACCATTCCTACTATACTCTTACTACAGTGAATTAGCATATTTTTAATAGTCATTCATGTTAGATGCTCTAAGAGAACATGCACTGTCATGCAAAATAAAATCCATATAATTTCTAAGTCATACTGATATTAGCTACTCAAATAGTTAGTCTTACTGAGTGCATTACATACATGTTAAATAAAAGGGGAGAACCAGAGGAAAAGGAAAATTTTTGTACTCTCAATATTGGTTTTCTAGAGCTAAGAACTGAGACAGAACAGTCAAGGCCCAGAAAGCTTTCTTAATTGTAAGCTAAAAGGCATGAAAATCTTGGGTTGTACTAACAAGAGGAATAGAAAGCTTTGCTGAACAGAAAGTCACTTCTGAATAGCTTAAATTTACAGTTATCATGTGAGTAAATCTATCGATTTTGAGCTGAAATGGCTCAGAGTTGGTGGCTTCAGAGCCACCTCCTCGAGCTCTGAATATGTCCTTGTGTTTGAAACTCACTTTGAGCACATGAGCATGTTGCGGCCAGATAGGAGAAAATTGAATCTCATCAGGAAATGACCAGTGCAAAAGAAGGTTATGAGCTTATTAACCTGATGAATAAAAAGGTAAATATTTGGTGTAAAACCTGTCAGAGATTACACTTGTAAAACTTCTAATTCAGCTATTTCCTCTTATAGCTGTCAAAATATGTCTGGGATAAGTTAATGCAACATTACACATTTCAGAAGCTTTTCCTCTAACCTGAATTTCAATTATTTTTTTCTAGTAAGTCTTTTCCTTCCTCACCAACCTGTCTTTATCAACAACCTAGCTTTTTGTCTGCAGGCTGGCTTCTCAGCTGTTTATTTCCATAGCTATCATCCTTGCTCTTTGTTTTCAAAAAGCTTTCAAAAATCAACTCTTAAAACAATAGCAACCTGATGGGCTGAATGCCACGTGGATAATGACTGATGGACTTAAGGAATGAGTTTTGCTCATGGAATGGCGTCTCACTGGTGTCTCTGTAGCCTCTCTCCACTGTTTAATAGCATTTCTGGAGAAGGCTGGAGAGAGAATTGTGGCCCTGATACAAATTTAAACTGAAGGAGACAAGAGGTAGAAAAGTAGAGCAAAGGAACACCAGAGACCAGTTGCCTCCCACATTTGCTACCATCACATGAGTCAAATGACAACATTTTACCATGAAAATTGAAGATATTGGACAATTGTTACCTGCAAAATTTTCAGCACTGAGGAAATAAAAAAGAATAGCTGGAGAAGATAATTTTTATTTAAAACCAAGTACACCATTTTAAATGGTTCTGTAGTCTCTGCCTTTCACTAACTCTTTGCCCTCTAGACGAAGAAGGATTTATCTCATATGTTTCAAAAAAAGTCACCTCTCTGTAACCTACAGTTCATTCAATCAAGGCTTAGCGTAAATAATCGGTATGGAAAACACCAATCGGCTTTGACGAGCCCCTGGATTTAGAAGGAATACACTGCTCATGTCTGTGGAACTCCTCTGGGAAGCAGAGAAAGGAGAGTGTGTCTTGATTTACACTGCTCTATTTCTCAGATCTGCCAGCCTCTCTGCTCTGTCCACTTCACTACCGTCAGATGCTGTGAGACAAGCATATGGTGTTTACTTCTCTGACTGACATCTCTCTGGTTTTCCTCACTCCTCGAGAGAATCCTCTCTTGCCAAGTCAATTTGCAAGGGCTTGGATGTAGCCATGGCCCTCTGGTCGGGATCCAAACTATTCCTCATTTTCCCTTGGCAAATGGCAGTAGAGGACAAGCTCCCTCCACCCTACAAAATCAGTGTTTCACGAAGGGAAACTCAAATCTAAAGAATAGCCTGATGCTGTGTCCTTCTGTATCTCATTCATTTGAGGACATATGAAGATGGCACTCGGAGACTGTGGCATCTTTTTGTGTATCCCCTGTGAGTGCTGGGGACTGCAGGGGAGCAGAGCAGCCCAGGTCCCAGGTGAGGGACCGCTGGAAAAGCCTTGCCAAAGGGCTAGGGACAGCCAATGGCACTGCTGCTGCAGCTGATGAAGACTAAAATGAAGACGAGGTGCCAAGCAAAGGATTTGCATTTCCTGGAGGTTGTGAAGCTTAAATGGAGCTTGGCTTAGCAGTGGTTTTAATATCCCAGGGAGTCCCCCTTCCCACTTAGAGACACAAGCTGGATGTTTTTGCAGACAAAAATAAAAAAAAAAAAAAAAAAAGAACTCCAGCCTCTTTTAAGATCCACTATTTGCTCTTTATTCCTTTTCTTTTCCTCCTTTTATCTCCTCCTTCCCTCCTTTCCTCCAACACTTTGATCTAGTGGCAATGGCATCTTTATCACTCTTATCAGCTCCCCAGTTCTTGGCTGTCCTTTTGAAGTGTGATTTCCTGCGTCCAGTGGTCAAAAAAGGATACTAGGCACGGCAGGTTTCCTGCCACTTTTCCTCTGTATCTACAAGTTTGCTTTGCTTTCCTTCCTGTTTTTCTGCTTCATTTGTTTGTGCTTCCCTTTGCTGTCCAAACCTGCTTCTCTGCCTCAGACAGATTCTCCCCCACCCATAGATCATTATCATCCATCTATTTTTCTTCTCTAACATCTCAAAGTGATCTTTCCCTTTTCTCTACTGTGCCTCATCCTTTCTATTCTTCCTTCCTTCTTATTTCATCTCTTTCTTAAGGTTTTTTCCCCAACCCTTTAGTTTTGACTCATGTTTTCTGGTCTTTCCGAGATTGTCTTTAGACTTGTTTTAAAGCCTTGACTAAACCGGAGAAAAGTCTCAAAATGAACCAGATGATCCTTTGGGATTTTGTCCAAAACATACCGGAGTCAGAAGCAACACTAGTTGACTCAAAGGGATTTAGGGCAAACTCCCTGTTCTTGCATTTCCTGAACATTTGCTAGGCTTTTCAGCTCACTTCTGATGGCAGTTTGCAATCTTTAACATGTTATTAGTTTGAAGGAAGATCTTCATAGGAAGATTTTTTTTTTCATACTAAGAAAAATAATGCTCTGAAGAGATATTTGGCTTTCACAACCAGTAAATGTAATTCCATATTTTGTTACAGGCTCCAAATCTGTGTTGGGATTTTCTGAATCTATGATGTATGAAATAATTCAGATGGTAAAACATTATTCGAGGGCTTCCCAATTATTCCCACAATACCTGTTTGGGAGACTGAATAGTGCTGAGGCTGTTTTCTCTGCTTTTGAGCAGGTTTTTCCTTTCCATAGGGAGGTAGTGGTTCAGTTACAAAATCTCACAGCCGTGAGTTTAGGCTTTCTCATGCAACAGCGCTGAGTGCATCCAGACACAGGAGGAGTGAGGAAAACTTCATTTCAGCCACAATGCTGATATTTGGCAAATGAGTGGTTTTACGGTGCTTCATGCAGCTTTGTTATTTATTTATTTTTTCTTACAGATCCAGCACAGTGACTTAATAGGGTGAGCAGGGCTATCGCATTAACTTCTCTATCCAGCTGGGCACAGATTTGCATCCTGCTGCCACTGGGCAGGGTAGGATCTGAGTTTGCTTGCTGGATATGGTGTAGCTCTTGTACCCAGCTGAGCTGTAGCTTATCAGGGGATACTTCCCCTCTTGGAGATACAAATGGCAGCTGCTTTAGACAATAGGAGATGGCCTTGGCATCTCCCTGCTCTGTCAGGGAACATACTGTACTTCACTCTCACCAGATGCTCATGGTGCGTTATCATCACGCTTTCACTCTAGGAATCACTGGCTGAAAAAAGCACTAGTAAGGCTAGGGGTGAAGTGAATACATATTTCATAACATGAGCTTATTGCAGCCTTTAAATTCTGATCTGAATCAATATCCTCCAATCCTAACACTTCCAAACTTTTCTTTGTTACTTCATTCCAATAAACTGATGTGCTTACCACCATGAACATATCAAGTTTTTGCTTCTCCCTTATCTTTAGAAAGAAAAAAAAAAAAAAGAGAGAGAATAATTCTGAAAATGCTTTTTTTCTCCTTCATTTAGTTATTATTAAACTATAGAAAAACAAGTGTGAGAATAAGAAGGGAAAAAAAAAATAAAAAAGGAAATTAGAAAAAAAAAAGGATCAAAACTTCTGATTTCAGCTTAAATTTCTTCCCTCTTTTGACAGTCAGCAGAGCCCATGAAGAGTTATTCTGTCAGATAACACAGTCAGCATGGAGGAAAGCCAAAAGACTCTCTCTTTTAAATAGGAAGGTGGATTGGTGCCTGCAAAGAGTGTTTTCAGGCGGTGAGGCTTTGCTGTTGTTGTCGTAGCTGTGTAGCGGTGCAAGACAAAAGGGGACATTGCAGCTTTCCAGCTTTCAGAACTGGGGGCTGAGGAGGAAAGGAGAGAAGAGCATGATTGATGGAGTTCTGGTTGGCTTATAAAGGGCAGCCGGGAGTGCAGGGAAATAATCAGGGAAAAGGGCGTCCCGTACCGGCTCTCTCAGAGGGGAGAAATGAATCCTGCACCTCTGCATTATTAAGTTGTCAGGCGGGCTGATGATGAAAATCTGAAGGTCAGGCATAACAAGAAGCACCTTATGGGGAGATCATGACCTTTCTGGAAGTGCTACACTCATGTTTATCTGCACCTAACCCTTATCCACAATTCTTCATTTGATAAGAACATTGGGAGAAGGGATGGGGAAGGGAGGGTGAGAGGGGGAAGTCCTCATCATATGTATAAGCAGTGTGTAAAATTAGGCTTCCTGTGAAACTGATTGTGGATGCTCAATTCACAGTGAAAGATAATAAACCAAAAGGACACACGAGGGATGCAGGCAGAAATTGTTCACTACAGTGGAACTCAATAAAGGGAACAAGAGCTTTCCTAAATGACAAATTTGGTACAGCGGTGCTAAAATCAGGATTCTCCCTGGCACCACTGCAGCAATTTGCTCTCAGCTCTACCACTTTTTATTTACTTTGGAAGTCCTAATAATGTTAGAGAGTGGCTTTTTCATCTATTTATTTATTTATTTCTCCCCAGCAATGTTTATTCTTTAACTGCTTACTTTAAACCAAAGAGTCAAGGTGAAGGACAATGAAACGTTAGATTCCAATTGATTTTTCCTCTTTAGTTTCCATATCAGAAATGAGTATAAATATAAATATATTCCAGGCTTAGACGCCTGTCCTGTGTGTGCCTTATTGACTGCTTTAATAAATGTCGTGACCCCTTCTGCACACACGTGCACACGAACTCACACATGCTTGCAATCAAATAGGTAGAGGCATTGCTCTAATGACTGATGCAGTAATGATGGCAATTACACAGAAAATATCCCAAAAACATATTCCAAACCTGAATCTGCTCTTAGTATGTGCTAATAAGGTTTTACTCCACCCCAATTTACAGCATCCTGATTTTGCTTTTCAAATCCATAAGGTATTTAAAGCATGACAAAGTACACTTGTGGAAAAGTGAAGTCAAACAAGACTTCATAATTATTGCAATATATTCACTTTTCATGCATAATCCTTTAAATTAGCAATACAATATATCACCTCTAGTGCCACTAGAGGCTAATGCACCTCTATTGAAAGCTGTGTTAAGGAAAATTATGTCCTATCTTGAGAAGGCACATAACCTTCCAAAATATTAAATGACAGTAGGTTCCGATCCTGTAATTCTTGCATACTCAAGTAGCCTCATTAGCCTTGATTTTCTTACATCAATGGACAATAACCTGTTAGCTTTAATGGATTTACTAATATACATTGATGTGAGATCAGAATCAGTACTTTTGGGATGTCTTATTTAAGGATTACCAGAGCAGCAGGAAAAGAAATACAATATATAAACTAATGAATACTTTTATTAGATTAATAGTATGATACTGGAACCCATCAACTGTCTTTAAAATGGCTCTTTAATGAACAGGTGACACTGAAAAATACTATGTTGTCGATAGAGCACATAATGAACCTTCTGTATCACATAAAAATGAAAGAAAGGTTTTCCATTTCTATTGCTTAAGTGATCCAATTTATCTAATTTTACTCTTCTCGCCTCCCATGTGCTTCCTTCCTATTGCTGGGGTCTACAGACCATGTTTGGTATCCTATTAAAAATAACTAATAATGCCTGTGTATTCTGTAGTGACTTTCACCTTCAAATCTGGTACTGATCCCTGGTGGAGGCTGATACCCCTTATTGCTGAGGAAACTGGGGCATGGGAAACGATATGAGTTGTCCAGAGTCACTGAGAAGACTAACGATAGACGCTAGGTCATCTGAAATTAAATCTGATGATCTCCTCGTTTTGAACCTCTTTTCTTCATGTAAAACAGTCTTGTTTTAGAAGGGTGAAGCTGAAACATGTCTTGGGTTTTGATCTTTTTGGACAGATTTTGTGGAGTAGAGGCATATGCCCTTGCAGAAGTCAGCAAAAATTCTCGTGGACCAAACTCTCATTTCGAGTGAACAAGAGCTGCAGAAGGCAGGATGCATCTTAGCTCCATTGCAAATCCCTTTTGACTAGCAATATTTGCAGTAGGTTTTGAATGTGAAAGCCCAAGGGGGTGTAAAAATATACTTTGAAGGTCATTGTGTGGGGAGATTTGCCTCCAAGCAACAAAGCCTGTGAACCACTCCAATTTTTCTACACAACGACCAATGTCTCAGGGTTTCAAGGGAAAAGGGAACTGCTAGGAGATTGGCCTTTTCAGATTACTTCCCATTCCCAAAACTTTGCCTTCATAACCAAGGCTCTACATCCACTTTGATGTGTTTATTATGGGAAAATTAATTTATCTTGGCTCATTTGTATTTGCTCAATAGTGTACTTGTTTTATTGGTATAATGTGAGTCTCCCAAAACATTGTTTGGAGTAAAAGCCAAATATAAGGAGCTGTACACAATTTTCATAGCTTTGTCTTTTGCAGCTTCCTTGCACTGATTACTTCACTCTTTTGTGTGGTGGGGGCCCCAATTTAAGTTCCTTTTTGCTAACCAGCCCCATTTCTGTGAACTTAAGCATATGTGAGACTTGTAAGAGATTTTATTATCCTTCCAGACTTTTTTTCTCCTCCTCCTGCCATCAAAATTGAAACTGACTGATAGATGAGACAGAGAGGTATGATCTCATAACATGGTTTGTTAGAAATGGAAGCTAAAAGATAATCTGTGTAAAAATTGTTGGCCAAATCAGATTTTCTTACAGATTTCAGAACTGCATTCTTTATACGTTTATGTGACATGTTGTTATTGCTTACTTTAAAATATTGTGCCAGATAATACTAAAAATTAGCTTTTTTTTTTCCTTTTGTGTTACTAGAACATATTGTAATATTGATTTACTTAAGAAGGCTTTGACTGTTAAGTATCCATACTAGCAGCATCTTATGAAAAAATTCTGAGCCAATAAAGCAGGGTAAGAGACTGATGTTAGAAAAACCTATAACCAACCCATCCCCAAACACAATGAGTTTGATTTTGTGCAGTGCAGAGGACAAAAGTAATGAAAAAGGAAGGCTACTTAATAGTTGCTAGTCAGATGTGGTAAGTCTTATGGTAGATCTTAAACCAAATGATTCTGAGCTAAGGAATAAAGAAGCCTTTTTTTTCACAACCTCCAGAAGAATGAGTGATGATTTCCAATTGCATAAAATTAGATCTGGCTAGAACTCAGTGGGCAAGTTTGCCTCATGTAATGGATCATTTTTAGGCCAAATGCAGCTTTCACTGAATCAATAGAAATATTTTCATTGACCTCAACAGATTTTGATTCAGGTGTCTCTATCTAGTAATCTATATAAAGTTCTGGAAAATCAAGAAAAGGGAATTTATTGTTATTTGTAGTGACTTTGAAGCTCTTTTAAGAATCACAACAACAAGCTCAATTTTGGGTTCTAACCTGAGGTTTTATAGGCTCTTAGTCAGTAACATGGACTGAAATTTTTTATACTGTCCAAAGAAATACAAGATACCTTTAAAAATAACTCCTGAGAAAGGCATGCCACCTACCATTTCCACTGCTGTTTTTCAGCTGCACAAAATATTACTATATTGCTTTAGTGATGACTATTTTTACTCTTGGTTTGCAAAGCCTGGTGTGATAATCCCCTAAACTCAATGCAAATCTCAGGAGTCTGAAAACTGGCACGGGAGATGTCAATCCAGATGTGGCACTCTCTTCAAAGCACCACAGAAATCATGGCTGAGTCACAGGGTGGCAGATGCACACACATCACTTAGCCAAGCTGTAGCTAAAAATGGCTTAATATCAAAATACAACAGTTTATAAGCAGAAAGTTAATCCTTCCTACAGGCCAGGTGTGTGTTGTGTGTAAGTGGGGACAAACCTGATAGGGGACTTTTGTTTTCCCACCCATTTCTTTAACAAAACAAATAAACAAAAAACAAACAAACAAACAAACAAACAGTTCCTTGTTTGCTCTTCTTAATTCTTAAATCTCTTCATCTCCAGCCTTCCTATTACTCTTGCCAATCCATTTCTTCTCTCTCAGAACGTCTTCTCTTGATGATGGTGTTTCCACCCATGTGGTTGCTGTTAGTTTAACTTTTCAAGGAGTCAGCAACTGCTTTTTGTGTTATGCTGCTCATTACAGAGGTTTCTTACACGCTGTGGTCTCTATCTTGGAAACCTGTAGCTTTGATTTATTTTTTGGTTGTTTTTTCTTAGTCAACAGAACTGTACAAACACATTCAAATTGAAAATACTATTGCTATTTGTGCATGGGATGAAATTCTATATATTTCTGCCAGGAAAGCGAACATTGAAAAGGGCGAGATTATTTAAGGAAAAAATGCCAAAGACTGTGTTGTCTTTTGATTTTTCATG
This sequence comes from Nesoenas mayeri, assembly GCF_963082525.1. NCBI lineage: Eukaryota > Metazoa > Chordata > Aves > Columbiformes > Columbidae > Nesoenas > Nesoenas mayeri. The sequence continues at coordinate 8,005,854 of NC_137563.1, read as the reverse complement.
ATACATAATCTCTATTATGTTCTTCTGTATGGGGAAAGTTTACTATCATGGATCTTTTATTCTCTTTTAGTTGGAGAAAAATTTGGACAGCTTAGCAATTTTGTTTTGGTTTTGTTTTTATATCTGCTAAACACAGAAATCCTGTGTCAATTTTCTGAATAACTGTATCTTCTATCATTTTTTCCGAAATGTACTACAATATTAACTGTGTCATTTTTTTCTCATGCCATTTCTGAAACAAGAACTTAGTCATAGCCACAGCTCCAGTTAAGGACAATGCTGGGAATACAATTTGATGCCAGTGTCATAATGAGAGTGATATAAATACCAAAGAGAGGGAATTTGTATTAGATATAAGCACACATAAACAGAGACTGGCAAAAAGTACTCCAAATTCACACCCACTCCTTCAGAGCTTACTCATTAGAAACCTGTCTGACTTTAGTTTCTGTAGCGGAAATGAGCACTGGAATTTGTACAATATTGTCTCATGGAAGAAAATTAGTTGTTGGCTATCCTTAAAGGAGTAGAATAGTTTAAGCAGCAGTTTCATTATAGTGCTTCTACCAGACATTATTTTTATTATGGAAAGTCCTTTAAAATTTATTGGACTTTATTTCAGAGGCCTTTGACTTATTACTGAAAATAATACAGCAAAATACAACCTTTTCCCTCTTACCCCTACGTAAAGGCTTTAACTGGGAAAGCGGTTTACAATGGTGCCCCCATGTAAGGCTTTATTCAAAAGATTTTACGCTTGATAACATCTGAGCCATAGGAGCTGTATGTGGGGTTTAGCATCTTAGCAGCTGCAATTCTTAATCCCAATTCCGTTGCCTCCATATTAAAAGCTCCATGGTCACTGGACACCAGCTTTGGCCGTTCTACATTGTCATTTATTCCTCCCCCCACACGCGTGCCTGACCATATAGGAAAATGAGTTTACAACTGACTACGCCTATGGGACTCCCGGAGGGATACAATGTGAGAGCCTTTACCAGTGGTGTATGGTCCTCAAAAGGTTTGAAAGTTTCGTAAGTACATCCTTAACCAAACTCTTTTGACCTTTATTCAGATTTGTTTTTGGAGAAGGGCAAAGGGTTGGGCCAGTTCCCGTTTAACCCAACCAGCTTGTCTATCTGTAGTCTGTAATTAATCACTAAATCGCTGCCATACTTTGTTTCGGAGGCTAGGTCCCAATACAGCAGGGCACTATACTTATCTTTAAGCACATGAGTAATTCTTTAAAGTCAAAGGGATTACTTATGTGCTTAAAGTCAGCTGCATATTTAAGTAGTTTGCTAGTTCAGGCCTTGAGGAGTTAGGGAACATTTATATTTATTGTACAGCAGCGCCAAGTTTCTCAGTTTGCCTTTACGTCACTTTGGTCCTTGTTGCCTGAGAATTTTCTTTACAGTAGTGGTGCAAAGAGGGACAGTGGGGTACAGTTTGGAGCAGGGCTTCACCCACTCCCAAAGTGAGGGACTGAGGACTCAGTTTTCAGTTTTGTGGACTTTTTCAAAAAGAGGTAGGTTCAGAATCAGCCACTTTCAAAATTAAGGAGGTGTCCTATATAAGTTATTTCTATTTTATCTGGATTTGAAGAATGAGTAGCTTATGTCAGGTCATGCATGTATTTCTTAATGTGAAGTTGCCTTGTCATATCCAGAAAAATAAAAATATAATAATCAATATCAAAGAAAACCAACAGAATTCATTATATTTGGATCTTTTCCGGTAACTGATCATTTTCCTTCAAGCCTAATTCTCAGCTTGCTCAAATAGGTAGTGATAAGATTTTTACATCAATTTTGTCTCAGACCTTGAGAATATGCTTTTCATACTGTAAAATGCAGAGGACGGTGAACTGAACTACATCCCACAGGCTGAAATCTCACCAACAAAAATCTTGGCTTTCAAAATAAAACTAAGACTTTCTGAGTGTACATCAGGGGGTTTATTACTGGTTCTACATAATAAAGTAATTGCGTAATTAGTAATACATTTGTCACTCCTTTACAGAGAAAAAAGTAAAACATGTTCTGCTTTTGTGTAAATTCTGACAGTGGTGATTTTTTTCCTGAGAATTATACCATTATATCATAAAAGTGTCAAGGCTTGAGTTTACTGTTCCTACTAATATTCTAAAATATTCTCTTAGGCTGACATCTCTGTCAATTAAAATTAAACAAAATTGCATTCTGCCATATACACTTCAAATAGGAAGCTTTCAAGTTTATGGCTGTTCTTTGAATTGATTTTTAAGATGGCATCTGTAAAACTTGGCTAGTACAAGATGAGGTAGGATGTAGTTAAGGTTCAGTCAATTTTAAAAATGTTTTAAAGATCATAAATTGACAACTGAAATAGACTGAACATCCTTGGGATTTTGGGCTGTCAAACATAAATCCAGGGTCTTTTAAAAACTGAGCTCTTGCAAAGTGAAAATTTTATGAAAACATGTTCTCTCCCCCCACCCCGGCTTTGATATTTTTGCAATAAGTTACACAAACAAGAGGGCTTCTGGTGTTGTTTCCAGTTGCTTGGTCTCGCGGGATTTGGAATTCTTCTTCTCCTGGTGTTTCCCACAGAAATAGAGTGAGAACGTGCTTTCTCACGGGACTGTATTTCTCATGGAAAATAATAGGGTTGCCAGCAGCAAACGTTTTCTGCAGTGATACCCTGCCAATAAAGTCTTCAGGGAAATTATTGCCCTCAATAAGATGAAGACTAGTAAATTAGAACCCACATCTCTACACCACAAAGATATGTCTTTAGGAAGCTTTTTCATTCTATTATTCCCTGGAAACCCTGACCCCAAGAAAATGCTGTAGACAGTAATGTTTGGTTTACACTTAATTTTGTTCCCCAGAATAAAGATGTCAGTTAGCGTGTAAAAATAAAAAAAGAACAATCTCCCCTGCATACAGCCCAGCCAACATATTTATGCCAGCAAAAGCCCTGGTATGGACGGTTATGCTGAGAAAAGTTATTTTACAGCATAGCTTTGTTTTATTCAAGGAACTACAACAAAAATATATCCTTTAGCTATTAAAAACTGCATCCTCTAAGAGTGAGGTTTCTGATACAGCAAACCCTTGTAAGTGTAAACTTGTCAAAGATATGCTGAATGCATTCTAATAACTGGAAGCCAAGAAAAATTTGCCGCATTAGGTTTTATTATTATTATGAGAAGCAGAAAAAAAATTGGCCTTGCTATGTCTCCAATTCCATCACAACCCATAATATTGTAGATTAAATAGTGAACTGTGTTCATTTAATGCACATGTTTTTGGAAGATGATCTCCCAACCAAAGGGTATTCAAAGTCAAGCAGTGTCCTTTCTGCTGCTGGAAATGCAACAGGTCTCTGTGTTTGGAGTGCATAGGAAAATCTGATCATTCTTAGAGAAATATTTTCTGAGGAGAGTATAGAAAAAGAAGAAGAAGAAAGAAGAAGAAGAGAAAGAAAGAGAGAGAGAAAGAGAGAGAAAGAGAGAGAGAGAAAGAGAGAAAGAGAGAAAGAGAGAAAGAAAAAGAAAGAAAGAAAGAGAAAGAAAGAAAGAAAGAAAGAAAAGGAGAAAGAAAGAAAGTCTTCCCCCATGGAAACGTGCACTGGAAGAAATGCAGGTGTTAGCCATGCAGGAGTTCATGTCAAGAGAAATGTTTCCCCAGAGTCCCATGAGAGGAAAGGGAAAAGGGGGGGGACTCTGGGGTGCTTGACCCAGGGAGTAGGGAAAAAAAAGCAGAGGCTGGTGACAGAAAGACCTTAATTCATGCACCATGTGCTTGAGTGATGTGTTTACTTTGAACCTTCAAGTCAAATTCAAGCAGCAGCCAAAAACCACAGATCAACACATTTTTAGTACAAAGTGAAAGTAGGGTCATTGGCACTCTCGATGTTCCACCAATTTCTGAAACAACATTAAATCCATATTAATACTCACTTTTAGTTAACCATGTCAAAGGAGATGGTAATTATGGGTAAGTAGGAAGGTTGAGATGAAACCAAATAATTGCTGCTGAAGGAGGTAACATAAGCACAATTAGTTGAAAGGGTTATTTTTAGTCTTGAAGGGGATTTAAATCCAGTTTATTTCTGGTTTAAATCACTGGTTAGCTTGAAATATGCTGGAAATATACAAGTTTGAAAAGTAAGAATATAACTAAATTCAACTTCAGGCTAATAGGGTTTTTTTTGTTTGTTTGTTTGTGGGGTTTTTTTGTTTTGTTTTTTTTTTGTTTTTTAGGCAACTATTCTAATAATTATGCCTCCTGGCAGTGTTTCAGATGTTCTAAGGCAATATGCATCCATGAGGAACATTGCTTAGCTGAGGTAGAAAGGGCCTATAGTTCTAGTGAAAGAAATGGTTCTGCTCCAAGAAAGTAATGATGTATTTAGCAGAATTTGGCCATCATAATTAGTCTGTTTCACTGAGAGGTTGCTGGATGTAGAAATGATCTCAAAGCCAAACTGCTGCAGTGAAGTAGGACACATCAGAGAAGACTTTGCTTTACCATGGCTTGCGAATCAGTCTATGTGCTTTCTCTGCCCTGCTGCCTTGCTGGGTTCAGGGTTCTTTAGACATCTCATGTCTTTGCTTTAGAGAGGTGGCTGCAATATTAATGGCGTCTCACCTAGGAGCACCTTTGTCTCTTGTCAGATGTTCAAGGCAAGAAGGGTCCTTCAAGTCTGACTTTCTCTGCAGACTGTAAAACCCGACTTAGTGCCCTGAGCAGTCTGAATGAAATCCCTTCTTCAGGCAGCCAGCATTAGCTGCAGAGAAGAGTAACTGTGCTCTTAGTCTATTCTGGGGCATATTGGGATTTTAGTCAGTCAATAGCCACATAAAATTAGAGGGTCATGTTTATGCCATGTTCTGATGACTGACACCCATTATAGCGAGTTTTGGGTTTAGATTTTCTAATTAAAAAAATATAACAAAATTCTATTACAACAGTGATCTGGCAAATAAATGTATTTTCTCAGTAACTCCAGTGTAGCCAAAATGGACCAATGCTTAAAGAAAACAGCTATGCAAAGATGGGGTTTTTATGCCTCACCTTTTCACATTTGTGCAGGGTCTTATTTTAGTTTTATTTCTGTTGGCTCAGCCATCTGTGCATTTTATTGCCTTTTCTGAGGAACTTTGCAATGTTTTTGTGAAGTAGGAAAGCACTGAGGAAAAAATTGAGTAGATATAAAGCCTTAGAGAAGAGAAGTGACACAACAGGCAATTTTTCCATTTGCTCCTCCAGATATTGAGCTGAGCTGGGGAAATTACTTTAAGTACATAAGGTGACACAATTACTACAGTGAGGTCTTTTTTTAATTTTCAAATAGACAGTCCAGTACACCGAATTCAAAGGTGATTGGTTATAGGTGCTCCAGCCCTTCACCTCTAGGTCGTTGGGTTCAATACTGTCCCAGGTTGTAGCTCTGCACTCTATCCTTTGTGAACAATTTGTCTGCTTGTGACTTATCTATTGACAAGTTTTGGCTTTTTTTTACAAATATGTTCACAATTCAAAATAGTTTGACATGTGGTTTATGTGGTCTGATTTCAGCTTGTGGACTAATCATAAAGTATTCACCATGACTGATGCTTTGAGTATTTCTTATTCATGATGTCTGATTAAGATGCACAGCTACATTCTCTGGCTTCATTGGATGACACTCATGTTGCAAAGAGCTTTCGACTGACCTTCTAATCCTTTTGGTGAAAATACATGTGCACGAGTGCCCACAAGGCTCTCCTGCAGCTTTTTTTGTAGGCAAAATTTCATGCAGACAGGCATTAGTGAAGACTGCCTGATAAGGAACAGAAACAATATCTAGAGATGTATGAAATTTATTCACACTGATGTTCTGAAAGGCTTTTTGAACTGTTTCCCTAGATCTTGAAGTAAGAAAAAAAACCATTGTGTGAAAACTTCCCATGTGAAATAAATGTTTTCCCTCCATTTCTTAGTGAACATTGGAAATACAGCCACAGCATCCAGCTGTAACTGATTAACTTTGCAGCATTCTTCACAACAAAGTCACAGGATACTCGGCATTCAGAGATGCCCAGGCCAAATTACTCCTGGGTGTAGTACAGGCATAACTAGCTGGTAATATATTAAGGCTCCTGCACTGTCACTTCAGGTGGAGCGTTTTTACTAAGGATGTCAATCTCTACATCTATTAAGCTCTAACTAATTAATTTCACTTTAATTATTTTTTAAAATTAAAAAAAAAAAAAAGAAAGAAAAAAAAGAGAAATCCAAAATCAGTACTGCCCTGAGATAACAAATGACCAAGCCTTATCTTGTTGTTCTAATGCCAAAGAGAGAACAGGAATACAGTCCAGGGCAAAAAAAATTGGCTCATTTAATTACACCTGCACAGTATTTCAATAGTATGTCTTGGTGAGAGGGGCTTTTAAGAGCAAAGTGCTTTGAAATAAAGCTATTAAATGCATACGGAGACATTGATCGATACACTCGAGTTATGGGGAGGGGGGGAATGAGGGAGAGGGAAGAGAAAGAAAAGGACTTTTTTCTTCTCTGTAAGAGTGGATTTGGAATCTTCAAGGGCACAAGGATGGTAAACGATTGCTAAAAGTCCAAATTAAGAGGTATTAGTCCATTGTGTGGCAGTCAGTCACATCATATTCGCATTGCTGTTTTCTTGTCGGAGGTTTTGCCTTGATCTACCCTGGACCACATTGACAAGTCACAATTGAAGCATTCTAAATAATCCACAGTGAAATAAGGCATAGGGTGTCACTCTCTAGGCTACAGAAAGCCTGAGCGCAGTGAAGTTAGAAAGGGTAGCAAAGCCCTTTTCAGTCGCGTTTCTCAGCCGATTAAACTCATTCAGGGCCAGGCTGCTGGAACGAAAACAGAAAGATCACCTCCTGTTCGCCAGTGTTTTGTTGGCAACAGCAGACAGATGTAGAGAAGTAGAAACATTTTTACTATAGTAACAAAGGGGAGAGGGGTGGGAGGCAAATAAAAAAACAAAAACCAGAAGGTTGGAATTTGCAGTTTTGTTAATGTCTCAGGTACTTTGGAACAGTACTTAGGTTAAGACACATCAGTGCAGATTGAAATTCAAAAGGTTCATGTGAAATAACTGTACAGTGCAAACTTGTGTCCTCTTTTCTCCCTAAACTCCTCCACCGGTACAGTAATTAACCATAAGAACAGATTAACATGTTCGGTTCTTTTTTTGGCTTTTGAGAAAAAACCATTGAAGAGTGATGCCTTCTTTAAGAGGATCCCATCACCCATCCAGCTACACTGATGTGACATAGTGTGACACAAGATGCCACAGAAAATTAAGCTGAACTCTCCAACTGAAGACTTGATTTAGCCATACATTCTCCACAAGTCACTATTTAAATTAACTATTGTAGATGAAGTCTAGGAAAATGATAATTCATCTAGTGTAAAAAGTTACGCATCTAGTGTAAATAGCTACTGGAAAAATAATCTGCAAAATACATCCTTAAAATATGGTACTATTCCATTTCTATATATAGAGGTAAATAAATTCAGTTGCAAGAAATGCAGCACATTTTTAAGAGGTCACTACAATGGCTTTTTACCTGCTGTGTGTTAAGTATTTGTGCACATGCAACACACAGCCTTAGCAAATGTAGATTTGCATGTATAAATGTGCATACATATGTATGTTCAAATATATGTAATTAAAAAGTTTCTGCGAACTTTCAATATAGAAATGCCCATACATCTAGTTTGGGAATAAATGAAAATGATTTTATTTCTGTGCAATGGCAAAAGAAAATAAATCAACCTGAAACCTCAACTAAGGGAAGTATGGGAATGATTCTGCAACCGTGAGATTCGGACAGTAAAATGGGGGACTAGCTTCTCCTCTGATGAAAACATTCTGTATAAAATAATAGTTACAATGACACTACTGGAAGAGACTTATTCCCTACCAAGACCTGTGGTTACAGCAGTCATTTCAGATGTGGTCACAGACTTAGCTTCTGCAAAAAAAATGGGGCAGAAAGGATTTATACTGAAGTGTTTCTACCTCCTAAGGAAATATGGTGCTGATGAAAATATTCAATTTAAAAATTCATCCTCACAAAGCCAAACATTGCCAGCACCTTGGAGTGTTTAGTTCCTTAGAAAATTTGGTCATTAACCTTGGTATTTACATTAGTGTTGAGCCCTTTTGAAGCTCAGGTCTTTGGCGGTGGTTGTGTAGTTAAATGTTTCTGGAAAAAAAAAATACTTTAAATTCCTAAGTCTCTTAAACATCTAAGGCGCACTTATTTTCATGTAGGTGCTTTTGGAAAACAAAACAAAACAAAACAACCCCCCAAACAGTCAAAAACCAATCAAACAAAACCCACAAACAAACAAAAGATCCCCACCCCAAGCCCATTGTCCTCAGTCTCGAAGCAGACAGTAAGTGTGAGGCAGGACTGTTGGAAGGGGTAGGAGGACACGTGGGGTTTCTGCACCAACCTGTCATGGTTGGGATAAGGAGTTCTGACCCCCTTGGAAAGCAGAAGTGATTCCTCCGAGGGCAAGTAAATGTCAAGCACTTTAGCAAGTAGGATCGCCTATATCTGAAGCACTTGAGTGTTTATGGGCAATGACCGGTACAGAGGTTTTTTGTAAGCTCCTGTCATTCTGGACTTAGATCTGAGCTTCGATCTAATGGCTAACAGGTCCTAACATTACATACCTTCTTTCCAATGCTCGTTTCCCAAAACCTTAGAGACTTTCAGAAGCTCTTGTGCTCTGCGTTTGTGTGAACTGATCTAAAATACTGTAGTCATTTATCACTGGGTTGTGTTTTTGCCATGCTTTAAAAATTTGTGTAATATATATCAGGTGTCTATGGATTTTGGCGTGGTATTGGGTCATGTAAGCAATTTGGCATTGTTTAGACTGCAAATAACACACAGGGTCAAGAGCAGTCAATATTGGTCCTATAAATTATTGTCTAGGTTCTCATAAATTGTCCTCTAATTTGTGGCTTGGGAAAAAAAAAAAAAAAAGAGAAAAAAAAAAAGAAGATATAACAAGTCAAATCTATTTGCCTCTGCATCAGTAGTTGTTTTTTTAGCTAAAAGGGCTGTCCTTCCCAGTAGTCCACCAAGGTGTTTGTTTCTGTTGTCCACATTGGGCCAAAATACTGAGGACCAGAGTGACTTCTGATGTTGTGCTTCCATAGGGAAATGCCAAACTAAATCCTCAGGCAGAATTTCAGACAAACAGTCATCTTATTTACTTATATTCATTTCTTCTGGAAAAAAAAAAAAAAAAAAAAAAGGAGAAAATAGCTTGCTTAATCCCAGTACTAACACAATATTGATTCACATTCATGTTCAGTATTTATTGACGTGCATTGCATACAATGGAGGCTATCAATTAGGCTACTCTGTTCGAGGGAAGGGGCAATCACATTAGAAAAGACATGAAGCTCATAGTTTATATAGTCCTAATTTTATGTAATGTAAACCTTTTAAACCCTGGGCACATGACAGTGAAAATGCATGTCCTAATGAAAAAAAAGCAAAAAACAAATGGATTTACTCTCCAGCTAATTACTATGGGTGACTGTCCACAGAGTCACATCATTATTCCCCAAGTTCTGTAATGAAATCAAACTTCTCTTACTACAGACTGGATTTCTGTGTATTTTATTAACCGATGTTAAATACATTTGTACAATAGCTTAGCACAAGGCTTTGTTTTGTGAGTTGGCCAGATACATGTAATTTTACAGGTGGTGTGTGATCTTACAGTATTCTTTCTGTACATTTAAGCAGGGGTTCAGCATATTGAGTCCCCATTATGGATTAATGTCAAGGAGAGCATAATGGCATGTGGGCAGTATTCAGGAGACCAAGTTGTTCCATGCAGAAATCAAATATAAAACACTCTATTTTTTTTTTCCTTTTGGAGGTTTTATTGCATGGTCATAGCTGGATTTACACTATATTTAATAAAACATTAGCAGCCTCCAGGGATTTAAATATGTAACGTAATTCTTTTTCAGTAAAATAATTCCATAAATCCAAATATGAAGCTTTCTTTTTTTTTTTTTTACTTTTTTTTTTTTGTAAGTGCTGTATGCCAGTAATTAAATTAAACCCTATATATGGCTTTTTTTTTCACCATGAAATTTAATGGAAGCAAAATCCATCTGCAAAGTTGATTTTGGAAACATATTCACATTTTTTGGAGCTGAAGTAGGTCTGATGGCTAATAAGTTTGGGGGAAAAACAGCCATCCTGGCTGAGCTAGTTTTGATACAGACCTGTAGCAAAATGGGGGTCAGGATTACTTTACAGAGGCAGGTGAAGATGGGCTTAGTTCTACACTGAAAAAAGTACAGAGCTGATGTAATTTTCCTCGAACTCAGTGTTGCTTACTGGCATCTGGACTACAAAGAAAGTGAACATAAGGCAGCCATATTGCCTTGGCCAGGTAGTGACCAAGGTGACATAGCCACATTTTCTGTATATTTTTCTGTATCACATTTTCAGCCTTCAGAGGTTTTTTTGGTAAGATGACAACTGGGGGGAAAAAAAACCAAAACAAAACAGTATCTATGTTTTATATAGCAAATTTAATATTTTGGAGGCATCTTGAGTGTTTCTGCTGAAAGACACAGTTGGTCATATTTTCAGATGGATGATGCAAGTGCATTGAGTTTTGCACCAGACACAGATTATTTCCTTGTAGGCATAGTGCTAATCATCTAGAAGAACAGGCAAAAGGAAAAGAAACAGAAAGACTATGCAGGGAAATAGAATAAAGGTATTATAAAATGAAGCTTAATGAGATATCTTGAGAGCTCTCACTGTAGTTTGCAGAAACAAAAAGGTTAAGTAGTGACAAAAAACTATTTTATAACTTTTTAATGAAAATAAGGATAAGGAAAAAAAAGAGTGGACATTTCCAAAGACACATATTCTTGGTTATTATGACAGGGAGCCATTTTCTAAGTAGAATGAAATTTCTGTTTTGTAACAGTAACTGTGGCTAACTGTGCTAGAAGGGGAAGATGACTTTAATTGGAATTTGACTAGATCCATAAAGTTGCCACTTTTATATTTCTGGGTGGGACATGGTCTTTAAAACTACAAGTCAACAGTCTCTCATGTCACAACTTTTCCATAAACAACAATTTTGGTAGCAAAGTATCCATGCTAGAGAGTACAGACTAATGCCTTAGAGGAGCTCTGTGTATTTTGTGAAAAGTCTGAGATTTTCTTGAATTCTTTTCTTAGAGATCCAGTGGAATTCAAGTTAGTGATCCAGTCTGGCACACATGACTGAGTTTGTGTGGACTAATGATGCTACACCATGAAGGAGAATGGATGAAGGCTGCTGTAGCATTTAAGTTCTATGAGTAGTAAGTGAAGTGAAACAAGAACGTGTGAAGTGTGAATTCTTAATTCACACTTAATACAAATTATTTAGCTTTCCCACACACTAACAGTTACAGTAAACAAGCCCATCATCTCCCAGCCTAACTAGGCTCTCTCTGACTAAGACAACATTTTTTTCCCTTGTACTTCAGATCAGGTGCCTCTTACATTGAATAACTGCACCTCGCTGAACTTGGAGATCAGAGAATAACACCAATATTTCATGAAAAACCTTCACTCAGGTTTGTACATTCTTGAAAAATTGTAGATGAATGTTATAATTTTATTTCAAAATGTAAAAACCCCCAAGCCTAAGGTGGCTTTGTGCTTTTTAAACAGAACCACTGTTTTCACTTTTTGAACTCTTGCTCCACTTTCTTCTATTTAATCCCATAATTCTGTCAGTTATTAATTTTTACTTTCACATTGTCTCTGAAAAAATAGTCAAAAGAAACTATTAAAGGTGTTACAGGTGTTTAAATTTACAATTTGAAATTGGTCCATTTCTTTGTTACTTTTAGCGCTTCTCATTAAGCAAGTGTGAAACTTCTGGAAAATTTAAAAGAAAAAAAAAAAGATATATTTGTGAGTTGGGGATACTTACTGTTTTCAGTAAAAAGCTCTGACCAGATTTCCTTTTTCTGATCTTGAATGGATGTAATACCTCAAGTTAGATCAGGTGGAAGACCTATTTGTGTGTATTTTTCTGTTTCTGTCAGCCATAGTTGAAGATTGAAAAACCCCACTTGAGATGTTTGGGACACCAATTCAGATGAACTTTTAAACACTGGGATGTGAACCAAACTCACATTCAGACAGTGGGTTCGTGTTGCCATCCGAGTGGGCTGAAAGGCATTTACCACAAACGTCATCCAACGGGTCAGAAACAGATTTCGCTTTTGCTGCATTTTGATGTATTGTTTTGTTTTCTTTTGTCCTAGCACCTCCAAAATAAGACAAGAGTTGCTAAAAAGTCAGTCTTTTCTTCTAGCTGCTGGTAAATACTTATTGAATCTTTCTTTGGGGTCAGTGATTTTTCATATGTCTTAGTACACAATGGAATTATTTAATTACTTTTACTAGCAAGTTTACAGACAAGTATATCCCCATCATACTGCATATCCTCAAATAAGATTATTTACAATCCAATCTAAGGAGTGCTGACTGGTGTCATTGGAAGCTAAAGCTGCATCAGCATTTAAATTTCTACTTTTCTGGGCAAAAACCCAACTGGCTGATTCAATTAAACTCTTTATGTTATATATTATCTAGAAGTTCACAATCTGAAGTGATTCTCAGAGTCTGAAGCCATGCCTTTATGATTGCAATTTGGTAGCAAGACAATTTCCGAGGACTATTTTACTTGAACTGCAATGAAAATGTCAGGACATAACACACTTTCTGATGTGGGTTTTATGAAAGGCACTCCAAAACCAACCATTATTTCAAGCACAAGCAATAAATAACCTTCATTATTCATTAGAGTGTATATATGCATTTGTGTTTGCAAATACAGTGGTTTCCTGAGCAAAGAACCCTTTAATCAAAAGACCCTTCACTCATTTAAGGAGGTAACAAATGGGTATGCAGGAGGCACGGAAAAAGACAGCCTCTTTAATCGGTAATGGAGATAATCTATAGAGTTCCTGCAATATAAGTAGTCCATCTTACAGGCATAAACTTTAGATAAGATATAGGCTGTGGAAAGATTAATGCAATATTGTGAAGCTACTTTTCATAATAGTCATTTGGATGAATTTTGTTTATGGTTTATATTGAATAAAGAGAATAGACCTTTCCCATATCACGTAAATCACAGTCCTCCTGCAGGATGTCTGGAGTGGTGCTCTGCTATTACTATTCACAAGAACATTAACACCCGTGAAATAGGCTCTGTGAATTTACTGCTATTTACCTGTTCAGATTAGGAGCTAACACACCTCTGCCAACAGCCCACAGGATGTGCCAGACCTGCAGCAGCCCCTCACATCCTCAAACACTGTGTGAAAATGCTAGTAAGCAGCCTCTACACACCAATGTCACTTCTGTGAGGTTGTTTTATTTTGTTATTATTATTTTTTTTTTAATGAGACTTTGAAGAAAGATCATACTTATGGCGTATTACCCATGTTGAGAAGTTCGGGACAGATCAGTCAGAATTTTGGAGTCATAAGTAAAGGTTGGCCAAAATACACTGATTTATTAGAGCTGTTTTCATTTTGAAATTGAAATGAAATTTGTTCAGAAAGACAAAGACAAACTTTAATTCTTCTCTGGAAATTCAAAAGCATAAATTATGGTTTCTAGAACTGCTGTGTTTTAACAAATTTAAGACAATTTTCATTTTCAAGTGGTTTTATTTTTGGAGAGTTAAAAATTAAATTGGAGGAGATTTTGAAATATAACAAGCTGAGCATTCCCTGTAAAAAGAGACTGAGATGCTGCTTCTTGTTTTGTTTTTGTTTTTTATCATGCTTTTATACAGAAGTGCATTTGTATAATGAAATCTGTGGTTTTGGTGAGAGAGGTGAAATTAGGAGAGAAAATGTGCCCAGTAGCATTTTGACAGTTACTTAAGAAAATGGGAAAAAGAAGCACCAAATCAAAATGACTAACAATTTCAAATGAAGGTTTTTGGGACAATGGTGGAGGAGCAAATCAAACCAGTTAAAGCACTGGGGAAGGACACTGGTTCCCCAGGCCCTAGATAATGGTTAGAACAGGAGCAGAGGAGGAGGAGGCAGAAGAAGAGGAGGAGAGAGAGTAGCAGTAGGAGAAGGGCTCTCTTTCTCTCTCCTCCCTCTTTCTTGTTCTGCCTCCTGTTTTTCATCATAGGGGCACTAATGAACTTTTCAAGTCCCATGAAGACAACCCTTGTGTTCTGATTAGTTGCCTTACTTTTAATGAATTGTTTTAATCAAGTTTCAAAGCTGGCACTCTATGCTTCATTGCAGCAGCCCAATGACAATGAGCTGAATGTTACCAAGACAGTGCATCTGATGGACTTTAATGGATTTTATGTGACAATGTCTAGTGGCCTCATATTAGACATAGCTTCACAACAGAGAACCCATGGGGTTGCACTATGCATTTAATCTATACAAACTGTAAGGATAAGGGAGAGGGAAACCGGGAAGGGGGAGAGACTCTGAACCCTGAAGACCTTCAAAAGACATGCATTTCATGCTAATAAGAAACAGTCTTCGGTCATTTTATTTTGATTTTTATTTTTTTGCAATAGCAGAGTCCCATTGTGTTTTCTTAGGGAATGCCATGAGTATAATATCTCCAGGGCTTTTTGCAATAACATTCTTGAAACACAAAGTTATCTGGAAAAATTAAGCTCTCAAGGAAATCTTGGCAGTGCTGTAACATTTCCTGGATTTCAGGTAGCAATTCTGAGTTGTGATCTCTTAAGTCCGTAACAATTTGCTATTTCTAATTTATTGCTTCATTTGTGACTGCTGCTACAGCCAGGTAAATTTATTCTGATTTGCACAACCTAAGTCTTAGCTCTGACAGTGACTAATTATTACCTGAGTTAAAATAATGAAAGTGTCGGAAAGTGTCCGAATGCAATTTGTTAGGAAAACATGTGGCATGCTGTGTTACCCAAGCCTAGAAAAGCCTAAGTGATCAGAAACCATGGAGAATTAAGAATTTTTCCCCCAAAGGTTACAAATCAATGTGGAAAATTTTCAGGGAACTGGAGTGCTGAGGGGTTCCGTTCACTAGAATACAAAATGCAGACTATACCTGTCTGATTTTTTGCTTAAGCAGGAAAAGTCACTTTTTTAGAAAGAATCTAAAAGGATATTATGATGGTAACCAGGTCCAGAGAGCTTGCATCAGTTATAGATTATTATTTGATACTATTTAAAGTGTGCACTGGATAAGGATTATTTTGCAGCTGTTCTTTTTTTCAGGAAAAAAAGAAAAAAGCAAAACCAAAATCAAACCAACATGCAGTAATCAAAATCTGCCTCCAGAAACTCCAAAAGTTTAAGCACCTTTAGCTGATGTAAGTAACATATTAATTTTTTATTTTGGCTGGCTCAGGGTCAATCCTGTGTTTTGTCAATTATGGGCATGTCCTATTTGCAGAACAGCTCAGCTCCAGCTGTGTAAAATGAATCCTGAAATTAAATGGTCAAATGATGTTAATGACTCTGTCTGCTTGCAAAAGTTTCTGAGGAATGTTAGTGGTTCTGGGTTAGAATTAGAAAGCATTTGACAGCGTTGTAGTTCTGGTTGTTCAAATAGCTCTGTGCAAGCAGGCAGGGTATCAGTAAATTAAAATAATAATATAAAAATAATAAACGGCTATCTGGTTGAAATTATAAAACAGTACAAATGATTTGGGACTGCTTCATTCAGGGCATTTGTCGCTCTTGTGAGCCATTTAAGCCACACTTTAAATTAAATTTGTCTTAAACAGGATTTAATTTAGATTTAATAAGGCAATTGTTTTATTGTTAAGTACCATTTGGATGTCAACACATAATGTTTTTTAGAGTGATAATTCTACTGTACTCTGAAAAGATGCTGGGACTACATAAAGGCTAACAATTTCATTGTCCTTAATGATGTATCTATGTTTAATATTACTTAATATATATACCTATATTTGCCACCTGTATTTCAGGCCCTCCTACCACATGAATGTCCTTTTGTATTAAGAAGCTATACAGTCTTCACCTCTGTCTTCATCTAACAGACCTACTAGACCTCTAGAGAGATATGATTATATGAATCACAATATATTGATTGATTTCTACTTTACATGTACTGCCTGCATTTAATTTAAATACACAATTAAGCATACTGAGGGCACAATTTGGATTGTTACGCTGATAAATAATTGCTAATTGTGTCATGATGCATTGGATATTTTAAGGCAATGCTTCTCATATGCTAGTAGCAACTGCATATATTGAAAATGCTGGTTTAATAATTCATATTTGCTCATGGCAAGTGTTTTTCTGTTTCTCAGGTCTGGAAGGAACATATCTTGGCACTTCAAAACAATTTTTGGTGTAATTTTCAGGAAAACATGAACACCTTTCCACATAGAGTCCATGCATGCTTTTATGAAGATTATATGGAAAATATAGATGTCAATATATAATTCTGCTCTCCATTTTGCTAATTTCTAGTGTGTATACAATACATCTACAGATCAGGCAATTAAGTCACTAATAATATTTGTACTAATTATTGCTATTAAAATCTATCAGTAGTATTATACTAGTGTCAGTAGTATTGCTATTGTCCAAATACATTAGATTTAATTTGTCATTTTATATGACAACAATAAAATTATTTTTTAATCTTTCCTAGACCTATAAAAGGATTAACAACTAATTTTCCAAGAATTTTCATTCAAGGGAAAAAAACCGAACAGCATTATCTTTTCTTGCCTTCACTCTCATTTTGTGTTTGCTTTCTACAAACAAAACCAAACTTGTACAACTCAGTTTACCTAGAGAAGTCTCTGTGAAAACAGCAATTTAAAAGCAACCTGGAGAGTATTTGCAAATTATGAATTTGTAAATACAACATTTATTATTAAAAACTTGGTTCTAAAAGTTGCACTCATTTAATCAAGGAATGGAAACAAGTCTGTGTGATTCACACACCCAATAAGAAATAATCATAAGAGACCCCAGACATATAATTTCTAATCTATGACTACACTGAAAAAAACTAACAGCTGTTCAAAGAAAATCCATATACTGAGAAAGAGGAGTTTGAAAAGCATCCCAGAAAGACAGATCCTTTTGTCACTGAGGTCACTTGGAAGTTTCTGCCTCACCTGGGTTGTGGACAGTGCAGGGAACTGTTGCTTTTTCAACGTTGTTTGGTATCTTTTGTGAGGAGTGGTGGTTGGGGTGTTGCTATACGGCCAGTTCCAGTGGCACCAAGCCCAGCTGAAGAAGTTCCTGCTTTTTTCGCTCATGTGTATATCATTCCCACCCCTGCAGCACATCCCAGCCCCACAGCTGGATCTCCCTCTGGCCAGCCAATTCTTCCTGTGGCATCTCTGTACACCAAACCATGTCAACAGTGTGAGTCAAGAACATGGAGGTTTTATTCTTTTTCTTTTTGGAGAGAAGCACTGAGAGGAGATTTTTACATTCTTAGGTCCAAGAGAAGAACCTCATATGATGCTTGAGGTATCCAAAAGATGGGCAGATAAGGAGTGCCTGAAATATTGGATATCTTATTCAACCTGCCCCAGTATGTTGGATAAAATTAAAACACTCGAGTCTCTGTGGATTGCATTGCACCTTTGCATGGGACCTTGTCTACCTAGCCCTGCTGTGAGGTGGTTCCCAGCTCAGAAGGGACGATGTGCACCTGAAGCAGCTGGCAATAGCATCCTCTGCACCGATGGCCCCGGCGTGCGGGGCGGGATGTTCTGCACAGCCCACGGCACAGAGAGGGAGCATAGCCTGAAAGGCTGCAAGCAATCTGTGCTGGTAATGAGCAGCCAATTAATTGATTACTGAAAGTATAACTGAATCCTATGCCTCGGAGAAATCTAAAATATAGTAACTGCTTACTTTATTGACAGCATTCATGCTATATTTAGTAGCTGGTATGTAAGAAGTAGCTGGACAATTTTGTTACACTTAATATGTTTCAGAACACAGCATAAAACATGTTTTAACACTATAACATCTATTGAGCAGTACCTTTGGGAACAGGCTTTATTATTAGATTACATTATACAAGATTAGACTAGTCAATAAGGGATTTCTTTCACACAGCATGCCATCTGAAATACCTGTTTTCTTTTTTTTTTTTTTTCTTAAATTACTTCAAGACCTTCTTTGTAGGATCTTAGGTAAAATATACCCATGAATCATAAAACTGACAAGCCCCAGGGCTGAATGGTCTCTGTAAGGGAGATAGGAAGCCTAGAGATAAAGGTGCACTACAGGTATACAGTGACAGGGGTGGATTATAGATAAACAAAAGGCACAGTTATTAGATGGGAAGTGCCAGGCAGGATTGTACACACAGAATGCAAATTGTAAGGACTAAGTCTCAGGGACCTGAGTCTGCTTGGACTGAGGCTATTGGAAAACAAAGATAATTATTTTTTCTGGGTGTGATCTTGTGGTTTTTTTTGATCTGCTTTAGCTGCAGAGGGGAAGAGGCAGGGTTTCAGTCAGGTTTTGGCACCTGGGTAAAGCCCTGGGGAAATCCAGGGTCCTCATGAGTTTAATTCCAAACTCTACTTTCTGATCAAATAATTTTCCCATTAGTTAAATAATAATTAGAAAGGCAATGAATAGGTAGTATCATGAGATGGCCTGAGTCAGGGCATCAAACAGATGCTTTAGTCTTCCAAGGATCCAGCACCCTGAATCTTCTCCCTGTTGTATTAATCTTTGCTGCCTTTGCTCTCTCAGAGCAGGGCAGCACCCCAGGGCCAGGCAGGGTGCTGGGGTCCTGCCTGCTGAGCCTGGGGCTGGACACAGCTCCCCAGGGGATTTTCAGGACAACTCAATCCCTCCTCAGACTGGAGTTCCCAGTTTAGGAGTTTGGATTTCAGACTCTGGTGCCTGCAGAGGGCTGAAGTGCTATTTTGGTACCTGAACCCTTTTTTGAATATACATCTGCTCAATTATGTTGCTGAAATATAGTGAGAATCAAACACACTATTTGATTTTTTCAAATTATATCTGTTGCTATTCACACATTTTTTCCCCCTTTAAATTCTGCATTGCGTGCTGAATTGGAGCTGTTGCTGGCAATTTCTCTCTTAGTCCTAAATTAAAAATCTCCACTGAACTACACAGTTGGTGACTACGTTTGTACAAGCAACTTCCATTCAAATTTCCTAGATGAAGAAGACTTGTGGCCTGCTTTGCCACACTAACTGGAAATGAATATGAATTGAAAGGCCTATATTTAAGAGCAGTTTCCTTTTTTTTTGCCTACGAGGATTTTTCTTCTCTTATATAACCAAATTTCCCCACAAGATTGACATTTCAGGAAAGGGGCAGAGGCAGACAGGTGACTACAGATCAAATTGGATTTCTGCAACCTTCTATTGTAAAGGTCAACCCTCCACTCTGGGTTTTCAGCCAGCAGTTCCTCTCCTGGTTTCAAACACAGGTGAAATACTTCACATGCCCAGGTACCTTTTACTCTTATATTTTTTTTATTTTTTTAAATTATTATTATTTTGGTCTTTTCTTTCTTGAAATGGTTAATTAAGCTGTTGGCTTTGCTGAAGGCTCATGGTTGGCAGGGCAGTGACTTCAGACCAGGTACAGTGGAAGAAGGGGTGAAGAACCATTTCTCGCTTCCTACAACATCCTGAGCCTGCTCGGGTCTGAGCAATAATGACTGACAAAAAATCCTGGAAGCAAGGACCTGTTGCAACATTTGAGAGAAACTGAGAATCTAAGTCAGAGGCAGAAACAGGCAAAAAGTTCCCCAACTGGAGGACAACGTTGCTTACTTTGAACAGGATTTGGCAGAGACTTTGATGAAGAAACTAGAGAAATAACTCCAGCAATTACCTTTTCCCTGTGTTGGCCAGTGGGTTGCCATGGACACTCTGTTCTGACCAAAATACGGGCTCTGCTGCAGCGTTAGCAAGCTGTCGAATAACCAATTGGGTGTCAGAAATTTATAGCCAGTAATTAACTGATAGGTTTATAATTAAGCGGAGATGCCCCTGAACAGCAATGCTTGGATCTGAATTCAAATTCTGACTTTTTCCAAAATTCGGGGGCAAGAGAGAGTGACAATTTGGGTTCAGTCCCATCTTTATAATTAAACAATGATTTTTGACAGGAGGGGAATCTCCAGCAGTTAATAACTGACTGCAGGAGTTGAGGGCCTGAGGCAAAGCTGAGGGCTTTTAATCCAGGTGGTCATTAACTGCCTGGGAATGCCTGACCCTGGGGTTAATTGTTTCTATTTTAAATCATGAAAATAATATACACATATACAGACATACCCCCCCTTCCTTATTTTCTGCTGTACATATGTGTTACAAATATAAATACCCTGCCATTTTATGTACTGGAAAAAGATGAAAGCTGAGCTGTTGGGATGCTGTTGATGTGTTTGCTAAAGAGCTCAGGTACCTAAAATATTCTCATGGCAATCTGCTCTTTCCATCCCAAAAATCTGATCTACAGACCAGCCAGAAGGGACTTAATGGGAAAGACGTTGAGTTGGGGTATGCAAGCTAAAGGAGTGCTCAGAGGGGTTTTTTTAAGTGTTTGGGCTTCCTCTGATTCACAAATCCCCAAATTTTGGGAGCTGATTTAATTTTGATTAAATTTAATTGTGATTAAATGAGTGGATTTAATAGAGCATCTCTGCAATTCCGCCCATCCTGGGAGTAAGGGAAAACGACACTTTAAAAAACTCCTTGTGCACCATTAAAGGGCAGAATCAGGCCCATCAGAACCACCACCACCTTATTTTCAGTGCTAACTCCAGCTTGTGCAAGAAAAGGCATCAGAAATTACTCACAGCCCGTAAATCCAGGGAAAGTCAGACCCTCTGAGTAAGTGACATGTGGCACCAGCGGATACCTCATTTGAACCAGAAAGAATTACGTTGTGGTTCATTTAGATGTATTTTCTTCCCCAAATCCTTCTCTCTCCCCTCCTCTCTTTCCTTACTTTTAAAGAGACATATGTCATCATGGCCAGTTCGGTTTCCTGTGTTTAACCCTTGCTATATCTAGCCTGATTACTCCTAATAAAGCTTGACAGTTGGAGGGTTAATCCAACCCTTGGTCTCATGGTTTCTTCTCAGGAAACAATCTGTCCCCAGAGCTTTCTGGCCTGTTGCAAGGTTATATCCCCCTGGGGTGCCATCAGCGCCAGCCAGGGCTCCTTTCCCATTGTCTGCCAAATGGCCACCAATTAAGTCAACTGTTCCCCAAT
Organism: Nesoenas mayeri; assembly: GCF_963082525.1. Classification (NCBI taxonomy): domain Eukaryota; kingdom Metazoa; phylum Chordata; class Aves; order Columbiformes; family Columbidae; genus Nesoenas; species Nesoenas mayeri. Next base: position 7,984,518 of record NC_137563.1, on the reverse strand, counting down.
TAGAATTTTGAGGAATTTATCTTGTTCCTCCTGTGTTCAAACTCCCAAGCAGGGGCAGCTCTTGGAGTCAGTTACAAGGGTTTTTTTTTTCCTCTCCTTCCAGAGTGAGAAGGGGGGGGCGGAATTAAATAAATAAATAGCTGCTCTTTCCTGTAATCGGAGACTCCTGGGTTTTTCCTGTTGCCCATTCACACAGCTTAATCCTGGGGTATGTGATGAGAACTTGGTACTATTTAAGGGAGGATATTTTATTATTGTTCCATTCACCTGAACGAGCTTGGGAGATTTTATTTTTTTTTAATCGATGCTGCTCTCAGTAACAGTTTTCTCTGTGACATCAGCTATCAATAGGATAAGATTTCCTGAATTAAAGAAAGAAAACAATAATTTTAAATTCAATTGGTCTTATAGCCAAATGTGCAGGGTTATTGTTGATTTTTCTCTCTTTTTTTCTTTTTTCTCTTCTCTCCCCTAAATTGCTTAACTGATTGTTTACATCTTTTTATTGGTGAATTAAATTCTGGGCTCTGGGTCACCTTTAATATGGGAAATGCAAAGTCTGGCAAAGTTATCAGGATAATATCCTTTAAACTAGATATACAAAGATTTGATCGATCCATTCTAGGCAAATGGGACCTTTGGCTTTCTTCCTGAGAGAGCGTGTGAAGGTCTTCTTTAGCAAACTCTATGTGATACCTCAGCTGCCCTTGCCATGAAGAAGTAAAACATTTCACCTCTAGTGCCATGGGCAAAATGTGCTAGGCCAGGTGTGGTGTCACCGTCAATCCACACATCTGAATCTATCGTTCAACAGAAAGAAAGAAACTACTTTGTTTTTTTTTTTTTTGGCAAGTTAAAGTCCATTTTTCTAAAACTGCTAAAACAAATGAAACATCTCCTGTCTTTCATTTGTACTTTTCAGAAGTTGATGCACAATGCAACTTTTCTTCTTTTCTGGCTTCATTATATGTGGATCTCAGTTTCTGGAGTTTGGCTTTACCGTTGGCATTTGAATAAATCCAAGGCTTCAGACTAAACTTTGGGATTAATCAGGAAAACTTTTTTACAGGGTATTCACTTGGATGTTAAACAAATTCTCTGAAAGATGGTCCTAGACCTTCAAATGTTTTGATGATCACACCATGTTACATGCTTTTCTGCTGAGTTTTTTGCTATACTTGGCTCCATAGTTTCTGACTGCATTAAGCGATGTGACTAAAAATGTAACCAACATCTGTTGTGGATGTTGTCTTCTTTTTTTTTTATTTTTTCCCAGAGACAGTCAAATGGTTTGTTTAGGATTGCTTAGGAAGGTCTTCAGCTCTCATTTTCACACATTTTCTTCTTATTACTGCAAATAAGGCCAATTCACTCAACTCACATCTGCTTCTAAATGTCACCAATTTCCTAAAAGTTAAAAAAATGAGGCAAGATGGAGATAAGGGCAGTATATAAAATTTAGCTGCCAATCCAGTTTTGTCTAGAGTTTATGTATGATTTGACCAGAAGTTGTGTGTTTGGCCATCCAGATTTGCTTTCAATCACTACAAAAAATGGCAGGTCTGATCCTACATGGGAGAAATTGCAGAAGTTATCCCAAATTTACGGAAATGAAACCAAGACCTTTAGCAGCCTTCTTAAGTTCTATAGTCTTTTCCTGTGTGAAGGGAGGAAAATTGCAGTGTTGTGTACGGGAAACTGAGACCCACAAAGCTTCTCAAAATGTTAGGGATATATTATACTTTTAAAAAAATATTTCTTTTGTTCAAGATGCACAGCTATTCCAAGAGGAGGGGTGAGCACATGTCCCAAACATAGTGAAACTGTAGAAAACAGAAATATATAGACATGCTACCCTTGAGGGTGGGAGGTAGAGGAAGTTAGTGAAAAAATATAGCACAGTAATAATATCAAAAGAACAGGACAGCTGTCCCTGGTCAAATTTAATTGGGTTTTCCTCAATACAGTAAAGAGTGGTTGAGGAATTTCTTCGCTTGCCATAAAGCTCCCAGCAGTACCCCCAGACCACACTCAGCTCCAGTCCCATGGAAGCAAGTACATAATCTTTACCCACACATCAATACTCGGCTCCCACATCAACCAGAAGGAAGCATGCACCATTAAAGAGATTAATTCCCACGCGCTAAAATAGACTGTATTTATTGAGGAAATGCAAGTAAGTATTTTAATAGAAACTTTAAAACCCATTGGGCCTGATTCTCCTCACATTGGTTTTGAATCAGTGCTACTCAATTTAGTTAAACTTGGCTATTTTCTGGTGCTAGCAAAAGAATGGTGCAAGTCATTCTCCTCTTGTTCTTAAATAAATCACTGCTTTTGGTAAAACTGTTCTTATTAACTTGGGCTCTTTAAACTCAGTGAAATTCCAAAATGCTGGTGCAGCTCAAGTCCTCAAGCACATCTTCCCTGTTTGCCTTGAACCTCTTGCATGTCCTCACAATGGCTCTGTGCACAACTTACAAATGTGCAAATTGCACGTGGTTGTTTTGCCTGCCCATGCAAACCTCAGGTGAAAAAGCAATACTCCTTTTTACGGATGCAGGTTTTATTTTCCTGTAGCCACGCTTCAGGCAAGTTCTTTGGCATTTTCCATCTCTCCCCTAAGGAAAAATAGAGAGTGGAGGGAGGCAGGGGACCCAACACACAGGCATGGGGAACACACGGTACTGCAAACACATCCCAATTTGCTTGCTGCTATACATGTGTGTAAAGGATCTACTGCTGGGAGATTCCGTTAATACTCTGACTATGTAAGGAAGATCAAAGGGGTTGATTTTATTTCCTTTCTTAGTTTGGTTGTTGGATTTTATATATTCTCTCCCCTCCTTTTTCTTTTTTTTTTTTTTTTTTTTCTCTTTTTGGAAGGTACTTACTTACCATGTTTCACTTCAAATTAAGACAGGGATCTCCTCATGCTACCCTGTGTAGAATACAGTGCAAATGACCTCCTTCAGCTGTCAGTGATAACTGCTCCACCACTCCACCCAAACATGTCCCTTAGAGGAGGGATTCCCAAAGTCCTGTTCATGGGACACCATGATGGGACCTCTATATAAGACCCAGCCTAGGGGTGCCCTGCGTCGTTGAGACACCTCTTGTCTTCCCTTTCCAGGCCTATTGGGTACATGCCACTCTTAGGAGGGGTTCCAGCAAGGTATCCCCCTTGATGAAGCTCCTCTAAGGGGCTTTTGCTGGTGGGGGGCAGATATAGGACCTGTCAGCTCCTGGGCTTTGCACCCCACCAGAGCAATGCTCAACTCGATGCTATATGCCTAGAAGAAAAGCTGCAACTGCTGCAGCATCAGCAATGAGCTAGTTGTGTTGGGAAGGGCTACAAATAAAAAGAGCCTTTGTGGTCCCTTGTACAAAGGCCTCCTGGTTGCTCTTTAAGAGCTCTGCTCGAGTGTGTGTTGGCCCAGCTGGCTGCATCGCTACCTCCTTGGCATGGTGTGAATGTGTGTGAGGGCAACATAGATGCTCTCAGCAGCAGGAAGAGCAACTGAAATACAGATGTTTGTGAGTGAAACAGCACGGTGTACCAGTGGTGACACAGTGCTGCTATGACAAATAATTTAGCATGCCCAAAGAGGGTTTTCTCAGGCCCGTGAACATCATTAACTATGACAAACACAAAATTGTTCCCTAGCCAACAGCTTAAGTAGATTTACAAAAAGTGATTTATTTCTGTGCAGTTAGTAACAGTCCCCAAACATTATATTTATATTTATAAATAAAAATTAAAACTCAGAATTTGGCTCAGTTGCTGTGAGAAAGAAAAACCCTTTGCAACCACATTGGCAAAAAGTAGGTCTGGCTTTTAACAGCCTGGTTGTGGTCAAGAGTTGTGCTTCTCTCGCGCGTCAAGTGTGATGTTGAAAGTTCCCAGAAAGAGGCTGAAGCTCCTCTTTGATGGGTCCAGAACACCTTGCTGGGACTGGCATGGGGTGGTGACACTGATCTCAGCACACCTCCTCCTGGTCGTGCAAAGAAGTGGTGTTGGTGAGGTCCTCTCAGGGTGTCAGATGTTGCTGCCAATCTGATCAGGCAACAGGTGCCCGATGTGCACCTGGGGCGTTTGATAATTCATGTCAACAAAAGGAAACAGAGAGTCCAAAATGATGAGAGTCCAAAACTACGGCTGCAATTTCATATGTTGTTTGTTACCTCTCCTTTGTCACTAGAGCTTTGACACCTTAAAGGTCAAATTTAATTTTTTCTTTATTTCCCTATTCTACTTCTCTACTTACTTGCTCTGAGGCTACAAACTGTGGGGATTTTTATTTTGTGGGGTTTTGTTTGTTTATTTGTTTGTTTTAACACCCCTCCCCCCCCCCAAAAAAAAGCCAGGTGATCCTTCTCACAAGATGTGTTTTAACTTGAAAAAAACAGACAAACAACTCCTCCTTAACCATGAAAGTTTTAAATAATCAAGCAAACCCACAAAGCAAAGGACTTGAATGGTTACTTATTTGAGTTATTTATCCCTTTCTGTTAGATTCTGAGCTTTTCAGGGTACAGACTCAAACTCTCTGTAGAGTTCCTAATACAATATGGCCATTTTCACTTGCCCCTTTGCCACTGCAATAGTACGCATGAAAAAATAAACAAATGTCAATTTTAGACTAATTTTAGACTAATTTTCTTTTCTGTTCTTCCTCTCTAAAGGTACCAAAAGACCCTGGATTTCCTGTGAGGCTTGGTAACATGAAAAGAAACTTGATATAATGCAATTGCTACCAAAGCACTATCACTTTGTGACATTCAGTTTCTAAGGAAATGTGGGAATGTGCAATCCATTCACGGTAATTTAAATGGATGTTTTGATTGGATTATGTAAGTATATTTGTGTTTGCATGTGCATGTGTGTGTGTGTGCATATATGCCATGATTTGTCAAAAGAGGTCACTCCATAAAAGTGAATTTAAACTTGATTTTACATTCTTGGTAAAAGTTCAAAGGCTAAGTTCAGTTTGACCTTGGCTCAGCAGAGCTTTTCGTCTGATTTTTCAGTCTGATATGAAAATTGCTTGTGAAATAAAGACAAACATAGGTTCGCCTGAGAAAGCATTAATAATCCGATCCTTACATGTTTGTATAGAAGACAGGTACAATCCAGTGTTGATTGCTTCTTAGCTTCTCTTTGCTTTCAGAGAAAATCCTGGGAGATAACACCAGGTCATCACAACCGTGCACTGGAGCATTGTGCACCCACAAACAAACATTAGCAACTCTGAAAGGCATAGCTAGCTATGGCACATGTATGTGGGGCTGATATACCCAGATATACAAGAGGAATCATCATTGCAATATATCACTTTTGGCATTTTATCATCCCCATTTGACCATTTTCCTAAACAAATTATTTTAAGTGTATATTACACTACATTTTAAAAATTTTGTTTTAAATAGAAGATCTTTTACAGGATGCCTAAAAGATTATTTTACGAGATAGACTTAGTGGTGAGTTTTCCAGTCTAAGTAAATAAGAATCCCATGGGAACTGAGAATTTGGGATACGTTCAAACAAACACTGTAAAGTTTTGAGAAATGCCAAGTTCTTTGAAAATCGGTGTGTGTATGTGTGCACTATGTGTTTGTATAGTCAACAATCTCAGAGCAATATGGTATGCCAGTTATTAATTCTGCTCATTGCAGATGGCTTCATTATGTGTATTTAATTTCAGTACTTAAGCAAACATACAATAGTAGGGCTTACAAACTGCTTTAGGATACGATGGTTATGTACAGTCAAATGAAATGGAAACGAAACGGAAACAACTGATACTGCTTGGGCTGGAGGTAAATCTATATTGATGGGATTAAGCCATTCAGAAGCATCCCTCGACTTGAATAGCCCTAAAACCACCAATTGCTTTGTTTGCAGTGTTGAGAAGGTACTGATCGCTAGAGCCTTAATTTGTCGCAGCAGTTAAGTGCTCCAATTCCTCAGCGCAATAATTGCCACATGTTGAGTGTGCAGATGTCTAAACACGTGGGAGCACTTCCCGTTCCTAAAGACAAATGAAGATTTTCATTTTGTTTTGTAAACGTGTCAGGATTTATCACTTAGTCATGTGTCATGCATTAGGGTGTTTATACAATACGGCTTTCCACACCCTGGTTCTGGACTTCTATGATTTCAACAACAAGACTGTGGCGTAATGAGGGGTTTGCCAAACCTTTGGCTGGACTAAAGAGAAATGTGAGATGAGAGTGCCTAGTAAATGGTAAATAAGGTTATTCCCAAGAGGGAGACAAGTGGAATTCACCTATATCCTCATAGCCTGCTTGATGAAAGAGACATCATCAGCATGACAGATGGACATTAAAAAAAGAAAAAGGAGATAAAAGTAAAATTGAAATAATGATGTCCACCATTAGTAATTATGTGCATCCATCCGTATTACACTGGCACTGTATTGAATTGCATCTGTGGCTTCTCCTCAGTTTCCATGTCCCATCCAAACACTGAATATCTGACTTTTTAAACTTTCCCTTTCATATAAATAGCTACATTTCAAAGCAAATTGTTTCGAAGTTTGTAGATATAACATTTTATCAGAGGCAGGCTGACTGACTGTAATAATATTTCTGAAATAACTGTTCCAAGTGGAAACAGGAATAGACAGAAATTGGGAAGTTTGGAGGTGGCTTGGGCACCAAGCCCAAAGTTTACTTCATTTCAGTTTTGAGTTTTGGAGTTTCAGGCTGATGTTGGTGCTGCAGGTTTGGAGTTTCTCTCACTAAGACTGAGGTCCAGATCTGAATGTTCATATATAGTGAATAACATGTGATTTGGAGTCCCAATATATAGTCGGTGTCTCTGAAAGTCTTTACAACTAAAGCCAAGATTAACTGCTAAGATGTCAAAATAGCTAACTTGTGTTTCTAATGAGCTTTTGTATTTTTTGATCTAAAAATACAGATAATAAAAAGTGCCTAAGAAGCAAAGTATCACCCTCTCTACTCTGTTACCCTTTTTGGGGGCTGATACTCCTTTTTTTTTTTTGTTGTTTGCAGAAAGGAGGGGGGAAAAAACCCTCAAACCAACAGTTATTTATCTGTTACCAGACAAAGACTGTAAAGAAATCTAAGAAGTGCATCCCAGCACAAAAGCCTGAACTCTTTGACCTCTCAGGCCTCAGGCCTGGACAATTGGCCAAGCTGGGCTTTTTCCTGAGAACTGCCCGAGGGCAAAGGCTGAGAAAAGATGCACATTGTTCCCCGCACCATCCATTAAATGCAAGGACTGAAAGGCAAAAGGAACTTACCAGGTTATAGCAGTGCTGAGAATGCAGCTTGACACTCATTTTCAAGGTAATGTAATAAAGGGAAAAAGTGAGCTGTAGAGATCTTAATTCTTTAAAATTTAAAAGCTAATTTTGTGTCTTTTAGTCAATTTCCTATGCAGGAAGGAAGAATTTATTAACTGACTTCTGATGTTAAATGGAGTGCTAATGGGCAAGTACAACAATTCAACAGGTGCCAAGTAGAAATATAGAGACATTATATCAATATTAATCTTAAAGCCTTGCGAATGCCTTGGTAAGGGGTTTTATTAGACAGGTTGGGATGGGAAGACCCCTGCCACCCTCAAAGTGAAAAGGGGGTTTGGGTCTCCTGTTTAAAACATTTGAATGTTTGCATTGCAAGGTATTTTAATGAAACATTAGGAATTTTGTGCCATTGGAAATTGCCGTTTGTTGAGAGAGGTTGTCCCAAGCTGGAAGCTCCTCCTGGAAGAGATGCTGTGTTGCATGCCTGTCTCGGCCTGGGCAGCAATGCTGGAGAGCAAAAGTATTTCCAGCATTGAACATTCAACTGGAAACCTGAACACCCATTATTACTCTGGAGAGAAGTCAAAGGAATAGTTGAACCTGCTAAAAATCTACACAGTCACTATTTCACAAACTAATCTTCTGCCAGTAAACAAATGCTGACTGTAATGTACGTCTGATTTTGACCTCTGAGTTGGAAACTTTCTGTATAAACACCAGCTGATGAACAGGTCACTTTGCTTTCAAGACAAGACTCTCAGAGTCTCACCCCACACAGCAGGTCCCGGATCCAGATAAAAGACTTCAAAACGTCCAGCAATAATTTTCACTGAACAATTTTTTCATTGTTCTAAGCTGTCAAATTATTAGTGGGAAAGGATTAGTGGGAAAGGGAAAGTGTTTTTGTCTAACATCTTATTCTTGATGTTTTCAGGTGGAAAAGTTTCACGTTTTATGAAGACAATTTGAAAATGTCAAGATGTAAGAAAATTATAATTTTAAAAATGACAAAGCAAAACCAAAGAAAGATATTTCACAGTTTGTTTTTTTTTTTTTTTTTCATCCAGCTGCACATATTTTCTGGTTGAAAGTGTGTTTTTTGCAGACTAAAAACTTTTTCATTCTGTATCAAAAACAAACAAAAAGGAAGACACAGAAATTCCCTGAAATAGGAGAACTATGTGGCTCTGCTCCTCTTCAGTAATACATTAAAAATAACAAATAGTGGATATTTAGCAGCACTGAAATAATAATAAAACTTTCAATGGAAAATGGGGGACTCAGTTAACTGGAAACCTTCTTCCCAGGGTTTTAAGTCCTGTGAGATTTACCACCAACCGTCTTATCTGCCTAGCTCTAGTTTTTAATATTGTTTTTTTAAGTAGCAGAAACAACCTTTGGTAAAAGTGCCCTAGAAATTGCACACAGGTAACGAGCGATGACATAAACAGATATGGTGATATCAAAGCAGCAACAGCCCCTTTTCTAAGGAAGGTTTTGCTATGTGACAGCCACGGGGAACGCCTGAGCCTGCTGCTGTGTGTAGGCAGAGAATAAATTCCCCTGCTCCTAGCCTTTCACGCTGGACTTAGTTGAAGCCACCGCAGAGATTTCACCTTCCTCCGAAAGTTCAGAGCACCTCTCCCCCAGCTCTTCCACAGCTCTGAGCTTGGTACAGGGGGATGCTGTGAGCATCAGCAGCAGTTTTTTTGGGGAAAAGAACTGCTTTTTCTCTTGCCAGGGAAGCAGGAGCAACCCCAGACCCTGCTCAGCCTCTTTCCAGAGGATGTTGCACAACCCGGCTGCATCATGTTCTTACTCTGTCATGTCCCTTTGCGAGCGGTGTCGTAAACAGCATCTTATTCATTTCAGCGGCATGCTGCAGAGAAACATCACACAGTAATCCTGCGTAGTTGGGCCAGAAAAGGAAATAAAAAAGCATGGAATGTGAATGACACAGACTCTGGGGCTGCCTGACACCGGGCTTTTTTGTTTGTTTTTTGTTTTTTTTCTGTGTGAAAATGGTAAAAGGCTTGATCTCACATGAAGAATTAGTTTCCTGTTCTAAAAATAGCAATAACAATCAGAATAACAATCAGAATAAAAATCCCCCCAAATCAATATTTTTTGAGTTCCGCCATCATCTAAGCATTCTTCTTACCCTCTTAACTCTGTAAATCAAAAGTAGACCTAAAGAATTCAGCTCAATATTATATATGTGAAAATACGCTGAGTGGGATTGGCAGCATCTCTCATTGCCAGCCCAAAATGTGATTTGGAAAGAAAAAAAAGACAATTAAACCCCCCAAACCAGGGAATACCAGTGCTGGGGTGTGAGGAAGTGAGAGGGGGGAGATTTGAACATGCAGTGCTATTGTTTAGTAAAACTTTATGTAAGAAATATAATGATGTCGAGTTCCATAGCTGCCTGATGTATTCGATAATTTTTTATTCAAATATAAATATATAAGATACTGAAAAGCAGCTTTCCCTAGTCCCTTAAAATTCCAAACTGTACAACCAGTTCCCATAAATGACTAATTTTATTTTAAATGAAGCTAATTTTTGGCGAGGTCTTAAGAAGAAAAAAATATTGGAACTGCAACAAAATCCATATTTTCCCCCCACACTGTATCTTAAAAATGTATCCAGACTAACAGCTTGTTTCCAGATGATATTGGATGCTCCTTTTAGTTTCCAAAATAGAGTTTTTAAATCTGGTTGTGTGACACGGAGATCGGATACGGGTTCTAGATTTTTAGCCCCTCCACTTTGCGAGGTTCAGGCTGGGGTAACTGCACATGCTACCAGCTAAAAAGAAAATAAAAATAAAGGTCTGCAAAATCTGGACCTGGGATACTAAGTGGAAGAGCTCAGTCCTTCCCCCCTATGGCGGGTGGATTTATTGGGTGTCACGATGACACAATGTGTCTATTCGAAGCTGAAGAAAGCCCCCTACTTAACCTTCATCTTTTTGTGTGTGCACGTACCAGAAGGCACCACACTGTTGCTGGAAAGCAAATAATTAGTGACATGTTCTGTAACACCATTGCTATTTAAAGCTAAATCAGTGGGTTAACGCTTCTCGAAATGTGACATCCGTGAGGGATTCTCGCTCCAGTACTGTTAGTCACTTGGTGGTCTCCGGAGTGACAGGATCAATGCCCCGAGTTTTAAACGTCTTGGTTGCAACAGGAAAAAAAAAGTGAATATTGGAAAAATTTAGAGGGAGGAGAGGGGTAGGGGGGTGGATTTCACAGTGGCTGACTCTTTCTCCCCAAATTGCCCCATGGGGATGCTGGTCCTCAGCCCTTTGTCTGACCTTCACCCCAGCACAGGGCTTGGTGGGGCCCCTCTCCTTGCAGGATGGTGGGGTAGGGAAAAGCATGTGAGATGGACTTTGGAATTGTAAAATCCCCAAAGGCAGAGCCCAGGGCTCCCCAGGCATCTGCACAGCACTAAACACTCTGACGGGCTTGAAAGAATGAATCCCAAGAGTTTATAATTACTCACCAATGATGGAGAGAGACTCTGGAGTTGATTTTGCTCAAAGAACTGAAGCAAAGCCATTCTTCATTAGGGCAAATGGCCTGAACAAAACTCTTTACTTGGTGAGAATAAAATCCAAAAGCATTGAAGAAAGAGAGAAAAAAAAAAAAAAAAGAAGAAAAAGGAAGAAATAAACCAGTCAAATCACATTTTACTTCTTCTTACCCAGGAGATTGACACAGTAGCTTTTTTTTTTTCTCTTTCCCACTTTCCATTAAGCTGGTTCTTTAAAACACACCTGAACTTTTCCCATCCTGACGATTCCCACGGACAATTGGCAGAGAATCTAGGACAACTTGCAATGCTGGGATTTTTTCCAGGCATGAGTAACTTGTTAAAAAGCCACTATTTCCCTAATACTAACAGTAAACAGAGTTCACATCCACATGAAATCCTCTGTGACCCATCGGGGAAAGTTTTTTGTATATTTATATAGAGAGATATATGAAATCATTTAATTCCTTTATCCATCAAGCACTTGGAACTCAGCATGTCCGTTTATATTTCACTTATAAAAATAAATATACACATGCATGCCAGGCTAGATTTAAAGGTATCCTTTTCCCCTAGTTGACAGCTCCATGCCTGTAGTTTAGTAAGGGAAAGCTTTAGAAAGAACAGTATTTAAAATAAAGTCATTGAGCCATGTTTTATGTCACATTGATGAAATATAACTCCATCACACCTGCTGCTCCTACTGCTTTGGGTGGTGGACAACTCTGTTGAGTCATTACTTACTGAATTTCTCAGCATTTAGGAACTTGTGCTGTTGGGTAAGTAGAAATTTCAGGCAGACATCCACTGCGTAGATGTTTTAAGTGTACAATGGTTTGAAAACATACCCAAGTGATCACTTCCTTTTGGGATCTATTGATATAGCAAGTATCTATCTGAAATAAACTTATTTTGGAGTATGAAGGCCAAACTGTGGTTCTAACTCTGCCCACACTGCATCCCACCACAGCAATGGATTCTGCCTAGGTAGCTCAAAAAAAGTTGTAAATATCTAAAAATAGATACTGGCTATTTCAGATAATTTAATAGTCTAAAAATATAAAGCAGCCCTTTTAAACGGCAGGGACAACAGCTTGTCAGAGGGTTGGTAAACTCTGGTTTGCCTGTGGGTGAAGTGTGGGTGCTGTATGAGATGGACCAAACAAATGCCTGAGAGAAAAAAAAATCAGAATGAGCAGAATACTTTGTAAAACACTTCGAAATCTGTTTTATCTTAAGTATAATCATGTAATCCTAAATCATATGGGTGATGTGCAAACTTTTCCATGTTTTTGACTTTTTCCCATCCAAAAATGGTGTGAAAAGACAAAGCTGTGATTTCCTTCCAGAATGTATTTCCAGAAAATATCGATTTTTGGAAAAATCAAACGAAAATGTACTGGCTTGGGACTGCTTTCCTCTTAGAAGTCTTTGGCAACCTCACATTCCCTACAAGTGAAATTAGGTGGTCTTGCCCAGTATTTTGTGCGCAGACCTGATCTCAGCTCTTGGGTCTCTCTGCAAAACATTATTCTCATTAACAAGAACCATTAACAAGCCTATTTAATCAGGCTAGATTTCCTCAGTGAGTTGTGGTTTCTTTGTTGGCAAAGTGGACACTTTCCTTGGGGAAAATATCTCATAAAAAAAGGGAATTATCTGGTCAGAAGAGCATTTTGACTTAAACATTCCGAATCGTGCTTACCATTCGTTGCTGATTCAGGTAGGGAGGGTGATTGAGGTTGAACATTGAAAGTGACACAGAGCAGAATGATTCCCAGGCAGCCCAAATCATCCAGCTTTCCTGACCATCCTGGAAAACAAGCCGGATCCTTCCTTGGAATTGTGGAACATGAAATCTTCCATTATAATAGTGATCCAGCAATAAAACAAACTAAACCCAAAAAGAATTGGTTTCATCTCTGAAGGTTTATATCGACACATTTGCTAGAGTTTTATTAGTTCTGGCATAATGAACAGTATTCTGCATTTAAATAAAAGTATAGTAGTTGCAGCAATAGGATGTATTTTTGCTGCGTGGATGAAAAGTTTCAGTCTTGCTGGGAATAAGCAGATTGCTTTTCCCAGCTCCTCAAGAAGTCAGTGCCAATCTTGTAAACTCTTTGAGCTCTTCTCAAAGTACAGCTGAGACCAGAACCATTTTTCTTCTCTGCAGTTACCTTGCTAGTTTTCTGCATCTAATGGGTATTCCTTTGGCTCGGGAGTTCAGGACCAGGCCCAGAGAGTAAAAAACATTTTACCTAAAAAAAAGCCCACCGTTTGTGACTAAATCTGGAGAGTAGATTTGATGAACCCCTCCTTTCAGCATTAGCAATTTCCCCAGCCCTCGAAAAGGTCATGTTTGAGGACTTCTGTGAGAAGTAACAGGGAGATGTTCTGTGGGAGCTCCTTGGATTTTGTTCTCATGGAGCTCAAGTCATTTTAAATGATGAGAAAGTTAGTGTAGTGTTTTTCTCTTTATTTGTGGTGTCTCAAATTATTTTTTATGAAGTTATTTGTACATATTTCAGCACTTCCTGTTTGGGAGCAGACGTGGAGGCTGAAATACCATGAGAAAAATTTCTTATCCTGATGGTAATTTAGATCTGGCTAAAAGGAGGATGCACTGAAAATCCTCACAGAACTCCTGCTTTTTATTCTAGTTCTCCCCTGATTTACAAAAGATGTATTTTGACTGGTAGACCAGATATTTTCTGATTTTAAGACCACACAAATATTGAAAGTATGGCTCCTAACTGGACTTTGAGGTTTGCAGTTTCACTAGATAATATCTAACAAGTAGAATGTCAGCGTGAGGTTGAGTGACTTCTGTACAAGTCTGATTTTAGGCTGGCCTAATCTGAAAGTAAATCTCGCTTTAATTTGTAAAAATGCTATATTTACTTCTATGTCTCACCAAACATTCTATGTACAGAGGCTGTAAAAAATGCTGGTTTTTTCCCTAATGACTTCTTATGTCACAGGTATTTTTTGTTGGCTCAGGGCAAACGAAAGAATGCAGCATTGCCATCAACAGATGTATCACCAAACAACCCAGTTCTGTCTGACTTGGTTCTTGGCATCTGTGTGCTATTTCTGTCAAACTCAATCAAACTGAGTGTTAATTTTTGAAGCAAAACCCCTATGATCATTTCACTTGTGATGTAAGCCAGATCTAACCTCAAGACTGTCAAAGGCCAGAAGTCAATGACCCAATTTTGCATGTCATGCACCCCCTATCAGTAGCCAGTGCTTTTCCTGTTCCTCATTCCTACTTGTGCAGATTATTCCTTCTTTGAGAAATTTGTTATAAATTTCAATTATATAAAATACAGCCTGGTTGCAACTTTAAGAAGCTTTGTCTATAGCACACTGTGTTAAATAGATCCCAGACTGTATGTAAGGTAAATTTGGAACCTCATCCAGACAGGAATCTGATTTTGCAAAAGGAAATACTCCACTAAGCCTTCGCCCAACTGCAACCAAATGCTGAGATTCCCCAGTGAAAACTTCAGTGAGAAATTTGTGCTTGGTTAATGCAATTATGGAGCTTTCTCTAATTGCTCACTCACTTGGAATATAAGATGGAGTAATCTGAGTATTTTAGGACCTTTCTACTCTGATTATGTTGTAGAGCCTAGTGGGACAAGATTTTGACCTAGATTTCTGCATTCACCTGAGCTGAACTTGGGTTATGACAGTTCATCAGTGCTGGTTTTCTTTGATTTCTTCGTAGTGTTCTTTTTTTTCTCTCCTGAGGAAAGGAAGGTAAAATTCTACCAGTATAAATTTAGCTTGTGTTTTGCAAAACTAGTAAATAGTAACCCAGGTCAATTAGAGAATTGCAATGAACTGGAAAGAAGCCATGTTAAATAAAAAACAGGGAGGGGAAAGAGCTTCATACATTGATAATATCTCCTTACCTCTCTTTTGATCAGCAGGAGCACTGCGTAATGAAGCAGGGGAATGTCTTCTCTCTGGGAATGAATTTATTCAGAGTTGGTGAGAGCATGAAACCTCTGCATATTTGGTCTCCTGATCCCACAACCTCTTCTGCTTTTGCAGACTTCACCTTCCCCCATGCATAGACTGAATTTCAGGAAACCAACCCTTTTAGGACAGCACAAGTTTCACAGTCATCTGTGAACCCTGTCTTGAGTGGAAAAGATGTGGAGAAGATATAGTGAGAAAGGAAAAAAAAAAAAAGTCTTATTTATGTATGTAATTATGGTAAATAAATATGAGAGAGCTAAAAAAGTATTAACTGAACTGTGAAACAGCCATTGGCTGAATTCAGTTCAAGAACGGCAGGTTAACAGAATTTAATACTGAAAGTCCCTCTAAGGTGCAGGTCTCATTGAAAGCACCGAAGGAACCCACGTACTTTATTAATGCATAGACAATTTAGTAGAGCTAGATGAAAAAACTAATTTGGCTGTGTTTTGGTTCCTTGCCCAGTCTAATTTTCTGACAAAATTTATTTAAGCGACATTTTTTCTGACAAATGTAACTGCATTAATGATCCAGACATTGTCAGTCTCCTGCATATTTTCCTTTTGGTGTGATTGTGTATCCCAAATCCATATAAACAGAAGATATTTGCTTCAGCTGGCTTGCACACAGAGCTTACACCATGTGAAAAGTTAAAAGCAGTCAGGCTGTGACGGTATCAGTGGTTGCTGGTCTCTGAACGCAATTCCAAATGCATGAACCTATTTTTAGAACACTACATTCGTTTTCTTTTTTTTTTTCTTTTTAAACCATAACCTTCATGAAAAGACTGTGATGTATATTACAGCCACATAGGACTGAAAAAAAAAAATCGCATTAGCAGTGAAACAATAATCCTGCTGCCAAATGTACAAATATTCGCTAATAACTGCTGTGGTCCTGCAAACCCAGAGGAGTGCTTCATCTTTTTCTTCTGGCCTGGTTTTTGACAGAGGGCTTCCCTTAAATCCGTCTGCCACTCAGCTGTTCACAGCTCTCTGATTCATACTAGCCCACTCTGAGTAAGGTCCCCTGTTTTCTTCTCCTGGAGTGGTGCTGGCTATATTTGCTTATTATAGTAAAATATACATAGTCAAATAAATGCGATGGATGCTCAGGTATACACACAAACTCTCAGTGTTCCCCAGGTGAACCTGGCTGCAGCAGGAGATCGCCATAAACTGTGCTGTCTAGACCTAAAAAGAACGTCTATGAAATTAATTGGCGCTTTAAAATAAAAGGCATTTAATGTAAAACTGATAAATCCATTAAATGCGTATTACGACTGCCGTTGCTTTATTCAGGCAAAAGATTTATTCATGGAACAGTTTTCTATTGCTTGTGCAGTTATCAGTGAATAATGATCTGGCAGTTTCATGCCTGAATTCCAGGTAGATAATAAAAACAAAACAAAAGGATTAATGTATTTTATCTGTTTCTCTTCCATGTCTATTTGTGCAACCCCCTGCAGAGCTGCAGGCATGCAAATAAGAGCAGAGAAATTGGTCTGATACTGTAGCTCCTGTGTGGCTGTGGATGCAGTGTGCTGGTGTTTGCAAAGCCATGGCTGTTATATTGCTGTAAGAGCAGAAGATGAAGAGATGAAGTCCATCGGTACGAGCTCAAGGCACACATTTCCCAAGGCATAGTCTCCTCAAAAGAGCCCAAAAGTCCTAAAATCACTTCTCCAATTAAAGCTCCACATTGCATCCCATAAGTCCTCACGAGGTTTTGTTTCACCTTTTGGGTCCACAGTGTTCATCTTCACACAAAAGCACGTACAATCTGTGTAAGTAAACCCTCAAAACATGCTCTTATTTTATACACAAGCCAGGGGAGCAGCTGGGAGACATTGTGGTTTTCTTTCTTATTTATTTTCTCCTTCTTTTTTTTTTTTTTTTTTCTTTTTCCTTTGTTTGCTGCCCCATCTCTGACTGGAAGGGTCAAATCCATAGCAAGTTCATTTCTGGGCCAACTCTGCCAAATTATATGATGTGAATTAATGTCTACTAGAGCTTAGAACAGCAAACTCTGATTTAAGCTCTTAGGTTGAACTTGTCTACAATTGTTGAGGTGAAAGGCCAGTTCATACCCATTAATTAACCTAATCCATCTCAATCTACTTTATTTTATACCTTTTAGGGTTTGTGACTCTGAGAAATATATTTAGATAAAGCAATACTGTTAAAATCCAGGAACATTGCTAAAGACACTCACCACCTACTATTGGTTTATACTAGAGATTACTTCAAACATTTTTTAAATGTTGGGAACTAATTTAATCATATATTTGTTAGTTACTCCCAACATACTGAACAGTTTTCTATCCAATTGATTTAAATAATAACTCTGCTAATGTCAGGGTTATTTTTTGAATCTGACTTTTAGTCCGCTTGTAGTAATTTCATTAATAGGCAAACATTATTGTGAGACTTCTCCTGTTTTTTCTCTTCCACCTCCTCCCTTATTGTGATTCTAGTGCTAAAACACATGAAAATGAGGGAGTGCAATTACCTTGTGAAATGTGAACCTAAACATGACCCCTAAGTACAGCTTTTAGGGGCCGTTGTGTACGTACCAGCAGGCAGAGAATATTGAGAAAGATTAGCAAGGTTCAAGCTTTATCTAAAAGCATATGGGAATTTCTTAAGAGGATCTAATCTAAAAATAGGATTAAGATGTATTACTAGATGTCTATCCCCTAAATATTCATTTTTAAACTGAAGATATTTAATGACTGAGTAATATTTAATAAGTTATTAGTTGACCGTAGAGGCTTCTGAAATTGAAATTCCTTGGAAATGTCTATCACGATAATAATTAATAACAATTTTAAAACAGCATCTTCATTGGAATGGTTCTCTGTCATATTATAGAAACCCATTTAAAAAGTATGGGCTGTTTTAGTTTTTTGGGGTTTTTTAATATTATACAGAGAACAGAAAATCATGTATGCCCTAGTATCGAAATACCTGAAGTTAAATGGAAATGAGCAGAAAGCAGTCATGAATATTTTGAGATTTTATTTGTAAGAATAAGATAAGCATCTACATATTTATCTATTTTTATCTGAATGTTTTTATCCTGGAAAACAGTCCAAAACTACAGAGCAGAATGTGATATTTAGGCAAGACACACTTGGTGTGTTTTGTGTGGCTGTGCCTCGCACATGACGCCTATGTTATACAATACAGTCAGACAGCTCATTTAAGGTACAGCAGATCTTATTGATCTTAGCATCTACGTAAACCTGGACCACATCTGAAAGAAAGCATTTCTCAAAGATTCAGGTTTTCTACAGTGAGATAAATGAAGAAAAGCTGCAATAATGCACAGGATTTCCAGGACAGTCAGAAATGGGGGAGAATGCAGATAAGCCCTGATCCACTTTTACATTTGGATTTTTATCTCAATTTTCTAATACACATCCACACTTGAATTTTGGGTTGTGGTATTTTTATGCTAAAAGTTGTGGTAAATCTGAAGGCTGGGCCCAGATGGAGGTTACTTGCTCAAAGTCACGAGGTAAGTCAGAGTTCTCCTGAGCTATCTTGGCATTAACTCTCCCACAGGCACCATGTCTTATGCTAAGTCAAAAATATCATCCAAGTATGTTTCTTGGGATATTTGGACACGTTTCACAGAGGAGAGAAATATCTGAAGAATATAATAATGGAGATTTTTTTATTAGATTTCCTCCTCTCTTCCCTGTCGATGTATTTTTTCAAGTCCCAGATAGCAATAATAATAATAATAATAATAATAATAATAATAATAATAATAATAATAAAATATATATATATTAACCACTTCTACAATTCTTAGAATTTCTCCTGAATCTGAATGCTGTATATGTACCTTCAATTAATTCTAGTTTCACTAGTTCCCACACACGGAGAAACCTATTGTCCTTCAATAAGAAAAGACAGAGATTGAAGATCTTCCTTCTGGAGTGGCAGAGGCAAAAATGTTGTTTTTGTGGAAAACCATGAAATTCCTAATTATTTCCAGCATTTCATCCATTGCTGTAGCTAAGGAGAAGCTCTGCAAGATGAGAAGGAGAAGTAGTGATGCAAAGCTAGTGAAGCTGTAGTAACCTTATAGTAGCACTTGGAAATAGCTCTGCCTTCTTCCTCTCCTTCAGAACTGCTGGAGGCTGGCACATAAAACCCGAGACACAGCTATGCCTAAGGGGGAAATTTAGCTGACATGTTATACGGTTTTTGTTTTGAGTCACTGATAAAGCCAAGAACTAGGGAATAGTTTGTTTGAAGTGTGTACGTGCTCCATTCTGAGCAGGATGGGAATTATCAGTATATACGCCAATCAGATAATCATGGCGGAGAATAACTGGCAAGTGTGATGTTGATATTTTGGCTGAGGGATGAAGAGGACCATTCCTTCTTCCCCTTCATGTACCTAAAACTTTGGCTCCTACCGAACTTGAGAATCCAATACACATCCAGGTTTTTTATTGTGCTTTATTGTGTTTTATTTTTTGTCCAGCCAGAATAATTAGTTATAGGAAAGAAAATATAGTGGAAGCAAACATTCCTGCAGAGATCTTTCCATTCTTTTTTTTTTTCTCTTTATCACTTGCCAACCACAGGCTCTGCACTTGGCTCCTCAAGCAGGAAGAGAAAAGAAAAAAATAAAGAGACATAAAAACTTTCTACACCTCATGCTTGAAATATTTTTGTTTTCATTGGTGAGAGGTAGAAGACGTCAACCTAGGACTGGACTGAAGGCAAAAGCTACATGTAGCTGTGGGTCTCAGCACCCTAATAATCAGCAATATTATCCGTCAAACAGGTTAGCTAATAACAAAAATGAAAGCTAGCCAAGCAATTAATGTGCTAGTCTGAACTTGATAAACATGAATTAAAATCGTTGTTCTCATCTTGTTTGTATATTGTGCCATAAAGTTAGCTGGTTGAGACCAGATGCACAAAGATACTTATGATCCCAGAGTTATGTTGAAATTACAAATAGGACATTTGTTAGGGACAGAACATGAGCATCTGATTTTCAGTGTGGATCTGGCTTCTAGTCTTTTGTTACTTGTCTGAGTGCAAATAATAGCCTTTTTCCATACCCAAGCAGTGCTTTAAAGAAAAATAAATTAAAGGTTACACAAGTATTACAGTAAATGGGACAGAAGTTCAGCATTTCCCAGTACTAGGTCACAAGTTATAAAGACTTATTCTCCCATGACCCAGAAACTCATACCTATGTATATTTATGAAATATATAACAGATTATTCTTCTGGGCTCCTGTAGTCCACAGTCAAGGAGTTGAAATGTGGCCATTTATATAGTATTTCAACTTTTATAGTCACCTGGAGAGGCAGAGAAGTTTTGCAAAGCGTGTAATGCGTGTTACATGACAGAACGGCAGCAGCAATGACTATGGTGATACCACACACACTCTGCAACAGCTTGGAAAGTAAAAAAAGTGATAAAATTCCTCCATTCACTGGAAACCTAGAAGGATCAAGCTTTCTGTAAAGGATCTTTCTGAGATAGGAAATTGCTCTTAATGCTCACAGCAAACCTCCAAACACAGATCCGTGAGCATGAAGACTTCAAGAGGAGACTTTCTACACAGCAGACATCTCTGTCTGTAGGCTGTTTATCAGCCAAATCCTGTCTTGCCCTTGAAAAGCTTCCTTCAATGATCTTCACGAAGCTTCTCTACTCCCCATTGATTGCAGCTCTGTGACACAGAGGGTTTCACTTCCAGTCCTGCAGCCTGTGATTTCTTATGAATTAGACTCTTTGCTAGACATGAGACTCGGGTGCCACAAAGTGGAAAGGAGCAGTGAATTCTGACCGTGTTACTGTTCTATAAACCAATCCCCTCCTCCACGGGTAGCATGTCTGGGTGTGTACGTATGTCTGTGTGCACACTCTGAGGGTGATTCTGATCAAAGCTTTCCCTTCTTGGCCTGTTTCTTCATGCTGACACAATTCTGACATGGCTAAGATGATGTTCTGGTATGGGAAATAAAAACAGAGAATAAAAAGGCTTTATTTGCTCTCCAGATTCCATATAATTTTGCCTTACACATTCTTTACTCTGGCCCTCTTCTTTCCATCAGTTGCCAAACTAAAGTTTTGTACCAGGCCATTAAAGAAAAAGTGAAAACAAAACTTTTATTGACGTGAACACTTTTTTTTTCTCTCTCTCTCTTCGACATTGGGGCCTCAGCTAAAGTGACCTGAGGCTAAATAGGCTCTCAAAGAAAGCTTTCTTGCCAAAGAAATGTCATTGCTGTTAAACAGTACTAATGAATGCATAGATTTAGAACCTTATTTACATTGAAATTTGTTTAGTAAGCCAAGTTAGGTCTGAAAATTGGGACAAACTGTTTCCTCAATAATTTAATAACTCCAAAGAACTCGTCCATTTGGAAAAGGCAGAGCCTCACCATCCACTTACAAATGCAAAGTCACGTTTCCCAAAATTGAATAAAATGCTAATAATACAGCAGATCCACAGATCAGCAAGTAAAGTGGCTTTTACCTCTGAGTTCAGCTGGAGACAGAGTGAATAACAACAGTCAGCTTACTCTGTCCTAAGCAAAATGGTTTTATTCCATCAATTGCCTGTGTTTCAAGTGTTTTGAAGGGTTCACATTTATTTTCGTAACCTCACTGAATTTGGCACCCTTGCTAGTAGTGCTGGAACTTTCAAATTGGGAGCTTTTCATTGAAACAGGCCAATTAACTCACTCGGGTCACATTCTCTATATGAACTGCTTTTAATGGTGAGGCTTACCACCCATTTTGTGGCAAACAAAAATCCATGAAGAAAAACAAATTAATCCATTTCAGTGAGTACTTCCCAGAGAAAAGCGTATATCAGCTGGTTAACCAAATATGGGACACTTAGACAAATAATAAAATGTCCTTCTATCACATACCTCCCCAAAAGTTATTGTGTCCCCTTTGTGGAAACCATAATGCTTATTTCTACATCTTATGGATCAGTTTTTCTCAAAAGTCTGCTTTTGGTCTACTGAGCAAGGTATCCTTAGTGTAGAGGCTTAAATCTTTATCCAGATAGACACTCCTCTACAGCATGGGAAGTGTGGAAACTCTTTTATAGCTTGGGTCTGGGCTGAATTACTGAGTAGTATTCTGCTCCGTCTCTTAGAGACAGACCTGAGTCTTCTAAAATAAAGACAACAATTGCCATCTAAGGCACAAGTTGGAGGTAGTGTTGATTTGGAAATTTATTTTCAGTTGGAAGGTGAATGCTCAATATAATTATTATGAAATGTGAGGTGGTCTGTGGAACATAAAGGTACCTAAGCACATCCTGTATTCCATTGTCACAGGGTCAATATAAGAAACCCTGCCACAGAAACAGAGGTGCCATAGAGGTCAGACTTTGATATCACAGCTGGGACAGCCATCCATCATTTTGGAGTTTGTGCTTTTTCCACTAGACTATACTTATTGTGCTGAATTCCAGTCCCAAAATTTATTCAGTCTCTCACTACTATAATTTAAAATAGTATTTTCAGTGTGAATAAACAAATGCTGTCAGGCCATTCTAACTCTCATCCTGAAACTGGGCTAGCAAGGAAACAAGAGAGACACCAGTAACATTTAAATATTTGAAATATGTCTGAAAAATTATATGCTGCTCCCATCTAGCAGACATTTTGTGGAACACGGCAGGTCTCAGTCAAACTAAGAAACCCCAAACAAATCTACCTTTCTACACTACAAACTGTTAGGAAATACATTTTTGAAGCTGAGCCTCTATCAGAATATGATATTACATGACACTGTAACCTTTTTCCTTCCAGAAAACCACCCTTTATGAATAAAACATAGGTGACCTTTAAAAACTTAGCAGTTGTACTAGGTGATTGCATATTAACAAGCTTTTTGAGGAACTAGGACAGGTACTGTACGTTTCAGTTAAGGACAGATAATAGAACTATTCAAATAATTTATTATTTTATACAATATAGGGAAATGTAAGAAAACTACCTCAACAAGAGTCTACTTAAATTTTTGTAAGTATAATTTTATGTGGCTTCCCTCATTCATCTAAATTATACAGTCACTGCTAAATGAACGACTTCCTTTTAAAGGACAACTCTGATTCTCCTCTGCTTGAAGTTTAGGAACAGCTTTGGTTTGAGGCCACTTGATCGGACAAGTTGCAGTGACTATCAAGCATTTTTCATACATGATCAAAGGTGTCTGAGGCTTTCTGTCCTTTCTTTGCCAGGATAAAGGGTTCAGAGGCAAGGCCTGAGCTGATTTAAATCAGTAGAAATACTGGGACATCCAGGTGTACACACCAACATATGTGGCTAAAGAGGACTCGGTCTAGCTGGCTTTCTCTAAGAAAGGCCCTTTGATTTATTTGATCATCTCTGTTGAAGCTAAGTGAAGAAAAGAGAGAATAGGTTCACATCACACAGAGCATTTTCATCAAAGAACTTTGGAAATTCACAACATTTATGAATTTGAATGATTACACTAAATCTCATCTTCTTGTATGGGTCTTCCTTCCTTACAGCTGCTCTCACTAGTTTTAGAGACCAGTTATCTATGGTAGAAATTTAGGGTGCTATTCTGATGTCCTCCAGCTCTTGATTGGTCGATTATATTGGCATCTCTATTCAGTTTCGCATGCAGGACATGGGATCCTGACAGATAAGAAAATTGCTTGGCATTTTTTCTCAAGATATTTTTTTCCACCTAAAGCACAACCCTGTTGCATGTCAGAAAGATTCCTTCCTCTACTGAAGGATGCAATGGTCTTACAGCTCATACCATGTAAACGGTCAGTTCCTCAGTTTAGCGAAGATGATATAGCAGCTTACCCATTGCAGAAATATGAATTATTATTTTAAAATAAAATCCTCATTTATTTAGCAGTTGGAATTTGTCAGCTGGAATCCTATACAGATAAATTCAAATGAAAATGCTGATAAAACATGTCCCATTGCTTCTTTTCTTTGCACCATCTCAGGTGACCAGGTGTTGCTTTAACCTTTTGCTACGTAAGCTGCTTCCTCCGAGTATCAGAACTATGTCCAGTCACAGAAGAGAAAAAATCACTGACATTAGTCATTTTAGCATTTAGACTTCTTAGGTTGGCTGAAAAGTTTTCAAGAGGGAGTACTGGGGGTGTTGAGCATGTGGAACTTGCCCTCGTGGAGGCAGAGCACAGGGTGGTTTATCTTTTGAGCTAGTAGGAGGAGGGAAAGGGAAAAATGTTCCACCAGGCCAACCTGAAAGGTTTTCTCCAATGTGTCATTACTGTGTTTCAGAGCATCTGTGTTGCTGCCACATGAACCGGGTAGGAACACAAAGTAATCAATTTCAGTTGAGAGCGCTAATTTATCACCTTGCCATCTTTTATTGCAAGGTAAAGAATCTCTCTCTCTGTTTCCCTTCTACTTTCTAAATGCAAAATCAGGACAATAAAGAATACCCCCAACCTCCCTTCCTCCACTTCTTCCTTTTCCCTATTTGTTTATAAGCCCTTGTAATTAAAATAAATGCTCTGAAAAGCAGAAATGTACATGATCATCCTCCATCATTATCTGTTAAATGGCAAGAGCCATGCTGGTTCTTGTCAGAAAATATACAAGAAAAGTCCAAATTTTAGCCACTTCTGCATTACTTAGAACCACCTCTTAAAACCTACTAATTTGTTCACTAAACCAGGGCAGATATGGAAAACAAGTATGCTTTAATTCTCTCTTGTAAAAATGGAAAAAAACCCTTGTTTTGTTGTCCTTGACATAAATATGCTCTTTCCAGACCAGAAAAAACAAATGTTGGTATGATGAACCCAGTCTTTGAGTGCCAGAAGCAGCCTACACTTTGCGATCTCATACCCAAGAAAGATCCTGAAAGAGGGCATGAAAGAAGGGCAGAACCTAGTCTAGGCTAGTTAAAACCATATACATATGTACATCTTTCAGGACTCCTAGATATTTATCTACTAACTGCAGATGAGGACAGGACAACCTGAACACAGTGAAACTGTAGATGCTAAAGTCTTTAATCATAATTTTCCTTAGAAAAAAACACTCTATTTTATGCACACACATGGATATGTATATATATTCTTGGAACCTAACATTCCTCTGCCATTCCCAATATATCTTTTAGGCCCCAATTTCCTAACCAAAAGCACATTACAGATCTGATGTTTTCCACAGCCTAGTAGCACATCAATAAACAAAAGATTATTGTGCTTTGTCAGGTTTTATTTTGTAACATTATGGGAAATTCTCTGCTGCTTTGGATGAGTGCATAAACTCTTATTGCTTGACAATTAACAGAGCTAGTAATAGAAAATGCAATGTAATTTACCTTAGTACAAGGGATTTTGGTTAACAAAAATTAAACTATTGAACTCTCCTCTCATAGAAGGACATTGTCTCATTATGTGTGCATTTTTTTTGGCGGTTAAATAAATAAAAAATCCCTGTACACAACAGCAATTGGGTGCTGGGCCTTGGGTGGATTTATTATGAAGGCTATGTGGAATTCTTTTAATGTGCTTGCTTTGGAACTGGACAAAATGATCCCTTTGCAAAATAAGCATGCCACAGCCTTTTCTGTGATACAGATAGAGTTCACTCAAATAAATAATGTCGAAGGGGGAGTTCCTTTATATGCTGTGTAATTTCACTGTGCTAGAGAGTTGTTCTTACCTCTGTTGCTGAATTAGGAAGGTCAGAATTCAATTCTCTCCATCAGCAACTGCATACTATAAATGTTGGAGGGATACCACATTAGACTGAGGACCAGACTCATTCTTTTCAGGTTGACATCCAAAGAGATGGCTTGTGTGCCTTCTCTGGCCTAGGATGGTCATGTTTATTCTCCTTCTCCTTCTCCTTCTCCTTCTCCTTCTCCTTCTCCTTCTCCTTCTCCTTCTCCTTCTCCTTCTCCTTCTCCTTCTCCTTCTCCTTCTCCTTCTCCTTCTCCTTCTCCTTCTCCTTCTCCTTCTCCTTCTTCTCCTTCTCCTTCTCCTTCTCCTTCTCCTTCTCCTTCTCCTTCTCCTTCTTCTCCTTCCTCAATTTATTTTTAGGAATAGGAAGGAAACTTTAAATCTAAGGACAATTAATTCAATGTTGAAATTTCCCCCACCAAATGGGAATTTTAACCCGTTTAAAAGGAAACAACATATAAACGAAGCCATGAGAGAAATGAGGCTGAGGACTTGGAGTGGGGAGTTGGCATTGGGCATTCAAAGCGCAACCTTAGTTTCTGTGTTGCCTACTGTGAACCTGAACAAATCCATGGAGAATTTCCTTTGTGTAGACTAGGAAATGGAGTTTTGCATTCGCTGTGTTTTCCTGAGCATACCCAAAGAAGGACCTCAGCACTGCAAGTTTTTTCTCTGTCTCTTGAATAAAAGTTAATTTTTATATTTTAAAAGGCACAGTTTGACCCATTGCTATTTTCAGTCCAAATAAATGATCTAATAAAATTTAAGGCCATAATAATTGATTCTTTATAGCTTCCTCATTTTGCATAGTTTCTTTATAGTGGGACTTATATCTAAGTCTTAAATGCAAGAGAGGGAAAGGTCAATGTTCGTCTGTGCCTGTCTGCCTATCCATCCATTAAGGCTTTCAGCAAGAGGGTGGATCATGGTGCTCATGGTCAATTTTCCTCCACTGGCACCAAATCCAAGTCTGATTCAAATACAAGGGTAAGGTTTGGTCTTTAAAAGACTGGAGAGGGTTATTTAGTTAAGACATCATGTGCCTATTTCCTACCACATTTCAGTGGGTTTTATGCTCTCAGTTTTGGAGGTAATTTAGGTAATCCCAGCCCAAGGTAAACGTATTGGTCGTTCCTATAGCCATAAGTGTACACATGGGTGAAAAAGTCAGAAAGGTTTCAGCAATGGAGCAGCCCAGTTGAACACGGTCTTTCCTGGGAATTGCGTGTATTTGAACAGGGGGCTTTGTAAGCAAGGCAATAATAGCCTCACATAGACAGATAATGATGGATGTTATGGATTTGTGAGTTGGGGTTTAAAATTGTGCCCTCCTGCCCTCAAACCTCCTTACACATACAAACAAAACAAAGCAGAGTTTGAGATGGAAGCATTAGACTGGGTTGGCTGAAAAGCTTTCCTCTTACTGGAGGGGGTAAGCTGGTATCAGATAGTGTTGAAATCGCCTACTTGACCCTTGTCTAACCTTCAATCCAGAACGTACAAAGTAGGACAGAGCTAATCCCAGCAAGTAGGTTTAAGCAAACAGACTAACAATTTACTACCACTCAGAGAATGTCGCTTTCTGAACTTTCTGCTCACACATGATTTTGGAAACAAGAGCCATTTAAAGCAAAGATGCATTACAGGGAGAATTTGAACCTCCACTTCAAATCCAGTGAAAGTTCCTCACTCTTAACCAGCACTCAAGAAGACATCTGTGTCTTTACTGGTATGCTTGGTGGAACATACATGATGTGCGACTTCCAGAGTACAATACAGTGATTCTGCAGCAGGGTTTCCTACTCTTGTCATTTATCTGAAAGACGTCAGGTGTCCCACCAAGCCATTTGCCATGATGTGTACCATTCTCAAAAGCACAACTAAAAGCAATTACCTAAAATAAGCGTGTGCTGAGTTACTGACATTTATGAAGAATTTCTTCTTATACAATTGCTTGTGGAGGAGTTAGTTTAGGCTGGAAACCTTTAGACCCTTCCTACCTCACCTTGAAGCACAGAGGAAGACTGGGAAAAATGAAATGTGACATTTCTCCAAACCCAGCCTGCCAGTTGGAAAAGTTTGTTCATCATTTTGTCAAGGCCAGACTGTGCTGATGTTAGCTAGGTTGATCTGTCCCTTACTTTCCAGTTACTTCTGACAATTTAAATGGCCACATGATGTGGGAAAGGTACAATGCAAATCAAACAGGAAAGTACCATTCAAATTGAGCAAAAATGCAAGATCATACTCATTTTTGAATGGACTGTCTCATATATTACTGTTGAACATCACACAGGGCCAAGTCATTATGACATTTTTAATGACATATTTTTTAAAAAAAATGATTTGTTTCAGTAGGGCAACCTATGAGATTATCTTTTCTCACTCCTGAACAGAAAATTTGTGTGGTTCTGAGTATAAATTGTAACTTTGTAGCTGAGATCATCACCTCAGCTTTTCAGTTGCCAACACCAAAGCCCTCTCAACTTTTGGGGGAGTTTGGATCTGATTCCATAGCAAGACATTGTGGCTTAGATCAATTTTTGATGTTCCTTATATTCAATAAGACATTATGATGACAGAGACTATGTAAAATTTGGATAGACACTGACATGGGGAAATAATTATGTCAGGGTTGTTTGAGAGGATTTTATCTATTATGAGGCAAATATAACATTCCTTATATATTATTCTTTAAGATTCCTGACTATAAATTTACTCTACAAAAATTAACTAGAGCTTTGTTAGAAGGTTCATCAAGGCCAGAAACAATTCTGGCTATGAAATAAACTACTCTCAAACGCAAAAGAAGTGCAAAACTAGCAGGCACTGCCATAAATTACTGGTAAAACCCAAATTATAGTTATGCGATTCTTTATTTACTTTTTTTTTTCTTTATCCTTCATTCCAGCATGAGTGTCTCTTTAAAAAGAGAGACCTGGTGAAATACCACCAACCTGAAGAGGGAATGAGGAGACTGTGAATGTTTTCCACTGAAATATACAGTGAGCTCATTAAAAATACAGTCAATTTTTTTAAATAGTGAAATAATTTTAAGTTTGCTTATATGGTGCACATAAATCCAAAAGCCTGTATTATTGAGTGTTATTAAGCCTAATGCCTTGAAACTTGCACTGTTGTTCCCTATACACTTTTAAAGGCAATGCTCAGCTGCCCAGGGCCCCCAGAAAGACACTTTCCTTCTCAAATGTGTGAGCTAAAGCCACTGAGATTCTTCCTGAATCTTTTACTCAGCCCTTTCCTGAGATCTCCTGGGTAATGGAGCCAAACACTCAGCATTTGGAGGTGAGCTCAAATTATGAATAACAGAGGATGCCAGAGAAAAGAGAGGGAACAAAATCAAGCTTGTAAAAGAATGAGTGGAGTGTGGAAAGCCCAAGAATTTGGATCTCCTCTTATCTGATTCCTTCTCCCACTCTGCTTCGTGCTGAATTTGCTGTCTTATCTGTTTCTCATTTTTGGTATGTGATTTTGTTGGCACTAACAGGGATTTTTTTTCCCCTCTCATTCTGGAAGACATGCCAAACAGTCACAGAAAGCTCATATGACAATCTTTTAATGGTATATGTGAAATCATGAGGAATTTAAAAGGAAGGAGGAACATACTTGCAATTAAAATCACATGCTACATCCTGTAAATAGACTTTCACTGGAAGAGTCACATCTTAGGCACATGCTGCAACAGTTCCTGCACATGGCTCTCACTGTCATGAAATCGCTTGCTGGTAAAATATTTACACTCCCTCAAGTTATATACAGAGGACACCTTCTTGTGAAGCGATGGCAGGGGAGGGAACTCAGCGGACGCTAATTCCTCTCTATCATTTAAGCTCTTTATAGTAAAAGAAAGCCAAAACAACCCTAACATTTTTTTTTTTTTCAGTTGCCAGATTAATTTAGTAGCATCACATTTCCAAATTTGCAATGCAGTCTTTCACGCTCGCACTTGCACAGAGATCTGCCCACACGCACGGTTGCACGTCCCCATTTCCTTTCCCATTTCTGCTGATTCTGGATCAAATTCATAGCTGAGGACTGGACCTGGCATACATACTCAGGTTGTTTTTGCAGCACAGCCCTTTTTAGCTGAAACAATAAGCTGGAGCCTCCACATTCAGGTAGTTACAAGCAGCACCAGTCTCACGGCCTTGCATGGCTCAGAATTTTCCACCTGTTAACTTCTGTTCTAGGAATGACAAAACCTCATCCCACTGGTGTTCATTGGTTTGCAGCTATTTACTTCTTTAAAAATGTGAGTTCCTCCTTCATGTAGCACTGGCAGGCATTTGTTACTCCTCCAGATAGCGCAGTAAGCATGAGCATATCCCTGCAAGGTTGGCTGAACACATGGGCTTGCGTGTCTAGGACTTCTCACAGTGACTGAATAGCTTTGCAAAATGGACTTTGTTTTAACCATAGTTTCCCTGGGTTTTGTTGGCACAAAGACAAAATGCTGAAGAAATGCTAAATTTTGTTTGTAAAATTAAAGTAATTAAATTAAAATAACAAAATTAAAGCAATTATATGTAACTTTACCATAAGTGTGTTGAGTTTGTAAATACATTGTTTTTAAATGGTCACTGAGGATTTTTACCAAATCATAAAATGATCTGGCTTATGTTTGTCCCAGAACATGAACTATTTTGAGGCTTTACGTTGTCCACATAAAATATGGTTATGTTATAAAGTCATATTATAAAGTCATGTTATAAAGTTTAGTAGGTTAGCTGAGGTAAGGTTTAGCATTAGGACTAAAGAAGTTACTCTCATAGATTGTAGGAAGCATCAAAAATAACACCTCATACATCTTCCCTCACAATTGTTTTTTATCTTCTGTATCCTAGACATTTATCTCAAATTTTCAGGTCTCTGTCCTTCACTGAGTTCTTTATCAATTGGAAAAGTACACCAGTCTTGAAGCTTTAATGTTAAGCACATTTCTGCAAGAAAGTATTGCTTTAACAAGGGTGGAAAATGCTCTCCTTAGAAGAGCAATTATCATTAAAGATTCATTATCAAAAGAATAGTTACCTAAAGCAGAAAAGTATGAACAGTCCTACTGATTCATTCTCCTGACAAAGGGTGACAGCAATCCCAAGACGAATATATTTCAAAGACTAATACAAATTTGGTCTGTCTGTCTATGCATATAATATGGCTATTGCTATATTACCAGACTGAGTACATCTTTTACTGATGCCAACAGGCTGATACTCTTAATGATGATATGCTGTTTTACACCGTGTGGGAACCTGTTCATATATTTTGAACCAATGACTGAACTTTTTCTTTGGTTTTCTCTTCTAGGCCATCTTGTCAAAAGCGTTAACTTCCTCACCAACATCTTAGAACTCAAAGTGAGCCTTCAACTTCACACCATAGGCTCATGTGCTTTCAAACCTTTAGAGTCAACCACTGTTAATCTGTAGGCACATGTGGCACAAACTGTGATTTGCTCAGGTCTTTATCATGAATCATTTACATTCCCCTGTGCCATATAAAGCACTCAATCTAGAGATGACCCACGCTTGCTTTGCATATGATAAGGATTTATTCACTCCCTTGTTGAGACCTTGGGAAAATGATTTTTTTTCATAACTGGTTTATTCCAAAAAGCAGATCTGGGAGGAGCTACACATTAAGATCTGTAAGTGTCTTGAAGATTTTAAATTTAAAATAAAATAGAGATTCATATGTTTTAGCTTATGTATCTGTATACATATATTAAATTCTAATTATGCATAGACTTATGGGTATCACCTTTAAATGACAGATTTTGTTTATTTTAGTAGAAATTCAATGCAGCAAATGGAATATTTATTGGTATTATTATATAAGTGATAATGTTTGGTTTAGTATAAAAATAATAACAAAAAGAAATTCCACTTTGCCAAAAAAAAAAAAAAACCAAAAAACCAAACAAGCGAACAAACAAAACAACAGTAATCATGTTGGCTTTTTCTCATGTCAGAGCTGGGCAGGAATGCCAGTCCTTCACCAGGCACAAAACTCTCAATGAAATCAATAGAATTTTGTTTAAATATAGATTTAATTAAGTTCACAGAACTGGCCAGTTATTAGTAACTTTGGTCAGGATGAGAATCTTAAGGAGACAGTTGAGACTTTCCCATATTTGCCATTACATAAATGTTATTTTTGCTAGGATATCTTCCTTCACCCCACCCCCCAAGCAGTTCAGAGACAATAAAACACCAGGAATCCCTGAAGAGTGGCAAAATGCTGACATGATTTAAGGAGGAAGACTCTGATAAGAAGATAAAAATCTAATAAACAGAGTCTGGAGGACCTTGGCAAGTCTCAGCTGCTTGCCAGTGTAAGCAAAGCCCCTCCCAAGGAAAACAAAGGGAACCTTAATCTCAAGGACATTCCACTCACAAACCATCTGAAGGAGAAAGTCAAGGCCATGACCTCTGCAGTCTGAAGTTATGAGCATACTGACAAGAAAATATTTGACTTGGTTCAAGAAGCAAATCAGTCCTTGGATTTTTTAATATCTTTTTTTTTTTCTTCCATAAGAGACAAAATAATGCAGTGCTGTGTTATGTGTAAATGTGTATATATACCTACCTCTTCTCAGTATGAAGTGGAAGGGCTATTCATACACATGTCATACATGTATATCATTATTATGCGTGATATATACATTGAGTCAAATATCTATTCCCCAAGACTCCCCCAAGATAAATAAACTAATTGTATATGACTGCTGTATTTTTGACCAGACAAGACACAATGTCAACAAATTAAAATGTTTCCTTCATGTCTTACTGTGTGTAACTTAAAGCAACTTAAAAGCTTCTAAAAGATAGCTGGGCTGTAATTAGTTACAAGGAATCTAAATTGGTTCAGATAAATCAAATGGAAACACAAAACGACATGTAACAGCCAAAGTTTTCTCAGGTTGCAAAGATTCATTGTCTCCTTTGATGACCAGCTACTCATCCTTAATTCTCACTCTCTTGCCCTTCTGTGGATTCTTCACCTGTTTTTAGCACCAGAAATGAAGACATCAGGAACATTTGGAAAGTGAGGTCCTCAGCCTGCCCCGCAGCACTATTCTGAAATTTCTGTTCTGATTTGACAGGTTGGTAGGGTTTAGGCACTGAAGGGACACATAAAGGTATGGAGACATCTCAGCTTTCTGGAAGGCATGGACTTTGCTCTTGGAAGTCACCACTTCTTGTCATTCAAGTTCAAATTTCAGAAATACAGGTGATCTCCAAATCAGCACAGCTCCATAAAAACTCTTTCCTTTTCTACTCATTGAAGTTTTTTTCCTAGGAATTTGTGTAAACTTTCCTTATCTTGGAGGAAATTCCCCAGTGCAGAAGACTAGGACTTGGCATGTCACATTCCACTTGCTAGGAGATCTTCAGCTAAATATTTCATACAGTTTTTTAATGCCCCATTTGTTTCCAGATGCTAGTAACTTTATTAAGGTTAATTGTACTGCCCTGAAACGTGGCTATGAAACACATTATTCACAGACATTGCTGCAGCTCACTAGCCCTGTGGGTTCCCTTTCCAATACCTAACACTTCGATTTCATCACTGGAAGTTTTAATCTTCTCAGACCTGTTTTGCCAGACAGAAGTGTCTTCAGGTGCCAAATCACTAAGACATAATGTCAGATATAAGTAACACTCTGTATATTCAGAAGGGGCCCAGACTGACCCCATCTCTTTGTAGAAAAATAAATAATGCAATCCATGGATAAAAATAATCATTATTTTTTGCCTGTGCTCCACCAGAAGCTGGGAGTTCGAATTCTGAGCTGTGAAGGAGTAAGTTGTACAAAATAAAGAGAAGCAAGGATGATAAGCCTGACAAGCAGAATTTGGGTTCAGTCTCGAACTAAGCTAACATCCGTCAGAAGTCTGAACTAATCTGAACTGAACCCTGCCCCTCCAATAACCTGCCTTGTTGTTGTGGCACCTGATGACATTTGCTGCCGTGTTGTGTAATGACTTAAGGGCTGTAATGGGTTGCATGCTGTTAAATGTCATCAAATGCCATGAATCATAAACAAGCCTGGCTTCTAAACCAGAGATTAGGGATATTTATGAAGTTTAGTCTCAGTTTGGGTTTTACAGACCCTTGAAGTTCAGAGAGCTCTTTTTTTTCTTCTTTTTTTTGTTGTTGTTGTTGTTGGTTGGTTGTTTTGGTTTGGGTTTTTTTTTCTTTTTTGTTTTTTAATTGCACAGACTGCTTCCTGCTGCCATGATTGACCTTACTGCTGATATACCCAAACTACAGAGCTTGATGTTAATCCAAAGGAGGTGAACATCTGAACTGATTGCCTGCTGACAGCCAGTGTAAAACTCAAAAGCATGACTGCAGATATTGAGATTAGATATGAGAAGGAAAAAAAAAAGGATGTAACTGTTTACTTGTGGCAGAAGCATCAGGAAACAATCCCTATTATCACACTGCTTAAGTGCAATTTCTTGTCTCCAAAACTTCGCAATGTTACAAACCTTTTATTGATCCTATAAGAATGAAAGCAGATACAACAAAGAAGCCATAAAGCACAAAGATAAAAGAGGAATAAAAGGGACAAGGCACTTACTGTTGGTTGTTATAGTCTTAAAAGGAATTAAGTTAAAAAAATAATAATAAAAAAAGATAAGCACCATAAAAAGTAGTGAGGGGGGACAAAATGCAGATCTGGCTGTAACTGGCCATATGTACACAGAATCATATTGTCATGCTTATATAGGAAGATGCTCCATGGGACAGTTCCCTAGATCCTCAATTTTGTTTTATATAAATTTCTTAAAGAAAGGACTGAGGATTAAATTTATAATGAGTACTGTCTTTCTGTTCACCTATGGCTTTACTGGAACAGACAAGGGAATTACACATGCACACACACAAACACAAAAGTTCTCCCGTGCCACTGAATGACTTTTCTGGTCATGCTGTGTTATAGTGTTTGATACTTGTGCATATACCTTACTGATCCCATTTGGATTTGGTCTCCCAATTCTTACTAATAGTTGTTAGATAAGGATTATCTATCTGCAAGTGACAAAGATCTCATGTTGTCTGCTGGGTTATCTGATACTGTTCAAGATAAATGCTCATAAGTCTTATTTGAAAGGTATTTTGAGGTAAATGAAAGCACTTTGGTGAAACCCCTAAGAAAAAACCTGACATCTGGTCTGTAAAATACATGATTCTGCCCAAACCTTCAGCTGGGAAACTAACCTTCTTATACATTTATTACTGCAAGCAACACTGACACTGAACAAGTGTAAATATTCATTAATAATGACAAATCATTCTGAGTATTGAACATAAGCAATAAAGGGAGTGGTTGCTGAATAAATAAACAAGCAGATGTGTCTAAATGTTTAAGACACTATTCTGGTATTTCCAAAGCACCTTAATGATGTGAATGTTCCAGCCTCAGTTCCTTTGGACCCATTTGGAAATCTTGTGTTTGGGCAAGTCACAAGCACCTGAAAGCATCTGCTCCAAACCCAGGGTTAAAACCAAACAGTTTGTGTTTATATGCTACTCCACTTCTGAGCTGAGCTCTTAGAAATGTAGGCAATCATCCATCCCTCTTCAACTCTCCCTCCCCAGCACTCCCTAAACTTGTATTAGGAGTTGAGGAAGAAGTCAGAGGTGGTTATTGTGCACAAATCATCTGCTGGCTGAAGTTTTTGGTGGCAGCCAAGAGAGAAGAAGGGAAAAAAATTAGAAAAATTTCAATTTCAGGACCATTATTATTTTCATTAATCATAAGAGGCGCTGTCACCCCTGTCCTTATTCTTTAGAGGGAGATCTATTATACGGTCCATTTAGTCCAAGCCATATTACCTCATATGTTTTCCTGGCTGACCAAATAAGACTTAAGAGATAAAACAATTTACTGTTCATTATGATCCGTGTCACTGGAATCAATCTATTAACCTACATTAACTGGATATGTGACGATAGCTCACATACACGCTTCTCCGATTTGAAAAAAAGAAAGCGAGGATAAGGGAGGGGCTGGAGGGAGGGGGGTGGAAAGGCAGAGGGAGAGAGAGAGGGGAAAGGAAATCAAGGCCCATAAAGTACAGCAGACGTATAATTTGCCAAGCGAATACAACTTCATTTTCCAGCGGCCACTGCTGCGCCCTCCACATCTTCACGCAGCCCCTGACCTGTGAAGAATTCTAACAAATTGGCTTCTATTGTGAAGCCAAAAGGTGCCATCAATGAAGGGACGGTTCGCTGGTCCTAAAGTATGATGGGAAATCGCAGGCTGGAATAAAGAGCTGCAGTTTTATGAAGTTAACCCGTTGAGGTTAAAACCAAGCGGGGAGGCTGGAGCAGGCTCTTGCCCTTTCCGATGACTTAATAGGGAGAAAAGGATTTATTCAGATGTGTTGCCTAAATGCAAGGAAACGTCCCTTGTCGAGCAAGGCAGAAAGAAGAGTTTCTCTTTGGCATGCAGACTAAGCAACCTCTGCTATGCCACAGTGCAGACCCGTTCTCTCTCTTTTACTCTCTCTTTTGCTCTCCATGCTTGATAGATCGTGAGTGTCTAGAGGGAAGAGAGCAAATCAATAGGTGGTCTTCCTGATGCTCGTTTGCACAGCAAAATAACTTTTGAGTAAACAGCCAATGAGTTAAGGTAGTGCCACTTCTTACACAGCTCCATCAGTCTGTTTACGCTGGGTTTTCACTTGCTTATTAAGAGCTCATCTGGGTGCAGGTCCTTTTTTTGTTATACCCTCCTCCAACATACTGGGGTGCTGCTGGTGGCTGATAACCAGATGTTTCCTTCGTTCTGTTTGCCCTAATGTTTTCTGCCCCAGCTGTGCTTGCACAGAGAAGGCTGTGTTCAACCAGGACCTGCAGGGACCCTGCCCTGCTCCCAGTCCCTCTGTCTGCACCCAGGCTCCAGAATCGTGTGCTGAGTGTACTGGGAAGAGGTGAGAATGGTGTTGGTATCATTCCCAAAGGGATTTTAGTCTGCTTTTCACAAGTATTAATGTGGCAAGTACTAAACTTCATATTGGATTGTAGATGCCTCATTCTTATGCAGTTATCAGCCTTAGTTACTGCATTTTGTCCTCAACACACAGCCCTTGTGTCCACGACGGAGCTGCTTCTGTCCTCTGATTGCTTGGCTCTGTCCTTGTGTATGCCAGTAAAGTAGGGCCTCCACAACTATATAGATCCTCCAGTGACCTGGCCCAGCTCCACTGGCTCTAGCAGCAATCATATCAAATTGGACTCACTTTTTCACTCTAGAGATAAGAGTGGCTTTAATAGCAGTGACTAGTAGGGTAATATTCACAGCCATGTAACATCTGCCTTAACTATTCCTTCCAGACTAGCAAATCACAAATACATAGCTACAAACTGTGTGCATAGTTGAGGACTTGTTTTCTCATTCTTTTGTAAAAACAATAATGAAGGGCTGCAAAGTTGCTTAGAGTGAATGCAATGAATAGTAGAATAAAAATAACATTATGGCTGTGCCTCATAGTTTTTGCTCTATGCAGTGAGCCATCATACTAGGAACTGGACTAACATTTTGCAGAGGCTGTCACTGCCCCACTGTGCCTTCAGGCAAAAAAAAAAAAAAAAGAGATTGCAAATTAACAGTCTGTTGGAAAAAAAAAAGACAAAAATACTTGCCAGAGGCCATCCCAGAAACTAAATTGTAGAGCCAAGGATAGAATCAAAGCTACCTGCTTTGCCCATTTGACCACATTTTCCTTAATCTTTTTAACAATCTCAATCATTGTAAAATATAAAAGAACTAGATCATAACTTTGGGGGCTTGCAGAGAGGGGGAATGTGGTCCTTAACCAGGTCTCAGATTGGGTCTTTCAACTTGTCCGTGCTTTGTTGGGTCAGGCATAGGGCCACAGATCTGGCCTCTGCTCAGTCATGTTCTCTCCTCAGCTACGTGGCCTCCAGTACTTCAGATCTTCATACGACAGATTTCCCACTTACAGCATGAGGCTAAAAATACTTTGTTCAAGTCAACGAAACCATCTGAGGTGCTCCTGGAAAACAGCAGGGCATGAAGTTCACTGGGGTCAAAAAAATCAGAGTCACTCACACTGGCTGGATCCAGAGTCTTCTAAGAGAAAAGGAGGATTATAGAGGTTACAGAAACTATTTCCTTATCCTCAAAGCCATGTTCCTCAGAAAAGTGGGGGGAAAAAAAGGCAGAAAGCATTGAAAAACATGATTTAGTCTTAAGACACTTTTGTAAAGTCTGTATGAGTCCCTGTGGTGGAACAAACAAGGAAATAAATTTTCCAAGACTGTTAATCTAGGACGGAAATTCTTCAATTAAAAAGAATCAAACAAAACAACAGAAAACTAAAATAATATAGCAAACTGACCTTGTGGCTGTCCTATACTCAAGAATCTGTAAGGGCAGAACTTATAAGACCCAATTAAAGTTATTCAATACTTATCTCACTGTAGGTAAAAATCAGTGGTAAATGAGTTAAGCAGACAAGAAGAGTAGTGAAGACACACATATCTCTCTTTCAGAAGCCAGAGGCCTAAGAAAAGCAGGGGAATTAATGTACTGGAGGTCTAGTCACAAATGGTGAAGGAAATAAAGTTGAGAATGTATTAATGTCATGGTCCCAGACTTTATTCCCTCTCCGGAGCACACACCATTGCGACCTCAAAATCTGAAAATTAAACAGAAAGGAAATGTTTGTTCTTACAAAATAGCAATTCATTACTGGGAATGGAGATATTTAACAAATAAATGATTGCTTAATGGCCCGTAGGACCTTTTCTGCAGTTACAAAAACACTACATGTTGTTAAACAACCGAGGATACCTCTTGAAAATACCATGCTTACAAATAACATAAGGGTTTATTTGCTGCTTGATAAATGTCCATAAACAGATACTCCCTGGGTGCTCTGGCATAACAGCATCGAGGATCAAGGTGGGGTAGAAGAGAGCAAAGGGGGAGTTGAAATGGAAGAAAATGTGTCTGTCTCCAGTTACGCACCTCTGCAATGACTTACAGCTTGCTCAGTCCGTCGGTCACACTGATTACTTTTATCTTACGATGGGCATCTCAGTGTTGAGTGAAGGGTAACTAAACCTGTTACTTTCCCCAGAATAAAGAAGCTCTTTTGGAAGAGGAATGTCTCCATGAGACTATATTTTCAGGCCACTGCAGAAATGATCTGATTGAGCTTTTTTTATGGCTATTGTAAAGTCTTTCTCTATTTCTCATGAGAAATCCAAGTTTACCAGTAACCAGAACAACCTCAGCTTTCCCTGCTGAGCTGAGGAGTAAGTGCTGAACATTAATATGAGGTCTGGCTTTCTGCAAGAACTTCCAAGTGACGGTTGTGAATGAGCAGATGACAAGGTCTGCTGCTTGGTACAGAATTATAAGATCCAGTGCTTCTGCTGGCCCCGGCCATCTCTGTTTAACCCTGGGCTTTTCCAGTTTGGCAACTGCAGTAGGTATTAAGTTAACTCCTAATGTCATATGAACATGGAGACACAGAGCCTGGAGGAGTGACTACATGTGTAACTCGTCAGAGTCGTTAACAGTGATATAAATGACTTGTGGCATTTGAAAATGAAGTGTGTCTGAGTGTGTGTGTACACATGTGTGTGTAAACAAAACATCTAAGTTCAGAGCTTCCAGGGAGACAATTTTCATTCCTTGTTCATCCCAGGACACTGTGAGAGGTTCCTAATTAGAAACATCCTCCTTCATTAGTATTGTCTTCTTCAGCCAAATCTGGCACAGATTAATATCCCAAGATATTGTAGCTCATCATTTAGGCAGATGATTTTTGTAGTTCTCCCCATCCAAGAACCTCAGCTCTGGGCAAATGTGGCCAAGAAATCAAACTGCAGGGACTGACAATCCTGGTTCCTTCACCATGGAGAGATCCTCAAGGGCAATGTGGTTCATTTGCAGCCATAGGAAAACCCCTAAGGATGTCACTATATGATAAAGGAGTGGCAGCTAAAGAGCTCCATTTAGTTCTTTTCAAAAAGTCCGGTTATTCCAGGAAAATCAACGGAGTTGTCCTAAATGTGATTAAGAGAAGATTTCTTTCACAGATATCCACTAGTTACACATGAATACAAGTAGCTTTGGGTAGTGTGAGTAGATTTGACTATTATCAATTTAATTAGTGATTGTTTAGTTATAATTTCACTATAAGCTAGCAGAATTGATTACTTTGACAATACAATGAGTTTTAAATCCCACAGTGCCATTCCACTGCTCACATGCCTTCCTTTGCAGAGAGGGCAGAAGAGCAAACATGTATGAGGTAGGTCATAGACATGTGGCTAATGAGAAAGTGCTGGGATGCAATGGTAACAAAAGCAGTGTGGAAACATACACAGGACAGAATAAAAAAGAAAAAAACAAAACCAAAACCCAAACAAAACAATAGAATAAAGTCTGTGGATTCTTTTGTTGTTGTTGTTCAGAAAAAACATGATAGTATAAAAAGATACAAGCAGGTGACAGCCAGGTTATAAAAATGAGCAGCGGGGTTATCATGGGGACAGCAATGCTGACAGTCAAGTCCTACATCTGCAGATCAGGTCATGTAGGTGTATGCTAAAGAATGGGGCAAGAAGTTATTCTGCCATAAGCCCCCCAAACTAACCCTTTGTTCTATGGACACAAGAAGAAGAGGTTAATTCTGTGGTCAGGTAACTGCATTGTCTATTTGCTGTCTCATTCAGACCAATACTATAGCATAGAGAACACGTTCCTTAACTAGTCCCATGTGTGACAACTAATGTTTGATGGCAGTCACTGCTGTGATAGACTTTGACCTTTGTTGCTACAAATTCCTTCACTTTTTCTCCTGCTGTACTGTTGAACTTCTAGTAGCATAAAAGAATGTAAGGGAAAGAAAAAGCTGTCTACTGGAAACTCTTCAGAGCAACCCCACAGGAGACATTTGAAGCTCTGATGAGGCATCAGATTCCCAATTACAGAGGCACGCCTTTTAACATGCCCAGGAACTGACTTGCTGACATGCTCTGAGAAGTATATGACTTGCCAAGGTCTGCTGGCATCAAGCCTAAATGTTTCCCCTTTTTGTGCTCAGGTCTTCCATTTGGCATCTGAAGATGTCATGGTGCCAATGTCAGTCCACCTGGACTGCAAACAATGCTTCCATTCACTTCCCAACATTTAATCAGTAACTAGTATCACTGGTATTTTCATTCAGGACTATTTCCTTTAGCTTTACCTCCAGGTGCCCTGGAACAACCGCTGATAACAAGGGAGCAGTCGATTTACTTGCTGTAAGGACATACTGTGTGATATTTTCAGCAAAAGGCAGGAAGTTTGTAAGGCAGCTCCAATCTGTTGTACCTGCCGATGGGTTGAGCAGACAATAGAGCAAATCTGACCAATTAATGGA
This sequence comes from Nesoenas mayeri, assembly GCF_963082525.1. Taxonomy (NCBI): domain Eukaryota; kingdom Metazoa; phylum Chordata; class Aves; order Columbiformes; family Columbidae; genus Nesoenas; species Nesoenas mayeri. The sequence goes on along the minus strand of NC_137563.1, from coordinate 7,943,524 downwards.
GTCACCTGTCTGCTGGCTGGATTTACAGTCTGTACCTCTTCCTTTCTGCTACAGAAAAAACTCCTACAAATCTCCTGCCTTAAATGTCTTGGATATAAGCCTGTCCAGTGGAAATATTCTGGGGGAAAGTCCACATTTTCTTTTCCTGCTTAGTTGTATTTCAGTATTATCAAGCTTAAATTCTTTGCTTCTTTTTTAAGGGCAAAGCTCTGGTGCATCAGTACTCAAGAAGGCTGTATGCTGGGCTATAACTTTAAATTGGCATCAAAGATGACTTAACATGTCAAACCTTCTGACAACTCTTAGGAAGGTCAGAGGGAAACAAAGAACTAGATTTGTCCTTTGCATACTTTCCTGCTTTTAATAGAGTTATGCCAGGGCCTGAAATGTCCATCAGAAAGGAGAGTTAAGTTGTCTCCAGCTAACGAAGATGAAAAGAATAATTTAATGGAGGTGGGAGCCAGAATGCAGTGTAGGGATGAAAGGACGAGCAGTAACTGAGACTGAATTTAAACAACTCTGGAGAATAAAACGATCCTTTAAAAAAAAAAAAAAAAGATAATTATGTCTTACAACAATTACCCTGGCTATGAAGCAAAATTAGCATAGTCCTTTCTAATTTAAATGTGTTGAAAGTGCCTGAGCATGACAGCAGAAAATTACAAGGTTTACGACACGGGCTTTGGTTAAAGTGATGGCAATCGGATTATTGTAGCTTTTTGTCTGTTGATAGTAATGGTTACAAAGTTACCTATAAATATTAACTATTTAGTACTGGGAGACTTTTAGTTTAGATGGATAAGATAAACCTCCTCTAGACACTTCAAGGTATAATGTTCTTGCACAGAAAACACTTTCCATTTTAAATCATATATGGCTAGTTCTGATTCATCAGTCTGCTTTTCTAATTCCATCAACAGGAAGATCCTGGGTTATGATTTGAATCTACTGTTAAAATGATCTAAATTGTAATATCTATTTTTTACCTACTTCTTACATTTTCTTCAGCTTTCTCATGCAATGTGGTAGTCAGAGGATATTTAGGGTCTGGATCAAAAATATTCTTATTTATGGATTGAAAGAACCAAGCTTGACCTTGTGACGTTGTTTGTCTTCAGTTTCCTTTGGTTTCCAAAGATTTTTTTCAAGACATATCTTTAGTTCAACATATCAAGTATGCCATGCAATTAATCAGAAGAGTTATTAAAAGAAATTTTAAAAATTAGTACTAAATCATGATTTGCACTTACACAGGAACATCAACATGGTAGAGATAAATTAAAATGTGGATAAACTCACCTGAGTTTTGGCCTGGACTGATCACAGACAAATTAATACTCTGTACTGCTCACATTTTGTTTACATGTGTTTTACCTTGGTTACACTATTGATCATCACTTTTTACTGCAAGATCTCAAAGTCCTGACCAGGCTGTTTATACAAAAGACATTACTTTGCCTTTATACAAAAGGCAAATTAATGCTGGGCAAGATTCATATGCACTAAGCTAGACTAGAAGTATAATATACCCTGGGCAAGGCAAGATGTGCAGTACAAGGTGTGACACACCACAGTCCCATTGGACGTTGTACCCCAAAGTTCATCCTACACATCTGTAAATATTTTGTGATGGAGTCTGTTCCTGCTCCATGTGAATTCAAACACCACAATTTACATTTGTACTAAGGTCAGTTGCTCAAATACTTTCATTTATTAAATTAGCTCTGCAGTAAATTAATATGATTTTCTTAAACAACTTTACCACTTGGGAGGTTTGGAAAACAGAATTGAGCTCAGCTGTTTCCTGCAGAATCTTGTTTTTATAACCTCACTGAATCTTCTCTGCTTGACTTGAGATATATCTATATGTCTATATATAGTAGATATAAATTTTAGTGTACACAAAGAAAAAGCATGTGTATATTAGAGTTTAGTTTCAAGTATGAGTCTACTTGATTCATGCATAAACCGATTTGCTTTTTTGCAGTTTTTGGTCTGACATTCAGATTAACTTAGGTTCTTCTCTTCCCAAGTTTACTAAAGTGTTTCTCTCAGTATTTTTTTCCTGGTAGGAGGCTAGGAAAAAAAAATGCCATGCTGTTGAAATGATGACTTATTATATTAATACAATTACATGAAGAAGCTGTGTTATATTCTAAGTCCATTTCTGATAAGATGCTTTGCTCTTTGAATACTAAAAATAATTTGGTCTCCCTGTGTGCCTGATTCAAATGATTATCAAAAGCATTTATTTTTTTAAGTGACATGTTGTTAAATATGTTAATTTCCTAGAAGCACAGTGTAAGAAGTGCAAGAGCAGCTGTTTAGGACAGAGCTTAAAAATAACGAGGCTGAGCTCTTCTTGGGAATTAGTGTGGTCCAGTGGGTAGGCAAGTAGCCTACGATTCCAGACACCTGGGTTCTGCTTCGAAATCTGCCACTGACCTACTATTTTCCACTGGGCAAATCATCTCACCCTTTGCTTTTCTGTTTGTATTCATAAAACAATCAGGAGTAAAATGATATTTCCCCGATAAATAGTTTTGTGTCATTACAGTACAGTAGAGATTTATATGTAGAAATGCCTGAGTAGTAAAAACTTATCATTATTCACAAATTATCAATGCCTGTGAGAGCCCTTATATTTAAGAAAGAAGTAGGAAGCCCAACTGCATTTAGATACAAACCCATGGTAGAGATCAAAGATTTGGCGGACACAGCAGTGGTGGGCATGCGTTTGAAATTAATAAAGGGTTTCAACTTCTGTAGTACTTCCATTTAATTTGTGGTGATGATGGGCAGGGTGATTTAATTGAAATAAAATTAGATTTTGATACTATTACCTGCTTGAGTGAAGGATATATGCTGCAAAGGGCACACCCTGCTGTGGCAGACAGAGAACCAGTGGTATTACTTGGCCAGAACTGAACTGATAAGTGAAATCAGGACTTGGAAAAGAAGACAGGATGGGTGAGTGCAACCTTATACACATTACAGTGAAAAAAAATGAGCCAATAATGTTGGATTCCTCTCTAGCAGCTCCTTCCTGCTCAACTGGATTCAAACTGGGGATGAAGGAAGACTTTGCTCCACCACCGTGTGTTTTCACAGCACACATTTCTGTCTGATTCCTACTCAGAGTCTGCGTAACTTATGAAGAAGGTAAGTTTTGGATCTTCCATTTCTTTGTGCCTCTACATGCGCATTCAACAGCATTATTTAGCCCATAGCAATTACTGAGATTTTATCTGTGTGTTTGATATCTTTGAAGAACATAGAGGTGGACTGCAGTTTGCCTGATACTTGCCCTGTCTGTTACCTGCTGTTCCAAAGTAGGAGGCTTATTTCATTGTTTTCTTATTTAGGTTCTGGTTTCAGCCCAGGTCAGTGGAACGCAGATGTCCCTTAGAACCATAGAAGCTCAAGACTTGATAAACTGCTTTCTTGGTCACTCCATCTGTGCAGTTGTCTCAGTATGTCCTGTAGGTCCTTCTCCAATTCTACTATAAATATCCTAAATGTGAGGATTTCTCCAAGTTTTGTTTGGCTGCTAAACAATACTGTCATTTGTCTTGTTTTCAGAAATGATTTTCCAGTGATCCATTTCTCCATTTCCTTTTCTCTGAGATTTTCAACCCTTTTCACCAGGCTTTGTTCTTCTAATGTAAATACCCTGAGCAAGAGTTATCAAGTGCTGCTCCTGCTTGGTGCCCAACACTCTCTGTAATTTCTACACTGAGCTTCATTGGCAGTGGAAAGCATTTCTGACCTTGGAGGAAATATTCCCTTTCTTCCAGGGTTGGATCACTTCTCTTGAAAAATCAATAAGAAAACATCAACAGTGATCAGGCTCCCACTATGAAAATTTGTATAAAGCCAAATATTCATTCACACTGAGGCCTTTTTACAGACCCCTAGAAATAGAAAGGAAAAAAAAATCTTAGAGGAGATGTAAATGTGACTATATGTTTTTAAAGGCCCCTTTGTACTACGAGACTGTTATATCTCAGTGTAAGTGAAACTCAAGCTTGTAAAATTTTCAGATAGTTTTACTCTTGCCACTTCTGCCTGAAATCTGCATCAGAAACCCAGAAACAAAATTAGCAAGAGACAAAAAGTATCTCCCTCTTAGTCAAAATAATAAAGGCTCAAAAGAAGTTTCTAGGGATCTGAAGACAAATTATTGGGAAATACGTTCAGAGGGTGATTTTTGTTTCAGTTTCTGTTCATTTTATCACTGAGTTTTATGTTTGTACTTATTTAAGCTGTCTGGGAAAAGAAGCTGTACATAAAAGACGATTAGTTTTTAAAGCACTCCAGGGTTGGTTTCGAGGAGAGTTCTTTGTTTTGTTTTAACTTGTTGTTGTTTGGTTTGTTTGTTTTTTTTTTCACACTTCGATAGAACACATAAACTGTAGCTCTTAAATAGATGAATGCTGAGAATAAAATTACCAAAGACTTCTTTTTAGAAAGCAAGGCAAAACAAGAAAAAAAAATCCATGTCCCATAACAGTCAAGCAATGATACTGAAATACTGGGCCAAATTCTCAGTGGGTGGAAATCAATATACCACTGGTGAAACCCATGAAAAAACATCACTTTGCACAAGCTGAGGGTCTGATAGCTACATATATATTTTATCTATCTGTATGCTGCATTAAGGAAAAAAAAAAAAAAAAAGATAAAAGTACTCTTAAAAGTGAATGAAGTTGATTTTAGTGGGTTTTAGATGTTGAATATTTAATTTACTGATAAAAGGACCCTGATTTCCTGCATATAACTACCACAAATAAAGTAAAAAAAGGGGAAAAAAAAAAAAAAAAAGGAAAAAAAAAGGAAAAGAAAGGCACATCTTAAAAGGGAGGCAATGAGCAGCAACTGACCTTTCTGTGAGCAAGCAGATGAGAGAAGGTATTTGGCTAATCCCAGCTGTCGCTGATTGGTCAGACAGAACCGTGTTGAAAATGTCTCCATCTGGGCTAATCTGCTCTCAGTTGGATGAGCTGAGGCCTTCAGAGTTAACCTGACATTTAACAATAATTACCCTTTTGGATGACCCCAGCCCAATCTCCTGCTCTCTTCGAAATCTCTCTTTTTTTTTGTGTGTGTGTGCTCCCAAACCCCTTGACTCTTGTGTTAGAGATAGCTGAAAAGTGATGATACGATAACGATATATGCTATACAAACATACATACACATGTGCACACGCACTCGTGCACTGGTACGCACGTGATCTCATATTTAAATATGCAGCGTATCGTGATCATTCCTCTGCTGTTTATCAGATTCCCATGGCATGCAGGAGGGAAGATATTTTAAAAATCAAGGGGGGATAATTTCCCAAATTAAAGAGTAGTCATGCTTGCTTGCTAACCTTTGTGTGAAAGCTCTAAGTTTCTTTCTGGCGCTTTGGAAGTATCTTATCTGTGGAGAGGAGAAATGGTGCATGGAAATAGGTTCAGATAGAAAAGCAGAGTTCAGAGGTCGCAAAGGCTAACCGTAGATGAAATGTGGCTATTTCTTTTTACCTGAGGCTGGCTTCATCTTTTCTCTAAAAGGTCATTGTGATAAAACAAAAACACATCTCAGGAGAGGAATCATTTATCTCTGGTCAGGTTCTCCTTTCCATTCTGCTACTTTATTTATTTTTATCATCTTTTGACCACATTTCTCCCAGTGTCACCTCCTTCCTATATGAAGTCCAATGTTGAGTTTTTTGTGTTGGTAGAAGTTTGGCCTCATTATACTTATTGTCTCTGTTTTAGTTGGGAATCACGTCCAGAAACTTGGATGATTCCCCAAATCGCTTTAATCTGTTGGTGATGAGCTGAAAAGTTTGAGAAAATAGCCATGCTAATGGAAAAAGAACAAGGACAAGTCTATTTGATAGGAAGCTCATTTCCAGTGTCTGATTTATTTCATATCTCCGTTGTGACCATACATAAATCTTGTCTCTACCTCAGTTTCTTTATTTGTCCAACTACGATTATAATAGTCATTTCACAAAAGTGCTATGTGATTAAATTTAAAGCACCTTGAAATTCTTAAATAGAAGACAATTAAGAAGAACTATATATTTATACATGGTATATCCTCTTACCTCTTGGGTTGGATCCAATAACCAGCCTTAATTACAATAATTACATCTCTGGTCACATCAGGACATCAGGAAAAATGTTTTACCAAATCCCTGAGCAAAACTTGCTTATGAAAATCTTGTTTTCTCAATATCTAAACAGTTCTTAGCTGAAAATTCAGATCCAAGTTTGTGTCTTGATTTTGGAGTACCTCACCAGCAAACAGAAGTTCCATTCTGAATTGGGGTTACAGGCAGGATTTTTTCAGTTATTCACTATATCGTTCTTCGTTTTAAGTTCATTTGTTTTCCAGCCAATATTTTCTACCCTTATCCTCAAGACCAAGGTCCATTTAATTTCTGTGGTGGATGATTAGAAAGTTAACTGCACATGCATGTTAGAAGAAGCTTCATTTTCTTCCTCAGGCTGAAAAAAACAACTAACCGTTTCAGAATGATAAACAGATGCCAAAGCTTTTCCTCAGTGACAAGAAAGTGTGCAACTTTATTTTCCACTAGATACTATTCAACTGTCAAGAAGGTAAGTCCACAGTGTGCTTAAGTCAGAGTAAACTGTTGTTAAATAGCCTCACTCATATCTGATCAATCAGCTATTGCCCTTGTAAGCAAAAGCAAATATTCTCCATAATTAGGGTTCAGTGGGACTAGTCTAAGCACCATGAGATCCTATTTGAGGTATGTCCATTTGGATTGTGCAGTTTATGTACCTGTCCTTTAGGCTGTCTTTGGAAGATGTCATCAATTATTACACAGTAAAAAACACACACTTAGAGGTGCATGGACACTGAATACATAAGTAGACTCTTCCTCATTCATATTAGGCAATGCTTTATGCCCTGAATAAACCACTGAAGGGAAAGAGATGAGAGTTTTTTTCAACCTGAGAAGGAATAACACTATGTAGTCCTTTGATTTAACATCAAGGACAAAATTGTCTGTCTTATTCTCAGTAAATTATGCAGTTTGAATGGTACCCTTAGCTGGATGGAGGAAGCTGCTAATGCTCGTGAGCAAGGGTGCTGAGGTGTCATCCAGACCAAATATGTAACATGCATTCCTTACAGCAATAGAAGCTCATCATAGTTTATTTTAGTTAGGCCATGTCAGTGCTGGCTTTTATTAATTCACATGATTCTCACATCTGAAATAGAACGGTAATATCAGCGATATGTAGTAGTGGATTGGCTGCTTCAAGTGTTTACCTCTTTGTGGTACAGGAGCTATATTCCTTGACAGTGTAATTGAACCAATGTTTTGCTTCAGCTGATTTCCATCCACATACTGTTTTGGAGTTCAGAGACGAGATCACCTTAAACCATTGAATTCTCCACTTTCACAGTCAATTAGTGATGGTTGCCAATAAGGAAGAGGGCAAGGGATATGGGCTGCCCTTGAGAAAATGTAATACTATGCTGATGTCATAAAATAATAATACTACATACTAGGCGTCATTACTTTTGCTAGTACATAAAGGCAGCCAAGCACCAGAGCTACTTGGCTGTACTGTGTACAAAGGCTGGGTCACGTAAAACTGTGCTGCTAGAAATGCAACTTGAATATCTTCTGCCATTTGGACAAACTGAAATCTAATATCACAAGGTTAGAGTTTACAGCATTAGTCTTCCTATTATCCAGTCCTGATTCTCAGCCTGTGTAAATTGGCCCAACTGCTTTGAAATCAACAGAGCTACATGGATGCATGGTGTTTTTGCATTTTATACTCTGTGAGAATCTGGCCAACCTTTCCTCTGTACATCATTCAAATAGGTGTATATATACACCTATCAATAGCCTATTGAGTTACTCTGAACTTTGTAACAGCCTCTGTATTCCCAAACCCTTTGGAAAAATCTGCTTAATCATCATGCAGGCAATAACTAGGCCTAGTAACACCTAGGCAGATAGAACTACAAACACAAAATTATCCACACAGAATTTTCTAGATAGGATAAAACACGGGAACTACCAGCTGGCCCTTGCCTCTTAACTTTGTTTTTCTGTAACATGATCAAGCTAATTAGCTAGATCACACTCTGACACCTATGGAACTGCAAAAGGGGAAATACCTATTTTGGTAAAGGCAAAGAACTGTCTGTACCCAGAGAGATGGTAAACGTGTATCAGTTTCCTCCTCTTCTCTTTAAGATTTTTTTTCCCATTTGGTTTAAGTCACCCAGACCTTGTCTTTTCAGTAATGTCATAATCAGCAAGCTGAAGGCAAGGCTGCTGATAATTGTTCTTTATGTTGCTCTTTGTTTAGTATCTGATTCAATACATCTGCGTGGACACCATTCCATCACCTTCTTAGTAACAGAGGTGAAAAAAATCAATGGCAATCAGATTACCTTGTTAACAGAAAGGCTAAAGGGCCAGTGTGTTAAGTTCACAGTGCATCACCTTTCATTTAAAACATCTCACTTCTGGGGTTTCTGTTTTATTTTTTTATTATTTACCCTTTATTATTATTTATAGCACCAAGGGTTCCTCAGTATACCTTGAGATAATTGCATTAGTCTTCACCTAGGTTAGACTGGACAGCTGTGACATCTTTTCTGAGGGATGCAGTGCTGGTTTTGTTAAGGCAGCTCTGTCTGCAGGTCCTTGTTTCACACATGCTTTATAACAAAATCCAGGGAAATCTGAACATCTTCTATAATTGTGTTTTGGGGATTTTTATACTCTTCATCCTCTCCTTTCCCCCTTATTCACTGGGATAGACTCAGAGGCATAGTGTGACTTATAGGATGTACTGGATAGAATGGCCATAGCACAACACCAGCTGGTTATTGAAGAAACCTAGAAATTTTTAGCAAACAGGAAAACAAAATGTAACAGCAAATAGTTGCAAGATATGCTGCTAATAGCCTGTGATTCCCTGAGAACCCTAGTTTTAGGACTTAGGAATATGACTGCAATCTGGACTAAAGAATCACTGATTGTAATTTGTAAACTTGCTATGTTCCTCTTAAATGACTAAAAGATTTGTTAGAACTGTTCTTCTGACCAGACATAGTTTGTGTGATTACCTCATGCTTTCCTTTGTAACTCAGTTGTGTTTCCTCCTGCACCTCTAAGTCCTTTCTTATGGCTGCTGGTAAATGCCTGCAAGTTCTACTAGTATATCTGAGTCAGCCATGTCTTTGTCATAGATAAAACAATTTCTGTGAATTTGCAGGAGGGTCTGGCTGGTTAAATCTGTTGGAATCCTTTCTGAGAGATACAGTGCAGCACAAACTTTATTAATCAGGCTGGGATATCACAATTTGCTATCATAAATATGAATGAGCAGGGAGTGTCTCTTACAAATAGCTTGTCATCTTTATAACTATGACATGAGTCATTCTCATCAGCCAAAGAACATTTTAGAGTGAGTTGGAGTTGGGCTTTTTGATGATACTGACTTTTCCATATTTTGAATAACAAAACAACTAGTCTCATATCTGTTATTTCTTTTGTCTTCTGAAGCTAAAGTTGTGCATAGGTGGGTACTTTGTGTACATCAGCTGGTAAAGAATTATGTCCAGCAAATCTCTGAGGGAAGACAAGAGTCAGGAAAAAGAAGCAGACAACAGATTAAATTCAACAAAGTCTTTATTTTTCATTCCTTGAAAAATGTTGTTCAAGTATCTTTTATCTCTAACTGAATTCCAGGTCAAATTGCATGTAACTATTAGAGACCTCTTCACCACAGATTCCCACAGCTAGAGTAATTTCAATTAATTAAGTATTGCAGAGGTTAGTAATGATTTTAAGTTGTGGAATGAAATTACTTTAAGAGATGGCAAATTCCTTGTGCATTTTCTCTTACTCTATTTGAGTTATGGCCATCAAATGTAGAATTTTGACAATGGATTAAAACCAACCACATATCTAACATGCTGCAGTCAAAATCCAGTCCTTTATTTTTAAGGAGAGATGGAAAAGTAATTCAAAACTAGCTGGGATGAAAAGTTTTTTTCTATGAATTTTGTAAGTAATGTGAGGCTGCAAACTACATAGAAGACCATTCAGCAAATTACTGATATCAAAAATAGTAGATGCAATAAGCACTAATCAGACTTTCAGAAGTGATGAGTAATTTCTGATATCTAATGCAGGCAAACACCTCCTCTCTGGGATCCCAAGCTAGTAATGTTTATTGGGTCCCAGCTCCATTTTCCCTAGTATTTTTCCAGTTGTAAGTTTTGAAGTCCTGAGATATGTTCCCTATCAGAGACAAACATGCTGTATCAAGGTCATGAGGAGGAACAACTTTAATCTGGCAAAGAGTGCATGCCCAGGCAGCTTCAGTGCTCAACTCCTCAAGCAGACAGCAGAGAATTTACAGCCTCAACCTGCTTCAACATCCCCATAATTACACATGCAATCCTACACCCCTGATAACTACTAGCCAGGCAACAAGTTATACTCTGATCCCACATAAGGTGGTCTATTTTGTATCTGGAGTTTTCAAGTGGAAAAAATTGCAGCTCTAGTGGGATTTCAGGTTACGCTGCTGTGCAGAAGATAAAAAACATGTCTGGTTTGTGTAGCACATGGAAAGCAGGAGAGGGGAGAGGAAGAGTGAATACAAGTAAGAAAAGCTGAGATCCTGCAAAGGAGGATCTGTGTGGCTACAAGGAGCTGCCTGGGCTGTGGAGGATCAGGGTCTCAGCTCGGATGAATGGGAGGAATGGTGATCATCTGCTGCGTAAACCAGAATAACTCCTCAAAAAATTCTTAGCACATTACATGATACTTCTGTAACTGATACAGAATTTCACACCTGTGGTATACATTATCCAGACACTGAAGATAAGAACAAGGTGTTTAAGACAGATCTATAGAGGCTGCAATATTTAAACTTTACATGTTTTCTTTACTCATTTCATAGGACAAACTTCATTGTGAATCACAGGACACTTTTTGGAACCTATACAGGAACATAGGTTGAATAAAGGGTACCTTTCCCCTTCCATGACACAGTCTTTTGGGGGTAGAGTTGATTTCTCTATTGCTGAAGATTTGAAAGGATGGACAAAGCAGCACTGTCCACAGGAGTCTGATTTTCTGGCTCAGGGAACCAGGCACTCCAGAGGCCCTCAACGCCTTGTGCCAAAAGCCTGAAACAGAAGGACACATTTCTGTGTGAAATCTCTTTCTTCCCACGCTTCATACTTGCTAAGATGCAGCCTTACAATGGAGAAGCGAAAACACATGTACCTTGTTAATTAACATACACTACATCAACTTGGGAGGGGTTTGCAGGTGTGGGAAATGCAGCTCGTAGGTGATTGGTGTTGCTGATTACACCAGGTGAGATGTATCAGGTGCTAAAGCAACCACTTTTTTATTCCTTTTTTCTTATTTTTTCTTTTTTTCTTATTTTTTCTTTTTTCCTTTTTCTTTTTTTTTTTTTTTTTTTGTTCTTTATTCTTTCTTTTCTCCTCTTTCTTCTTTCTTTCTTCTTTTTCCTTTATTTCACAGAATCACAGAATGTTAGGGATTGGAAGGGACCTCAAAAGATCATCCAGTCCAATCTCCCTGCTGGAGCAGGAACACTTAGATGAGGTTACATAGGAATGTGTCCAGGTGGGTTTTGAATGTCTCCAGAGTAGGAGACTGCACACCCTCCCTGGGCAGCCTGTTCCAGTGCTCTGTCACCCTCACTGAGAAGAAGTTTCTTCTCAAATTTAAGTGGAACCTCTTGTGTTCCAGTTTGAACCCATTACCCCACGTCCTACCGTTGGTTGTCACTGAGAAGAGCCTGGCTCCCTCCTCATGACACTCACCCTTTATATTTTTGTAAACATTAATGAGGTCACCCCTCAGTCTCCTCTTCTCCAAGCTAAAGAGACCCAGCTCCCTCAGCCTTTCCTCATAAGGCAGATGCTCCACTCCCTTAATCGTCTTTGTTGCCCCGCGCTGGACTCTCTCCAGCAGTTCCCTGTCCTTCTGGAACTGAGTGGCCCAGAATTGGACACAGTATTCCAGATGTGGTTTCACCAGGGCAGAGTAGAGGGGAAGGAGAAGCTCTTTCTTTTTTCTTGTCTTTTTTGTTTCTTTCCCCCCAAACCTCTTTGATAATGCTTTGATAATGCTGTTAGCTGAGGAGCTGGAAGACTGTTGTGGTGAAAAGAAGATAGGGAAGTTTCTGTGATAGTGAAACTAAAGCTGGTTGAAGATTACATTAAAAGGTTTGTATTACAGTGATTTCTCTAGAAAATAAGAAACAAGCAGCTTTTGTAGAGGCAGAATCTGTGCAACCTGGGTCTCTGAGCTCTAAAGCTGCCTTCAATAGGGCTCTTCAGACGGGGAAGGAGGAGGTTTGGTGCTCTCCATGGAAATGCATGTGCCAATACAATATGAAAATTAGATTTATGGCTATTGCTGTCTAAGCCTGAATTTTACATGCTCAGAAGATATTTCTTGGTGCTCCTGGAGTGGAAAGGGCTGTTGGAGATGAAGACTGTGACATATTCCTATTATCCGGCATGCTGGAGGAACAGAGGGGCTGGGCAGCCTCCATCACTGCCATAGCTGCTTCCAGCCTTGATGCCCAGCCAAGTTCTGTCTTCACTTACACAAGAGCAATTTAGATTTTGACCAGAGATTTCATTTATTATTTAGGCCATATGTTTCTCATAACTATGAGTTTTGTCAGAACCATAAGCATTAGGGGCTTTTTGTTGAGAATAATGGAAAATTCCCATTGAGCAAGAACCCACTATGAGATGCCATTAACTTAGCTCCATATATCTTCAAGGGTGTGGAGAGGGAGGGTTTTAAATATTTTTAAACAACTCATTTAAAAAGCTTTTTCTTCCCTTAACTTTTCTCATTACAACTTGATATTAAACTAAATAGTTTCATGAAACTTTCTTCTTCAAGTTAAAATTAATGTGTTTCCATTTTTACAACCAAGCCACAAATCTTTATATTTTTGGAGCTGAGGAAGTGCCAAAATATATTTATTTAAAAAAATACAAACCAAAGTTAAAAATAGAAATGCATCGGGTGAGTCTATATTTGAACCATAACACAGATTCAAAGATCTTGCAGGCTGAAGTATAACAATTGCTGTGCCTAATTCAACCAGGGATGTGTGCAGGAGGAAAGAGGAAGAAAAATCAAAAGATTGAGACTTCCTCCAGTAAAGGGTGATATTGCTGCATAATTTCAGTAATTGGTGATGATATACAAGGCAGAAAAGAATTTAGTTGTTTCTTTTGCAGGTTTGTTGCAGCAGTGAGTTAGCTAGTAAAGGCCTTGAAGTTGTATTACCATCTAGAAGGAGAAGGAAGATATTCTTAGTAACTTTTCTAATCGCAACACACTTCATAATGTAATTGTGTCCTGGGTATATTATGTACTTCAAACTGGGGTAGTAAGTCCCTCGAAGTGATGAGACGTCCACAGAGGCAATGTGAATGTGGGTCCCACAAAAGCCTAATGACACCAGATTTAATTGGAAGGCTTAGTTGGTGAACCAATAATATCCCTTAACCATAAGTAGCAATATGGGGGCTGGGGTTTTGCCCACAAGTAATTGCTTAATGGTGTAAAGCATTGCAGAGAAAAGCCAAAGTCATATTTTTGCTGTTAGAGCAGACAGAAATCAGTTCACTTGCTTTCTTGTTTGGATATTCTGTGCATTTAAGAGATTAGATTAATAACAGACTAAACTAACTATGTTGTGGCTGAGCTAATCTTTAAAAATGTTATGGCAGAGTAGGCCTGCATCTTAATGTGGGTTTCGGCTTTGTCTTACATAATGGAAATATTCACAAAGTTCAGAAAGCCACAAAACCAGCACTGGGATTTCTTCAGTCTCAAAAATCTGATGCTTTCTGTTCTCCTCGTAAATTCTATAGTACACTTGTGTTTTGATTTTATTACTTTTCAACAGGTACCATTGCTGCAGATAAAGGGATTCCACATTACACAGATTCACAAAAACATAATCCTCAAATGTCGCACCTCAGCCATGCTTGACTTGGCACTCTTTCAGACTCAAGGTGCCCTTGGAGGATGTACGCTATCCTTATCAAAGAGAGCGCTTTCCTTGGGATGGAGGATTTTCTGCCCACAGCTTCTGCCTGTCACAAAGAGCCAAATACACAGACTTGGCTGGCTGGTGACCCAAAAACAGCTTTAGGGTAGACCCATAGCAAACTTTGCATCCTATTCCTTATGTTTTCCATGCATTTCTGCTTGAAAGACCTTATGAAGTGCACATACTTTGAGGAGATGTTTAGCTTGCTACCCATTAGTTTGGTTCCGGTACATTTTTTGGTGGGAACTTTTTTTCCATGGGGAATGACATTTTTTTACTCAGAGTAGATGCATTAAAAAAAAATAAAAAAACTTTATATCAAAAAATAGATGGTAGCAATACTAAACTTTCCTTTTCCTTTCTATATACAGTATATATGGGCACTGTGCTACCTCCTCTGAGGAAGAAAAAAATGTGTTTATTAGAGGTCCTAAGATGTCAGCTTTTTCGTGTATTGGTGACCCTAAGACAGAGAAGAAGTTTTCAGCCTGATGGCAACGATTAAAACATCCATGTTAGTTATGAAGATTAACATTTAAAGCTTACACAAGCACGTATCTATTGTGGTTTGCCACCCAGCAGCAAGGGAAGCTCATATGAACACCATGACATTGCCTGCTCCCTTGGCTTAAGAGCTCTCTCAAAAGCTCACCACCGTGTTAAGCAGCTCCATATGAGAGAAGAATATTTCAGCTGTAAAAATCCACCAGGGTTATTTCTGTTTATATTTTCTACTTCTTTTTTTTTCCCATGTAAGATCCCTAACTATCCCTGTGTGCATACACGTCTCCGAAGCTGCCATGTTGCACAATGTATTATCATGGCAGGTCAGATTGGAGCTACATTGCCAATACTATTTCAGTAAGAGAACTGGCATGAAGAAAAGATGACTGAATTAGTGGCCAATTGGGACATTTTCTGACCTACTCTTTAGGAACCAAGTCCTCTGAACTTTCCCATTATCCTTCGGCTTCATCCTTTTAATAGGGACCAAATCTCCATTAACAATTGAACACCGACAATAAGTGCCATCAGGAAAAGGAAATTCAATTTTAGTGGGGGATGACAGCCTTACCTTTTCGCGCTTAATTGGCCGTATTGTCTCCAAAAGTTAATTGGTTACTTAGTCCAGGTAGTTAGTAAAATGTTTAGCTGCGTCAAAAAGCCCAGGCTCCTACTGTTAATGGGGCATGAAATGGAATGTTTGATACTGCAAATAAAATCAGTGATATTCAAGGATGTTATGGTAGGTAATGCGTTGAAACTGCCATTTAATGGGTCCTGGAAGATTAGGGTAGTGTCAGCTGGAACCGCCCGGTCTCTTTTCTGACATTGTTAGTTGCCTCTTCATTTACTTAACGGCTGTCTGCACTGATTACATAGGCATAAAACTCCCTACAAAAAAACAACAGAGACACGCTCTATTAGCAGTCCAATTAGAACTATTTGCATATTACAGTTCATTTCTGCTTAAGTGAATCCCTAGTACAACTTTAGGAAAAAAAAAATTCTATTGTCATTTAAAAAAAAAAAAAGTCAAGAAAAGAAAGGAAAAGCCTTAAAGGTGATCTCCTCTCTACCTCTTCTTTCTCTCTGCATAAATTCGGTAAAGGTCCATAAAAAATAAGAGGTGGTGTGGCAGTCTAAAGGTAGGAGATTTCTGTTGCAGCATTACATGACAATGACTTTTTTGATACACCAGTAAATTCATGCCAACTTTTTTACAAGGCCATTGTGGAGTTTTTTGCCTAGAATTTTTGGGTTTTTTTAAGTTTTCTCTAAAATATCCTAAGGTAGATATTAGGTCAACCTTCACCTTGGGTTTCTTGAGCTAAATAGCTAATGTGTCTGGGAATGGGCCTCTGGAGGAAGCACACTTGATGCTGCATAGTTCACCTCCCCTATTAGCAAATGCGGGTAAATGATCCCCCTCATCTGCTCCCACACTCTTAGAGGCTGGAGCTAGTATGGAGGTAATGCAGCCTTTCTGCTCCTCTTGGAATTACTTTTGTGTAAATTTTAACCTGTTGTTAAATAGAGTAGACAATCTGGTAGTGAATTGGGACAGGTGAGAACAAAAGCTTCTAAATTATCAGAACTTCAAGGGAGTTTTCTGTAGGGAATAAAGTGGTGAGAGCAATAGAAGATTGAGCTGGAAGTGGTGGTGGATGTTTGCTGAAGCCCTTTTTTTACCCAGGTGTAGAGTGGGGAGAAGAACATCCACATGGCCAGGTCACCATGGGACTTTTGCCGAAACGATAGCTGTACTTAGAGATCTGCAGGCGCAGCTGCAACGGCAGCAATTGCATTCTTACAAACAGCAAGCGAACTGTCAAAGACCATAGATTTTAGACGCAGAGCCCTTCAGGATTCTTAAGGTGAGTGCTTCTTTAAAGAAAAACAAAACAGTATTACTAGTAATAACAGAAGAAAATAATTTCTGGTCTTCCTTTTAATTTCAACTTTCACATAGTCTGCTGAGCCTGGTGAATTTAAAGGCTTATTTTAAGATGGTAATTACAATTTGTGCACATGCTTGCCCATGAGGTGAATAGGTGGTTTCTCCTATGAAATAAGAATGCTGATTTTTTTTTTTTTTTTTTAATTTTGCCCTCTTGTCTTTGTGTGTTTCCTGGGGCCCCATTCTCATGAAAATCTGGGGACTGACAACCAGAAAGAAGCCTCTCACCTGCCTCTTGTTTGCCTGGGATGTATCTCTGAGAGTCTCCAAGCTGGGTGGAAAAGCTGAGTTGCTTGATTGGTACTTGGATTAGAGGCACCTAGAGGAGCCCAGGGGAGATCTTTGATGTTCAAATGCTAATGTAAATACCGACAGAGTTATTTCCAAAGCTCGCACAGCTCAATTCCTTTTTACATGCAGACCTAATTTCACAGGTCAGCCAACCCACCTCCGCTATTATCTGGATTTAGCGATTAATAGAGGATTTCAGTAGTTGACTGTGACAAATAGTGACTAGGGAAGGAAGGGAGTGAAAAATTGTTCTAAAACAAGGAAGGTTCTTAACAGGTCCTTCTCCCCAAATCCATTATTTTTACATTGACACGTAAACAATTACAAACAAACCCAGAACCAAGAAAATCTCTCAGTGCAAGGAGTGAAATTCTCTATTTCTCTCTCCTTCAATTCCCACTTTGCCCATGAGAGGAGTCACAGTGTGCAATATGTATTGTTTTTATGCCCTGTTGGATCCTTTGTATCCAGCCTCCCGCTTTATATCTAACGCTCATTCACACTTCCCAGAGGTAGGTATTGTCAGACAAAACTCCGGCACTAAAACTCCCGCTGACTTCCCGGGCTGGCCCAGCCGCAGAGGGCACGGCTGCAGGGGGACTGGCAGCGGGACGTGGCTCTCTGGCCCCCCAGATACACTGTGCTCCCTGCCAAGAAAATGGCTTTCTGGGAAAGAACTGCCTGCTAATAAAATGAACCTAAATCAGTAAGCAGTGATTAAGGATTGGGCAGTGGTTTCTGCTGCTGTTGCTTGAATACACACTTTTCTCTCAGGCATTAAAAGGAAAAGAAAAAATAAAAAAGCTTCAAGTTATTTTAAGTAATTTCTTGCAGATGAGATGAACAAATGAGAAAAGCGACACCTGGAAAATATTCATTTTCTTTTTTGTAAAAAAACGAACGGCAACCAGAATTGCTTTTTTAAATAAAACATCAGCCCAGGAACACGAACTCTACTCTGTTTATATTCAACCTCTAGCTTGTGGGTTTTTTTTTTTTCTCCCCTTAGTTCAATGTCGTGCCTAGTGGAATAACAATTCACAGAAAACATGGGATAAATCATTAGTTCCAGTTTATTCTACTTTTTATTTACAGGAAGAATTTCTTTACCGCTGAACTGAATTGATTGCTGGTGTGGGACTATTTGATTATTAGTGTGGGACTACTTGGGCACTGCTGTAGTCTGTGAGGGAAGGTGGATTTTTTGGGTGCAGAGGGATTGTGTGAAAGCCTGATGGGTGGCATGGGATAACGTGGCTTATTCTAAGGGTTATTCTGCAGATAACTCCAGATTCAACAAACCCTTCTACCTTCTATTTTCCATTGATGTTTATAATGTGGACTAACAGAGACTTTGTCCATCTGAAAAAATCTGATAGATTGTTAGTTACTTGGCAGAAAATATCTACTTATTTGTTAATCATATTGGTGATTTTATTTTTTTCTTTCTCAGTGATAGCAGGAGTGGGGTTGCCAGTTGCACTTGGTGTTTATGATTAGATTCACTTGCCCATCTTCCTGAGATTTCCAGTACTAAAACAGGAGGAATTTTTTTACTTTTTTTGTGTATGTTTTTTGAACAGTACTATTATAAAAAATGCAAAATTTTGCATTCAAAATATTTGCCAGAGACTTAAAAACAAAAAGTTCCTTTTTATTACCAGCTAGAAATTTGCATCACAAACTCTAGTGAACTTTAGCTGTGTGTTGATGACCAGTGTGCTTGTGAGCCAAGAAACTTGTCTAGTAAAGGGAATATGTGGGCTGAGAAGCTCCAGGGCCAGCTGGAGCCAGAAAATGCAGTGTCACAAGAAAAACAATTTGCACGATTCTCACAAATGTAAATGGGTGTATTGACATCTCTGGGCACAAATAGAAAATCTGAGGGTGGGTCATTCTATTCCAGTATTGTGCTTGTCTTTGAGGGAAAATCGGAGCTGTTTTGTTATTTTGTTTGTGTAGCCGAGTCATCTTTCCTCGGTCTTCGTTCACCCATGTGGGATTGGAGTTTGGAGCTCTGGCTGTAATGCACCCTTGTCCTGACCTGGCGTTTAGCAGCAGGATCATGTTACTAATGAGTGCATGTTTAAGCGCAAATAAAATAAATACATTTTACAAAACTCAAGCTAGTTTCAAATATTCAGGCAGCTGTCTCTGCCAGTCACCTGCCAGTTTATTGCTTCAAGTCCTTTCCTCTAGCTTAAACTCCTCTTATCCCCTGCTCAGGGATAAATGACTCTTGTTGTTCCTTTTTGTTTACTGCTTTGGCTGTACACAGAACCCTTCTTGGAAATCTCTTCTTTCCCAAGTATGGTACTTTGGCACATGAAATAACTTAGCTTTTAAAAAAAAACCAAAAACAAAACACCACAACATTTCCAGTATTTCTGTCCCACTGGAAGGAAAAAAAAATACAGGGAAGACTGGATTCCTCAATTGTTGAAGAACTGGCAGAACAAATCTGATCATTAAAGAGAACACGGCACTGGAGAAAATATGATATTTCAGACTATTTTTTTTATTTGGGTATATCCGTAAGGACCTTTCCCAGTACTGCTTGGGAGAACAGAGAAAAAACAAGCAAACCAACCCAGTGACTTTTTTTTCCTCTTTTTCTTTTTCCTTTTGTTGATTTTTTCTGTTTAGTGAGAAAAGTTCTCATGTTGAGAAACAGCTTTACATCCATGTTCCTGGCCACAGTGTATTTCTTACCTCACGCCTATTCTCTTCTGTAATAACTTCAGCTCCATTTCTACCCAACACGCTGTCTTAATATATGTGTGTATGTGTGCCCATATAAATAAATGCATTTCCTGCACTTCGTAATTGCATTAGTAGTTTCCAAACTTGTTGAAACACAGGCTCGTTGTTAGCTCCTTGAATTGACTGTGAACAACTGTGTTTTCATGAGCCATCCTAAATCTTTATAATCAAACTGGTGATGGAGACAATGCTGCCATTGACCATGCCGGGTGCTCTCTGAGCTTTTCAGACCATTTGAGTCCATCTTCCAGCCAAGCTTCTCTGCTTTTGCCTTTTAAAGTCACAGTGAACGTTTATTATGTCAACTACCCCACACCCTATGATCTCTTTTGCTTTTCCCTGGGCTCTACCCAGTGCTTCCATGTGTCCCTGCTAATTTGGGGTCCAGCACACATCCCAGAATCACAGGTACACTTATCACAGAGTTTTGACAGACAGAGTTCTTTGAAGCTAATGGCAATTTCATGCACATGCATTCAAAGGCATAATTTGACCCCAAGGAAGCCTGCAGTTAGACATGGATAGCAAGCATTTGATTACCTGTATGCACCTTTAATTATATCAAGGTGCATGTAATTAAAAATGAAGGGCCCAATTCACTGCTATGTTGCTTCATTTCATGCTGGAATAACTGAAATGAGCAGGATTGTGCCTTAGTGGAAATGGTGTAGAACCACAGTGAGAGGGGCGTAAAGGTCTTCTCCAGTAAGTTTTGGCAGAATTGGTGAGTCAGAGTCACACCTTGTGAGGAGGTTATCTTCTTATATATCTAACAGAAATCCATAGAATGAGCACACACACAAACACATGCTATGCTCTCATCATTGATTAACCAGTCTCATGACCTTTTCAATGAGAGAAATAATTGGCAGTTTTAACTAACAATAAATTGATCCCATTATTCAGTATAGGATATTCCACCGATTTCAAAAGGGATGCTTATTAAAGAGGCCCACTACTTTCTATCAGTGTCATGCATATGTAGGTAAGCATGGCTGTTATATGCCATCTATGACAATGGCAGGACAAGTCATAAACACAAAACATTCACACACAGCTAGGTCTCCAAAGCTCCTGTTTGCCAATTACAGTAATGCTGATGACATATCTAGTTTAACGCACACAGCATTAAAATAGTCTCCCCTTTTCTAGGAAAATCTAATTACACCAAGCCCAAGCACTCAATCAAACCTGTTATTCTGTGGCTAAACAGCCCAGTGTTAATGCAATTTGAGGAGATCCAGGCCGTGACTGGGAACGTCATGTATTAACAATATCTAATGGGAGCTCCCGTAGGTAAATGAATATGCTAACAAGCAAGGTCGCTGCTAAATCTAATATCTTTAAGCTGTTTAATTCCAAACAGTCCCTTAATAAATCAATTGACCGGGAGAGCTGATGCCCTTATCAATTATTCAAGAGGGCAAATAAATATTTCAGATGATTTGATAGGAAGGCTAGTGCTGGTCTTGTAGAAAGCATTGCATTTCATTAGCCTCTTGCTAAAAGTTTTATAATGTGCAGAACAGTGGTAGTTTTCCCTAATCTAGAAGCCCCAAGTGTAGGAAAGAAGAGACCGAGGTATCCTCCTTCAGCCACGTAGTCTGCCAGGGACTCGATGACAGCTGACATGAGAAGAGGTGGGAATAGTGTCAGGCTTCCTAGTGACAGCTTCTCCACCCTAACAAATAACGAGAGGAAAATCAGAGCACACTTTCCTTTCTGGGGAATCCAAAAGAAAAGTAATCTAAAGAAGCTGGGATTAGTGGTTAATACCGTGTGCCATGCTGCCTTTTGTAAATGGGGGAAGTCATTTGTGTTTGCATTGGATTATTTTTGTGTTTATGTTAACACTGAGCCATGATTCAGGTTTGCCAAATGCAATTCCCTTGAAGGAAAAGCAGAGTTATTAAAAGAGGTGCTGCCTGTAATTGATCTGCATTAAGTAAGTGTAGCTTGCAAAGTACTTGAGATACTTGGATGGAAGAAGCCAGGAGTGCAAAATATTATTCTAAAAGAGCAAAGTATTATCATTGTATCTGAAAAATTGCTGATCATCGAAACATGTGGTTTATTATAAAATCAATAAAGATAAAGTTACAAGAGAAAGAGAAAGAAAATGCACCTGATGCTGGAGAACAAAGAAGGAAGTCCCTGAGGAAGCTTCTTATTTAAGCATGTGTAAATTTGCTTGCCTCTGTCCAATCCATTTATATCACTAATACAGATTAAAAGTCAATGATTACTTACATAAGCATTTCAGTTTATGAAAAGGAACCTGTGTCATGAAAAATTGTTCTGCAATGCATTTCCAGATTGGTACATGAATCTGTGTCTCCTGTGATGACAAGTCCCTTCCTGCCATGGGTCTCCCACCCAAAGTGTATCTTCCACAGAGTCCCCTGTAGGAATAGGGTGAAGAAATAAGCTTAGGATGCAAGCGTGTGGGCACCAAAGTCATCATTGCCGAGACTGAAGCCTCTCGCTGAGTTTCATCAGTATGGAGAATGTAAAAAATGAGATTCTTGGAAAAAATTGCGAGTAAGGGAGTGTGAAGTCCTTCGTAGTTTCCTTCACATGGCCTATGTTTCTGCGCTGTTGATGCAGGGGAAGGGGGACACAAATCCAGCTCCCTGCAGAATTATAGACTGGATGAAATTCTCTGAAGAATGTTTTACAAAGATTTTCTCCCCACTAATGCAGCCCTGCATAAGGGATTTGCTACAGCGTGAGAGAGAGGAGTCCCAGCTACAGAAGTCCTGTTGGTAGGAAGGTGGTTTGAAAATGAGATACAAGGGAAGTTTTAAAATCATTTTGGACATTTAAGAAAACACTATACATCCAGAAGCTTGACTAGAGAAGCATATGACACTCCAGACTTGGTTCTCAGCAGAAATAGTCTGATTCACACCTCCTCTAGAACAAGCTTTTGGTTTCTTCTACTTCTCCCTAAATAGCAAGATCCATACAAAAATCACTGAATGAGGATCTTCTATGGCAGCAGTTCTACATTGCAAATTACTCAATGAGGTATGAAAGAGATATCTCAGCTACACAAAATCATAGTTTAAATGTTAGGTTTGGTTTATTTTCAGCTTCATGACTCAATTGAGTGAATCCTCTGTATGGAATGGAAAGTAAAGTCTGGCCAAGTTTAAAGTCAGATTCAGACATTTTAACTTATGATTAAGTAAGCTTTTATTGTTCTCAAAAGACCATGTTTTCATGTGTATGTTGAAGCTGAGTTAATGTGTGCCACAGAAAATTGCACAGCAAAGTGAGAAGAGGAATTACCCTGCACATGGAAAACATGAAAGTGGTAAAGGATCCTAAGACATAGTATACTTCTTAACTAAGCATAAAACTTGAATCCTGAAATGCTTTTTTTTGAAGTCCAGCTTCTACTTGTTTCGAAAACAAACAAACAAAAAACATACCCCACAAATAACCCCTGACAAACCTTTCAGGATCAAAATCTTTGCTTGCATGAGAATACATGGCTCACATAAACACATGTAAGAATGGGTCTGTATTCCTGTTTTCAAGAGAGAACACTTTTCAAGCTTTTGCAAAGGCTATTTCTATTAGGGGAAACAACATCTCTAGCAATTTCTTGGAAAAATAAGAATAAAACCATATTGGAAATTGGTGGAAGAGGATTTTTTCTTTTTCTTTTTCTATTTTCCATAAAAATAAGAATTCTCAAACCATTTTCTTTAGTTTCAAACCATGGCAGGTTTTTGAGATTCTGTTGTCCTTGGGGACCTCAAGGGCAATATTGGTAAGGATTTTATTAAAATGTTGGTGCAGAAAATGATATGAAGTTTTTTATTGTATTGGATCTTGTGTGTCTGGATAACAGATTGTGGAGCAAGTATATAACAATCAGGTCTAATGATTATTGAAGTCTGATACTCCAACAATTTTGGACTTTCATGAAGGACAGGGTCTGTACTGGTGGGATTGTGCACTTACGCTCTTCTAGATGTGGACTAAATATATGCAACTATGCTGATCTCTCATCAAAGCTTTGGCTACTAGTGAGAGCTGTTTTGTAAATGTGGCACCTTGTAGAAGTACATGGAGATACTGTTGGTGTCACTTTCATCCTTTTGTTCCCTTTTTTTTTTTTTAAATAAATATAGAGAGAATAATAATGAGAAACTGTTCATCTAACTCATTCACAAGGTTCTACCTGCCATCCCTTATGCTCAATGAGTATATGAGGGCACTGTTAGGCATATGTGCATGTAAATTACCTCTAACTGCACATCTCTATTATAGGCAATTACACTAATGTGCTGGAATGATACATTTAGTGTCTTCAGAAGATAGAAGCTGGGTGGAGGGCAGACTGATTTGAAGATCAATCTGGATGAAACAAAGAATGGTATTTATTTGGCAGACCACTGGGGAGAGCTGGCTAAAACTGCAGAATGAGATAACATTAGCCATTTGATAAGTGAGGCTTGCAATTTAGGAGTCTTATTTGCTTTTAATTTAAAAAAAATAATGTCTGTGGATTTCTAGGCTAAGATTGGAAAACTACTACTGCCTGTCTGTATAATAGCTATCTCAAGCAGTATGAATTGGCAACTAGATGTGCCAGATATTTGAGTTTGACCTATTGAGTCTATGCTTCTGTTCAGGTGTCAAAATTTGGGTCCCTTGCACATCCATACAAGGCAAGGCTGCTGCAGTGACTACCTGTGAGCAAGAAAAGGCGATACCAGCATTGTCCATGTGATTGTCAGCAAACTTACAAAATGTCTCTTTTTGGGCAAGGGGAGTTCAAAGTTGCATGAAGTTACCCATGAGGGTTGGGTGACAGGTCAGGTGACAGCACTACCTCATATTGATAACATCACATGAGTTTTCTATTTTTATAATTATTTTATATGTGATAAGTCTCACAGGAAGCTTGGGACAGAGACTTTTCATACTATTGGTTTCTACTTTATATATATAGACTTAAGACGGCAGTGACATATTAAAGATATAAAATATCTTAATCAGACCAACCTATGCAGGTAATTTGTTATTGAAAGTAGAGAGTCCAAGTACAGAAAACATGCTCATATAGATGCTTGGTGAAGTGAGGTAAAAGTAAACAGGAAAAGGTAAGCAATCTGGTTGTCTTCTACCTCTTTATTACAACAAAACATTATCACTAGTTTCCATGGCAGCTTAAAGAAATCCTGCACACTACAACTTAATACAGGGTGCCTAGCAAGTATTGTGATGGTCAGAAGTGACGATCATCATGATGAGCTGTTTTGATAACAAAAATATTTGATAAACCTGACTGCTCGGGGGTGACTGCGGGAGCACACCTCAGAGGGACACTGGCCATTGTGAGGCTATAGGGGCACAAGGCACAAAGCAAAAAAGGTGAAACAAAGTTGTATGGATTTGTGGGATGCAGGGGAAAAAAAAAAATGGAGGGAAAAGAAAGACAACTCTGCTCCCTATGTGAATCGAAGGCTAAATATCTTTATATGCTTTCTAAAGAACTTAATACATCTTCTACCAAGGACCTGCTTTTTACAGGGAGTTGCTTTGCATCATACAGGCTGCTTTAAGGAGTTTTCACATTTTACATTTACACAGGCTGCACCATGACTGGATTATTTCCTGATGCTTGATAAATGCAGAAAGGAGACTCAAAAGGCCACGCATGCACATACATGCGCATATGAATGCAACTTAGATGTCCAGCAGATAAGTGCAGTATTTTGTTTACAAGGAGATATTACACTGGAAATCCTATTAGCAATCAGACAGTCTGCTGACTGGATTTAATAAACTACAACCAAAGAAGTTATGCAAGCTGGCATATTAATCCCCTAAAGATTTAGTTTTATTTTTTAGGTGTACCCCTAACTTCCACCGGCACTGCATAGCATGGAGGTGCATGCTCTGTGTGCATGAATGGAGTTTAAAATCAAAGTGTTTAAACTCAAGACAGAAATTCATGGTGACTCCAGATAGGATGATTTTATTGCACTTATATCTGTGACACAGGGATGTTGGTGCATCTTAAATAATGTCTCATTATGAAATCTCCCCCCAGTCGTAGATATTAGTCCCATGAAGTTTGACATGGTGAGAAGAATGGACAGACTTATCCCTTTTCTGATTTGGAAAGGGGATATAGGCAGACAGACTCCATCCCCTCAGTGTCCGCCTGCATAAGGCTCACTGCACAATTGTAGCTTAAAAAGACAACAAGCAGATGGAGAGCAGGGAAGTAGGATGCAACACACACAAATTAAAAAGTCGCAGATGCGGTAGACACATATCCTATTAGTTCTGTCTAGAGCTGTTTTAAAAATGCCAGGGATAAAAATTCAAATGGTTGCTGAAAAAAATAATGTTGAGATACATAATTTTTTAACCTCCTTCTAGCTTTACTTTGAGTCATTTAATTCCCCTCAAGACTGGTGCTGTATACAGGTGAAAGTGAGAGGCTAGGGGAGGACAATGCTATTAAAAGAATGAGAACATTTTAATGTATGAATCTCCAATGTGTGAGATTTTTTAAGAAGTAACTTGGACACCTACATCCTAAAACCTGTTGAGTATTTGTGCTCTTAGGTAATGTCTTTGAAGATCCTGAAGACTGTAATCAGACTGGATATTTTAATATTTATTATCTGCAGGGATTCATTATGTTAACTGATAATTTAGGCTCTGGTTCTGAACAAGAAAATTCACATCTGAATTTTGCTTTTGTCAGGTGTTATCACAGGATCAGAAAATCCTGAAACGATGCAATGACTGAGTTGGTTTTTTTTCTTTTATTTTTGAACTCTTTTTTCAGCTTTTAGCTTTCATGCATTTTGAGCTATTAGCAGTGATTACACTCACAGTTTATGACTCCTTCTCAGCTTATTTAAACTGAGCCCTCTCCCAGTCTCCATTTCTTACTGCAAGTCTTTTCGTGAGGATGAATCATTTAGCACCACCACTCTGATTTTCACTCTCCTTCATTCTCTGTAAACCGAGTTTGTTTGACAAATTCTGATCCTTTCTGAAAATACCTGGCTTAGTTTTATAATATTATTTATTTTTATAGCCCAAAGCTCAGCAGGTGAAGGAAAAAATGAAGACAATTTGGTAAATAATGAACACAGAGATGACATATTGTTTTCCTGCAATGAGGAATAAATGCACTTTATTAAGTGACCTTTCCTCCAGTGGCTGCCAAGAAATTGGAGATAATAAAGCTCTTACTTGCAGAGGATTTTAGTTGAGAGAGGGTATTGCTTAAAATAAATAAATAAGTAAATAAATAAATAAAAGGTCCATTCCTTTATTAAAACCTTGTTGCAGAAACATCAGTATTGGCCAAAGTGTGTTATTGAGACTATTTGTGTTGTGGTTCTTTTAATGTATTTATTCTCATAAATCCTCTAATTCAATTACTGTTGCAAATGAGAGTTTAATTCCCCACTCTGATACTGTTCTGATTTGCAAATGTTTATCCTGGATCTTGCTTTACTCTTCCATGTCTTTTCAGAAGGCGCAGCTTGCTTGTTCTGAGTTACACCGGGCTGGTGTGTGTTTGAGTGCCAGCTGCCATTGATTCCAGCTATGATCATAATCAGCTTTGCGTCTAAAGGGATTGCTGTGGCTGGTGACCAACAGGAATCTTACCACCAATTTCAGTGTATTAATGGTCTAATCCAAAGTGTTGGGGGTGGCTGGAAGGGGACGAGGGGCTCTGTGTGTGTGTGGTGTGCAGGATGATATCCACTGTACATGAGGGCGAGGGAGATGTTGAAGGTTTTGGGGGAATGATCTCTATGAAGGAACCATCCCTCTTGTTGGGAGTGCCCAGAGTGATTGCACCATTCACGCATACCTGAGGCCACTGTATGTTTTTGTGATTAAAAGGTTTTACATGGCAGGCAGGAGATTTAGCTCTCAGACAAGCTTCCTTCAGTTACAGTTTTATTATCTTGTCTGAGAGGACAGAAAGTATTCAGCCCAATAATTCTACAGATACTCTTGGGCTTGATGGAATGGATTCTCTTTGTGCACTGTATTTCTTTCCACACCTTAAAATTTAAGGGTATCTTCCCATCGTCTGCCCATAAAACCTACACTTAGGGTTCAAAGACAGCATGAGCTAGACACTTCTCACAGGGCTAAAAACATATTACTTAACCTTCAGTTAGGAATGGATTACACAACATACTAGGCTAATTGTCCAGTAGCCAGTTCTTGAGAGAAGCCAAAGCCCAAGCGGAGGATGTGGTCCATGAGCCTTGCAGCCAATGTCACCATGCTCTAATCAAACATAGATTAGGGACAAATCCTGCACTAGAAGCTGTGGCTTAAACTCAAGTACTAATTGCAAGGATATATATGTATTTTAAAGGATGTCATATCTCACCTTAAATATATATGAATGAAAATGAGCTTGGCTACTGGTGAGGGACACTGACAGAGGAATCAGAATATGACCCCACAAACCCTTCTTGGAGGTTTGCCCCCCTCCCAAGTTACTAAAAGCATCAAGGAAGAGAAAAAGAAGCAGAGATATAAAATGCAAGTAGCACTTTTTAATAGATTTTTCTTCCTTTTCCCCAAAGGGTTCAGCTGCAGAGAAAGAGTGGAACATAATAATCCTTAGCATTTATACAGCACTTTACATTTCCAAAGCTCTGTACAAACATTAACTGATCAATCTTCACAACACCCCTGTGAGTTAGAGATGTCTGATTAACCCCATTTTACATTGGGGGAAACCATAACATTTCAGAGTCTGACTTCCCCCACCACTCTGGAGGTGCAGGGTTCTTGCTGATCCCACTGATTTAAATCGGAGTTATTCGAGACACTTCTGAGCGGCGGATGCCCTGCGACAGCCTCAGGGCTACAGCGCCAGACTGCGGCTGATGCTCCAAAGGGTTTGTCTTTCCTTCCCCTGCTCTAACTGTTGGATGGCTCATGCTTTTGCACACCTTCGTCTTTCAATTTCATCAGTGGAGTGGGACCAGTGACTGGAATTTCAAGAAGCAGAGCTATACCCAGTCGATGTGCCTACTTGAATATAGTAAAATTGTCTTTATTTAGAACCCCTAGGGAAAAGACTATTATCCCAATGCTTTTTCTTTTCCTTTTTTTCTTTTTTTTTTTTTTTAAATTTTCTTTTCTTTTCCAACCTCTGGAATGATTTAAAATGAAACGTAATCCTGTATTGAGTGAAAGCACACAAATACAATTATATACCTGCTACTTGATGCCTTTTTCCCCCTCTTTCAATCTTTTCTTGATAATTTTCTGTGTTTTAGAGAAAATGGCAGGTAGAGTAGGGGATTAATGCAAAAAATGCTTTTTTTTTTCCTAGCGTAGAAATAAATAGATGTCTTTAACATAAAATCTTGGTGTAAATTGTTGAATTGTATTAACTTTTTAATGCTTCTTGAGTTTCCATCCCCTGAGCATGTGTGGCTTCTTAAAGCAGACCTCTGTTTTTGCAGGAGATGGAACTGTGTGGCAAAGCTGTGGTTTTGCTTTGCTCCCTGTGTTGCTCCTCACATTTGGTCTCCTGAGCCACAAATGCTTTCATATTAATTCACCTTGGGTTCCCATAAGGATTAAAAAAAATGTATTGACTCAGAGAAGGATGCCAGTTTTAGCTAAAAGAGATTTTTCTCCAAAGTTATGTCCTATAAGCAGCGATGACTCCATATAATTTGCAGCAGGAACATGACCAGAGCAGGAGAAGACCTGAAGAAAGCACCCCAGGTTTCTACACCAGCTGGCACAGGCCATGAAGAAAATATAAATAAAGATAACAAATGCTGTGAAGATAGCTGCCCCAATGGACATAGCCTTCCTCCCACCTGGTGCACATTTCTCCTTCAGAATATGCTGTCAGATACTGCAGAGCTCAGAGGAGTCACTACCACTTGCTCTTCATCATCAATATTCACCCATTTGGGCCTCCTAATTAGCTCATAGAACATTGAATCTAGTAAAAAATGGGATTCTTGGTCTGCTCCGTCTAAAGTAGGTCTTAAAAACGAAGAAAAATGTTTCTAAATAAGACTGATAGAGAAAAGGGATTAGATAATTTTAAGAATTTCCTCAAATACCATTTATTTGGGTATTTTGTATATTTATTCATGATTTTTTTACCTGGAAAATATAGTATTACTACAGTAATAGGAGGCTCACGTCTGGATTGATACTCTATTTCTGGAAGAAAACTGCTTCTTCTGCACTGGGATGTGACCTGTAGCCTATTGCTTTTTATCTGTATTATTGAATCTTCTGATTTTGGAGCTGTGCAAAACAGCTTTTCCTTCTGAATGTTAATCAAAAGAGTGTGTTAATTAAATACACTTCTAATGAAACTAGTTTGAAATGAGACATGCAGGCCAGAGTCTGCCACTTCTGTTAAGTTAATGAGAGATATTGAGGGGATTAGATTTTTTTTTTTTTTTTTTAACAGGAGAGCTGGCCACTGATACAGAGATGAGTATTATTGTAATGAAGGCTTATAAAATAAGATCATCCTCTGATCTCGGTTGTACCCAAAATCCATGGAGTCCCTCCAGATTTGCACTGGTGGAAGAGGAGCTCTGGATTTGGCCCCCTACTACTTAAAAATATGTAGTTGCCCTTTAAGATGTAAATCTATTGAAATCCAACCTTAGACATTGCCAGGGTCACTCTGCTTATTACTTTATGACATTTCCAGATTAAAGGTGCAGTGGGGGCTCACATTAGTTTGCTTTATGTTTGACTAGAAATGCTTCCCATCACTATTAGAGCACACTTCAAGCTCTCTTCATTTTAGAACGCTTGTCAGTCATTCGAGAATGATATGCCCTATGTCTGGGATGAATAAGCACATCATATATTAGGCAGAGGCTTTTCCTCTGGAGAGGCTCAAGAGAACTGACAACTACTTCTAAGGAAGGTGAAAAACATACACAAGCCCAGCAGCTGAATGAGGGAGGAGCACGGAAATATTCTGCAAAGACATTTTTTGCCGAGTTGATTGAAACCAAGCAGGCAATGGTTCTGTGATGGCAGTTTTAAAAATCTCAGATCTGTGGGAATGAGAGGAGATGGAAAGCAATTCTTCCACATGCAACTCTGGTCTGCAGGGCGTAGGCAACAAAACATCCATGAAGATCTTGTAGGTCTCTCCCATTTTGTTCCTTCATAGAGAATTTTTTTTGGATTAGCCTATGTATTTATTTTTCTATGATCAGCATCCATTCTCTGAATGCAGTCTCTGGGAGGAATGTAATGACAACATGGCTAAAATACCAGCAAAAATATGGTATTCCTGTGGAGGGAAATTAGAACTGTAATGAACAACACAGAGGTTCTCAATTTTTTTATGCACAATTAACTGTGTGCTAATATGGCTCCTTGAAAAGTATTAATATATCATAAGGACATGGAGTTCCCACTACTCTGTGTGTCTGTCCATCACTAGTCATGACCAAACCGCATGTCCACCTGCTCCTATTCAGCCCCTCAGAAAGGTGTGTCAAACATACACCTGCAGCCCTGTCCACCCAGCAGCTCTCACTGTAAAGCCTGTTTCCCTATCCTGTTCTATATGATATCCTAAAACACTTTACAGAACACTGTAATCTGGAAAAAACTTACATTTTCACAAACTGAGTGGAAAATCTCCAGCAACCGATTGACTTGTGCATACCCAGTTTTAGATCTTAAGTGCTCCATTCTCTCTCACTCCACCCTCACTTTAATGTCCTAACCTCAGTTATCCACAGAATTATATTGCTTAATATATAGCTTAAACTGTTACTGGGATTTTTATCTTTCCTTATATTAACTTATCTATAGATGGTCTTGCAGGGTTGGCATATGTTTGAGACGGTCATTTTTAAAGCCATCTGCAGCTGGTTCTTGTGTGAACGCAGCACCCTGCAACTCATGATTCCCCTTCACTACTAATTATTTCCTATGGCTTTTAATACTGCTCCGAGTCTTAGAATAGCTCTGAATGATGATAGACATATATTATTATTACAGGTTGTATTAAGCAGTCGTAGCTCAAGTTCTAATTACATTACCCTTCAGCCATGGCAGCAGTAACACTTGGTTTGGTTCTTGAGTTTTTACGAATAATCTTGCCAGTAGTTCTTAGTCAGACTGCAAGGTCAGAGAGAAAGGAATTTCTCCTGCCCCTTTTTTCTTGTAGGATCTGAGAGGATATAATGTGAAAAGGGACAAAACTGATCACAAAGATAGAGGATTAAAATGAGAGGCTCCATGTGTTGCATGCTGAAGGGGACACTGGCAGCATTGTGACTCTGCTCCAGGCAGCGTAGATACCTGGGAAAGTGTGTCTGAGAGCATGTGGGTGCATTTTGGGGTGCTTCAGTTATGGGGCTGGTCTGCTGAGCTTCTAGTAACATATGACTGAAGATTTCTAAACCCATCCAGCAGAAACAAGAAGTACAAAACACCCTCTGGTTCCCTGCAGCATTCCTAACTAAATTTTTTTTCCATAAACCTATGATTTTTAGGTGGTTGCATAAAGTCCTATAGAGTGAGATCAGTGTTCTGTGTATATTTTTTTCTGTTTGGGGAAAAAATTCCAGTCACCATGATCAGTGAAGAAAGGATGACATTTGAACCAAAAGATCTCAAAGCCAGGAGTCAGTTAAAAAGTATTTGCCTTTCATTTTTTTAGTCCAAGGCCAAGGTCATCATATTTAAATGACTGTTAATAACAGTTCTGATTTGGGCCTGTAACATATTTATTGATGCGTGGTGGTTGTTTATAAATCCTAAGAGAAATATTTTTGTGATTTAAAAATGAAATAGAAATATGACAGATGTTTTCAAAAAATATTTGAAAACCTTCCTGTGGTATCAAAATGACATGTACAGAACATAAGGACATGATTTGATTTTTTTAATGTTTGGTTATCTGAATGTCCAAGTAAATAAACAGCCTAAATAACATAGGGACTATTTCTTTGTTCTCAAATTGCTCTATCTGATAATCTCAGGCAGTATAAATAACTAAGGAAAGGTTTTATTATGTAATACTACACAGCAATATAGTGTTGCTGGTTCTTTGGGACAGTGAGTCTCTCTCCATGGTCCCCAGAACATTTTGGCTACTACTATAAACTTATTACCATCTATTTCTCTGTTGTAGAGTTTTCTTACAGTATCCATAAAACCCAAGCACCTGGTACTAGAACATCTCATTTATACAGCAATTTCCATCCCTCAGCGTATGAATTTTTACGTGTATGTCTGCATGTGCTCCAGATAGTTTACATTTGTCATGTATGTATCTGTGAAAACCAACATGCATGTTTATTAACAAATAATGGTTTTCAATAAAAAACTAAAAATAGAATAATAATAACTTTTAAGGATTAAAAAAAATAATCTGGTTTATCAGCTTGAAAATGAATGACGAGCATTTCCTTAATATGTTAATTAATCGCAGTTGACAAAAAGTAGGATACTTCACTCCTCTTTTCGTGTTGCTAATTCCATCCCTCCCTCCCTCTCTTTCACTCTTTCCCCTCAATTAAACGTATGAGAGTATCCCTCCCCTTTTAGAAAGAAGCTTTTAGATTAATCATATTATCTTAAGGTTCCAAATCTCAATGCCTGCGTGACCTTTCTTCCGTTAGAATCCATTATCTTAAACTATCACAATAATCCTGGCTTTAGGGAGGGAGAGCGGGAAGCAGGAATCAAACCTAATAGATGGCAAATAAGATTAATCTATGATCTAAGTGCCGATTACACTTGGCCCTGCCCTTGAACACCCAGGTGTAACCTTGAAATTCGCATCCGCTAAGACACCGCAATTGGATTGTGGGTCCCGAAGGGTTGGAAGGGGCAGCTGGCCAAACTTTACCCGTTATTCCCCAGTGAGACATGAGCTGTCTCAGTCTGTAAGCTCTCTTACTTGTGGAATTTGGCAGCGGCACAGCTGAATGTTTGTTTTGGGATATTTAGCATTTTTTCAGATAAAACAGTTATTTTCAGGTCCTTAATTTTTGTTTGTCAGAAGCAAGCAGCCAGGGAATGGGTGAACTTTTACCTGGACCTCACAAGAGGAGAACGCTCTCTTTTCAAAATCTGATAACTCTGCAGAAGAAAACAGAGATATTTTCTTTCTTTATAGGCTGACCTATGGACCCTGCCAAAAAAAATGTTCCATGTGAACTTGAGTTTGCAAGGCCCTTGTTTTCAGTCCCAAATACTCTGTGTTCTGAGAAAGGACATCTGTGATAAGATGGAAATTGGCACTGGTAACTCATGTAGAAGCATGCTCAGAGAGGCAGACCCAGAGGTAATTTTTCATCAAAGAACTTTTTAAAGCCATTATTAAAAGTAGCATAAATTTCCTCCATTGCTGGCAGCTTCAACAAGCAGGACAGGATTGATTTGGACATCCCAGATTTTTTTTTTTTCCTATTCATATGTAAGGCCAGATTCTCAGCTGGGCTAAAACAGTGAGAGTTTGCTGCCTTGCTTGAACCTTGCCTGCGAGTTGTTGGTCAGAATTGGTGGTGGTGTTCAACTAAAGCCATCTACCCTCCATCAGCCCCATTTGGAGACAACAGCTGAATGCTGTTTGTACCTATTCTGATGCAATAATAGCCTGTTGGGACAAAATAGAAGGAAAGTATGCTGTAGAAAATGTCAGACTACACATGAGGAACATTTTTTTTTTACAGTGAGAGTGGTAAAATACTGGCCTAGGTTGCCCAGGGAGGCAGTGGATGCCCTGTTCCTGGACACATCCCAAGACAGGCTGGATGGGGCTCTGAGCAACCTGATCTGGGTGAAGATGTCCCAGCTCATGACAGGGGTTTGACAGGATGAGCTTTGAAAGTCCCTTCCAACCCAAACTATTTTAAGTTTCTATGAATGTGAAACACATCTGGCAGCCGGCTGCAAAGCAGTCCTTCGGTAATCTCAAAATTGTAGGGGAGAGGAAGAAGAAACAGAAAAATAGAGGCAACATCTGATGGATAACAGTCACCACACTGGCATCCTTGCAGGGTCAGAGGCTGTCTGAGGGGTGAAATACCTGCAGCCCCCAACAGCAAACCCCTCTGGAGGGCTGAGAGGGTCCTGGTCTGCCAGGCTCTGCCCATCTCTGACAGCCATGTTTTAGGAGACAGAAAGGATGTGATTCCCTTCAGGGAACTGCCACACACAGGTGGCTGTTGTTTTGCTGCCCCTTCACTCTCTTATCCAGCTGATGAGTGTTGGCTCTCACAGGTGTTTTAAAATCTTTGTTCAGCTCCCACTGCTGCAGGGACAGTATATAAACAGCTCATGGCAGAAAGTTTGTCACCAGTTTCCTGG
Source organism: Nesoenas mayeri (assembly GCF_963082525.1). Classification (NCBI taxonomy): domain Eukaryota; kingdom Metazoa; phylum Chordata; class Aves; order Columbiformes; family Columbidae; genus Nesoenas; species Nesoenas mayeri. The sequence goes on along the minus strand of NC_137563.1, from coordinate 7,908,523 downwards.
CGGGACTTGTGGATGCTGTGTAGGTATGTAAATAAAACAGGAGATAACCTGACCCCACTTTTATTTAATTTAAAGAGAAATCAATGCAGTGGAGGTGAGGAAGTTACAAAATGGACTGGTCAAGTGGACTTTGATCAAAAAGTAAATCTGCTCACACAAGTATTGATTAGCAACATTGTTTCTCCCTCAATTATCTTTGTGAGTACATGAATACAGTGTTAAAACTCTCTGTGGTCCTGGAATTGTGATATTTTAGAAGTTTTGTAGTGTCATGCAATGATGGAATCTTAATCTCTCCAGTTCAATGATCAATAGAAATATGAATCTGATATTAGATTTCTACTAATTCTACAAGAAGCCTCATAACGATTTTAATTTGCTGGGCATGTCTCCTAAAGATCCTATGGGCTTAACTCCCAGCTTTAAACTGCGCTTCAGTAAACCTGGGGAAAGTGAAGAGCTGGATACTCTCCCATGCCTGGCAGCTGATCTGGGCTGCAAACATCCGTGAACTGGGATACTCTGGGACATGGGGTGCAAGGCAGAACTTGCAGCTGCATTTGAGGACGATGATGATGGGAAGCTGGGAGGATGCTCAGGAGGTGTGATGACACCCAGAGCCAACCAGAACACATAAACTCTGTGTCTTCCGTCCAGAGAGGGTTAACTCACACTTGCAGCAGGCAGCCTCATGCCATTAAGTCAGGGAGAGTAATGAAATTTCATTTAATTTGTCAGGAAGAAAGTGCTAATGTTAAAAGGCATTTAATAAAAAGGGGGAGATTCTTTGAAAGGAAGCCTTTAAGTAATTACTTCAAGTGTCTTAGGCCTACTCACCAGAATATTTACATTAGTGTCTCCTAGCGCCAAAGTGTAATTAAATTAGTGCAGCATTTACATTCCATCTTGTTGGTTTTTTTGGTGGTGTTTTTTTTTTTTTTTTTTTTAAGAAGTGTGATTTTATTAACAATTCTCAAGAAAAGAAAAGCAAGCCTTGATCTAATCAAATGAGGTGTTAGTATTTTTTTAATGTTCGCACTGAGAAAAATACAGAGTAAACTGTCTTGGAGAAGGTGGGGAGAGGGGGGAAAGAAAACTTCATGTCAGTTTTGGGTTTCTGACCTGGGACTGGTGTACAGACGAGAGTTTCCTGGTAGAGCTCATAGTGTAAGTCTGGCTGTCTTCACAAAACACAGTATAAGTCTGGCTGTCCTCACAAACCACGGACATGCGCATGTGGGAAGGAGATGGAGAGGCAGCGTAGATGATATCAGATGGAAGAAACAAAGGATAGGCCTGGAGGTTGCTGATGTCATGGATGTGAACAGAGCTCAACATCAGGGGACAGCAAGCTGCAAAATACTAAAAAATCTGTTTTGACTATTTTGCTACTCAAACGTTGTGTTTTGTTTTGTTTTAAATACATATGTAATAGTCTTCTAGGGGAGGAAAATTTTTCCACCTTGAACTAAAGGGAATATTTTTCGATTTTGCTTAGCTTCATTGTAAAAGTGGTATTGTAAAAAGAGATTTAAGAAAAGACAATAGAAACTCACTAGAGATAAAACACATTCGGGCAAAGCATCTTTCTGTGACAAAGTTGGCTCAGTTTGTTACACACAGTCACAGAATTAGTAGTGCTGATACCAAAGGTCACTGGAGCTATATACCAAAAAAAGCAAAACTTATGGAATATTTTTTCTAACAAAACTAAACTAAACAAAAACTAAGCTATAATTTTGCAAATGTTGAAATACTTTGGTAAAAGATGGGTAATTGCATTAAAAACTTACCTCGGGAGTTAGCTATTACATATTACTTTGGACAAAATGAGAGAAAGGTGTTTCCATCACAGAAACTAATAACTAATATCTTCTAGTTGCTAGACTCAGCTGGTACTCTATGGGGGACCGAAACTCAAGTCCTCAAAAGAAATTAAGCAAAATAGACCTCTAAATTTGACTCTGTTTTGTCATTGTCTAGAGAGAGGTCGCTGGACTGTTTTTATTGCATGTGAAACTTTGCTAGGTAGAAATGTATTTTGAGTGTTGATGAATACAAAGAAAGAGAAACGTTCTCCAGAGTTGCATCGAAACAGTATCTATAGCTATATAAACACTAAAGCCATCAGAACTCCTGTACGGCTTTCACCCAGGATACAGGGTGATATGGTTTTGCCTGGGATATAAGAGTCCCAGATTCAGATTTCTGCTGTGTCTATATATTAGTAGGAACTTTAACCAAGGTCTGCAACAAAATATATAAAGAAAGTGACTAAAAAGTAAGCTTTTCTTCCTTTGCTTGTATTCGTCTAGTTCTGTATCTTATAAATGCTCTGCATGGGTATGAAGAACAGATTCTAAAACACTAGGTGAAAGCTCTAAAAAATCATTTAAGTGTGAATGTTCACCAATATAGAGAGTTTCAGTTTCCTTCACTAGTGATAGTTTCACCATGCCTAGTTTTTCTGTGACTCTGATAGATGTTCTAGCAGGAACAAGTCTCACTACACTGAAAAATTAGCATGCACAGTGATTAAAAGCTTTCTCTAACCCTGTATTTAAAGTATTTTCTGAAAAGAAGGAAAAAAACCCAACTTTATGGCTAAGGAAAAGCCTTTGCTTTTGCTGCTACCTCTCTAAGCATCTGCAGTCAGGGTGGCTGGGATTTGGTGCTAAATCAAAGGATTTTGCAGGATAACAATAGCTGAGCTACTGGTAGGGGAAGAGCAAGCATGTGTAACGCCATCCTAGATGCAATGGTTTCCTCTTCCCGTGGCACAGTGGATTCAAAGGCAATCTAAAAACTCAAAGATCCTAGAAAAATATCTGAGCTAGGGGAAACTGTCCAGCACATCAATGACAGGCTGACACTTTCAGAAGGAAAAGAGGAAAAAACTGTAAAAGCAATGGACTCTGCTTCTTCCTGCCAGGGCTGTGATGTTGTTTACAACTTTGTAAGTTCTCTTGTTTGTATCTGCCCAATTCAAAGTGGCTTTTCTATTTTTTCCGGTGCTCCACAGTCTTCACACCCTTTGAAGGAGAACTGACTAAAGGTTGTGTTTTGAAGTTGTTGTTTGAGTCACAACAAATGCTTTGCAGCCTCCCAAAGAGACTCTGACAGAGGCCAGGCCTGGTTGGAACAACCTGGATGGCCCTGCTGTGGTCAAGGGAGGACCTGGATGGGTTGAACTTGTTGTTCACTCAGGAGTCAAGATATTTAATAACAATACAGTTAAGAGGAGGGAAAGGAATTGAAAAGCACTGGTGCATAAAGACGTCCTGAGCCATGGAGATGGGTGATGTTTCAGGCTGCTTCATGTGTCCCATTGGGTCTTTATTAAATTTAATCTGTGGGTAATCACAGCATTCCACTAAACCACATCTTTCTTGTTCATACCTTCAAGGACATCAAACCCATCACTACATCTCACAACTAATTTTCAAATAATTTAAAGACTGGCAACACATGTTTTATTTTATTCAATTTTTGTCTCACAAGGTATTAAGTTTGTGAGTATAGAGCTTTATTTGTGAACTAGCAAGGAAAAACCTGTGGTGAGACATGCTGCGATTGCCATGGTGTGTCTGTACTGTTCATCAGACCTGGTGCTATCAACAGCTTCTCTGCCAAAGAATCTAGTGTCTATTTTCATGGGGTCGAGATTGAGCTCCTGGTGTTTTCGGCAGGTACGAGCATTTCACGCTGCAGCTGTTTCCATCATACATTTGTGAGGGAGATGAGGTTCAGAACAAGCAGCACGCTATTCCTGATTAGGGCAAAAATAAATCAAGTCTGTGAAAGGGCTCTACGATCTGGAGAAAATGGAACTTGCTGAATGTTGAAAACTTTTGAAAAGCTGCACTTTTCCTCTTGGTGCCTGAGCGGGAGCTAATCTCTTTCAAAGATCTGGTCTTGTCTCTTAAAAACACATTTTTTTATGGTAGAACAGCTGTTGTTGCTTCTGTTGTGATGATCTGGGTGAAAAGTTTGGTAACAGAGAAGGAGGCTTTAAAAAAAGCAAAAGGCAAAAAAACTTAAAAAAAAAATCCTCCCCAAACCCACCCACTGAAAAAAACCCTTCTGCTCTGGCCTTCCAGAGACATAAACTTCTAGTGCTTTTTAATGCAATTAAAACAAATGCTGACGTTATTTATAGCTAAATTACTGGCAAGAAAAACAACTAATGACCAAACCCCACATTTGTACCATTTAAAAAAAAAAAAAAAAAAAAAAGAAAAAAAGAAAGACAATCCTAAAGGGAATGATCTGTAAGGATGTGGTTAAACCTATTTATACCCTGGGTTCTATTTGTTTTACAGCCAGTGGTGCACGAACAACATGAAAGGTTATCTTTGACAAGGTTTTAGCTATTATTTTCTTCCAGTGAAATGGTATTTCTTGAGAAAAAAAGGTCTTCAGAACAAAATAACAATAAATCCTGATTTAGATACATAAAGCTGCCATCGATATCACATAATATCAGTGTTCTTTCTCACTCGATACAGGCGTTTTTAAGATAAATGGTAAAACTGAACTGGAAATCCATCTGGCCAGCTGCCTGATCTAATGAATAACCCCACTTTGGCTCCTGCAATGTAAGCAGAAAGAGTTCTCTCCCGGCCGCTTTCGTCTGTCATGAATCTACAAGACAGCCGACATAATATCTGGGCGACAACAGCGTGCTAACAGTGCAGTGACTTCCATTTTCTTTGCTTTCTATTGATTTTCACTTAATAACTGGCGAAATACTAAACGTCCGCCCTGAGTACCTAATAAATCCTGCCTGAGCTTTTTATTGAGGAGAATTTAATAAAAACAACCATTGCGGCTGAGGGATTTTTCTTCTGGACGGAACACGGTGAGGGGTGGGTGGTGTGTGTGTGGATGGGGGGAGAGATATTTGAATTTTCTAGTTTTGTTTTTGTAAGATTTTTCCCCTTTCCCTTCTCCTCATTGCCCTCAAGAGGATCCAGTGTCATTTCTTTCAAAGGGACCCAGTTACTTCGCTTTGTGTTTGTTTTCTCCTTTTCCAGAAATGGCTACTTCGTGCATGTATTGTTACAAGACGGAGAAGAAGGGCATTTGCAGAAGGAAGGCATTTCCATTACGTCCATCCAACCCACCCGCACTTACTTCTTCAATCTGATTTCAATTTTGTTAATTGTTATGAAGGCTTCCTAATTGCCAAGCACGGGGGCTGTCAGAATCCTACAGTAACACGCTTTTTATTGTCCCATTTTACAGCTATTTTATGTTTGACACTTGACATGCAGGCGTGAAGATCCCCTGTCGGATTGGTTGGCTACTGTAACAAAATGGCATTTTTAAGTTATACGAAGTGTTAAATCTGCATCCAGTTAGAAACAAAACAAAACAAAACCCAGTGGTTTATAAGTTGACAATTAATCCTAATTGTTAGCTTGGGAAAAAAAGAAACACTGGAAAAATGAAAGTAAAAGGCCAAATCCCTTCTTTCTCCAGCTGTCCAGCAAGTGCATGTGTGTATATATATGTTGATACATATATTACATAGAGCTTTCTGACCTTAGATGAATCAGGAGAGACCAGGACACCGTTCCTAAGCACAACATATTATTTTCTTCTGCATAACCTCCTGGAACGGCTCACTTTCTTTGCCAATAAACTCGACAGAGTTCCTATTATACAAAGCTGCTCTTTTAAAGCATTTGACAGTTTTTATTTTAATTGACACAGAGGCAGTTTCAAAGTCATTGGGTTTAATGAACAATCATCTTAGCATTTGCCTGCTCAAATCCTCTTATTCCCAGCAGTTCACAGTAAAGTTTATTCTAACGGTTGAAATTAAAAAAGAAGAGAGAGGCAAGGAGAAATGTTGAGGAGCTTATATAAAAATCTGTGAATCTCAAGTTTTGTGCAGTGCTGTTATGAAAACTACTCAGCCATGCAAAGCAATAAGAGGTTTAATTACTCATTGGTAGTCCCTCTGCTCCTCCTGATGTGGTGTGTGGTGTTGTGGAGGCCTGGGAGAGATAATTGAGGCATATGGGTGGAGTATGGCACTGTTGTGGCAGCTCAGCTGTTTTTTTTTTCTCTTATTTTTGTGTGTGCCACTCCTGAAGGCTCAACAGTTCAGCGTGGAGATGGCTTCAGCAGATGACCCTGATCTGAAGCATGTAAGGACCTTGCAAGGGAAGAAGACATCTCATGGTGCTCTGGCAAATCCAGTCTGACTCGTAAGAATGAAACCTCTGAACCTCTGAAAAACTATTTTCAGGTTTGGCTTAATCTATCCCATCTAAGCATTAGTGGGCTCATGTGGCCAAGGATTTAATGGCTCATAATAGGCGTAACACCAGTGACAGCTATGGGCTTTCTCTTCTGCTGGATATCACGGGGTGAAGAGAAGGACACGATTACTGAACCTGAACAAAACCTGGACCCTTAAGACCACGTGGGGGGAATATTCAAACCCAGGAATTGTCAAACTTATTTATCATTTATTGTCCATTTTAAGGCAGGCTAATTCATTAACCACCTTTTTCTCATAACTTCATGTGGCAACTCCATGAGAATAAGAAAGTACTAAAAGCTTCTCTTCTGGTTTATTCTATATGTTAATGACATTCAGCAGCTGGAAGTAAAATCGACCTTCCATCAGGGTGTGATCAAATTGTTCCCCATAACTGGCCAGACAGTAGTTTGTATATTACCTGTCATTAGATCTTGGAAACCTCGTTCCTAAACTAAATTTTTTTTTTACAGTTTTTACCAAATGGATAAAACAAGAAGAAATTTTATCACTATCTAAATGCAGTAATAGAGTGACAGGACATATTTGCATTCTGAATAGATTAGCTGGTCTTTTAAATATTTATTTGTGTCTATTTTCAAAGTCCCTGATCCTCTGAAATTTTCCAAACACTTCTGATTTGACAGACTGGGAAATGTCTGCAACTCAAATTATACTTGAAAAGATAAACAGAAATGATTTGACAAGTTAAAAATTAACAGCAAGTTCTATACCTATCAAGATTTTGTAAGCAGCAGTTCATAATTCATGATACTTCACTCTAAAGTTCATGTAAATCCTGTATGTGCAGGATCCTTTAATTGGTAAGCATAAAGGTGTATTGCTATTCACCTAATGTATTCTATTGCTCAACAAAAGGTTGTTGTAGTGAGCTCTGATTGTGACAAATGATTTACTATTAGGAACATTCTGTAATTATTGTTCGGTGGTACCACAGACCGATACATCATTAACATGATAGACGACCTTTTATATCAGCAAAAATAACTAAATTAATAAAAATGGCTTCATTCCAAACACTGTCAGAAAGCCAATACTCGAAACAATCAAGTATCAGTGATACCTGAAAAGACCAGAGTTATATTTTTGTTAAGCAAATCTTATTGTTTGTGTTATAACACTGACGTGATGTAGAATAGAGGGCCGGATTTTCAGCTGCTGTGAATCAATGATCTAATTAATTCTATTTATGTAGAGACACACCACTCCACATCTGTTAAGGGTGTGATATGTAGGATTTTATTGTTGTGCTAAAAGTAGGACTGCAAATGAAAGATCAAAAAACTTTTGTTTTTCTTTTCAGAAATTCTGGGAACTAATGGAAGTGTACTCTGACACATGGTTCTTCAAGCAGATTCTGTTCCTGATTACATCCACTCAACTCTGGTGTGACTGTCCTGAATGACATACATCCTGCAAATTTATATCTCTGTTGTTTGAGTTTGGATAGGCCAGAATCCCATCCTTTAGCCATTGAAGTTAGGAATTTAGAAAACTACATGAAGAATAGATTTTTTTTTTTTTTTCTAGCTCAAGATCACGGATTCTTTGTTAGCCACTATGCCCTATTCACTTTTAAAGTTTTTTTTCAAATACTTGTCAGAAGATTGCAGTTTCTGATGGAAAATCATTCTGGAGACAGTGTTGCTTTGTAGAATACAAATAACTTTGGGGCGATGCCATTTGCTGTCTCCGTTTAAATCCCTATCAAGTGCAGATACCTATCTTTTGGGAAGTGGTGTGCGCCTCCCAGGTTACCTCCCTGCGTCCACCAAGGAGCCAGCAGGGAGTGACAAACGCAGGTACAACTGCTTGTGTTAGAGATAGTGGCTGCAGGCACTTCTACTTATGAATTTATTCCATGTCTTCATTTCTTATGTCCCCCATTCTCTCTGTACCCTTTGGTATGGGACAGTCCCCATGTGACAAAGGCAGGAGGAAAAGTCATGTTGAGACTGCTGCAGGAGCCATCCCTGCAGAAAGCCATGACCACAGCTGAATGTACGACACTGGACTATTCCTCTATTTTTTTTGTTGTTTCATTCAGAACCCTCTTATATCCATCCTCTCATTCCATCTCTTCTTCCTCCTTTTGTCATTCCAGCAAGTTGTTAATTTCCAAGGTAAGCCACAAAAAATATTAAATATGCGTTCTGAACACTCGTCCAATGTTCGGTGTCAGATCTGTCTCTTTTTGTTTGTTTGTTTCCTGGTCTTCCTCAAGTGTAAGTTCCTTCATGAGGGTCCATTCTGTGTATAGATGTTTCACATCTGGCTTTCTCAGTTGTCTGTGTAGATATTACAATGGTAAACATGGCAAACAAATATTAGGTGGCTGAATCACAAAATATTGCATGATACCTGGCTTGGTTTGCTTCACCATAATAAATTCTCGGGGTGTTTTTCCAGCGACATATACTGAAAAAAAAAGGCCAAAAAATAAAACTAATGTACAGGTCATTGTCTTGTAATAAGCAAGGAACAAGATTTTGGGACTTCATTCCTTCAGCAGCTGTGTTACTAACTCACTGTGTAACCTTCAGCAAATCCCTTTATTGCACCTCTGTAAAATATTGGTAATGAATTTACGTTTTGTAAAGTGCTGGGAGATCCACAGATGAAAAGCACTATATAAGCTAAGTGTTATTAATGTGATTCACTCAGTGAAATGAAATCTCTGTTGAGCAAAATACTGTTCTGTAAAATTTATATTTAAAGTTACATATTTCACAGCACCAAGAGAATGAAGGTTGTGTCACTGTTTCCAACATATAAACTATATTTAGCAATTTATTCCTTGGCTTCTCTCTAAGTAAAAGAAAACAGCTTGATGCTTAAAAATAACATTTTGTAGGCTTGATGTTCACAATTTGGACTGGAATATTTTTTAAACAATTATTTAGAAAGAATGAAAAATCTCTTGCTGCTCATATAAATTTTAATTCTTGCATGGGGCATATGTATGAAGATCAGCCATTTATCTTGAGTAGTTATTTCAATTTCATATGAACATTGCTATAGAAAAATGTTTCTGATGTCCACCATTTTTGTATTTTCTTTTAATGCATAGCTTGCCTTTTACTGTTGCATCCTGTGAAATAGTGGGGCAGTGTTTGAATACTGGACAGTTCAGTTTTGTAGCAAACCTCTCTATTTTTACTGTTGTTATGGGCTAATTTGCAAAAGGTTATACAAACCGTATAAATGTAGGAAAGTATATTTACTCTTAAAAACCATTTGATTTTATTAACTGATACGACCTGTGACATCTTCAAGAAAATTTTTTCAAACATCTGAGTTTAAACCCCAATTTTTTATTTTTTTTTTTTTTTAAAGAAAGAGAATATTCATTCCTGATATTCTCCCATAATTCATTTTCAAACATCTTTTTGTACAAAAAGCTTTTGGTTCACAGTGACTCCTGCCAGGAATACATCCCAGCTTTTTGTCTTGAATCAATTAATCAATTATCACTATTACTGGAGCCCAGGGAAGGAAGAAAAAGCTTTTACAGAACTTTACCAGAGGATGTAACTAGTCAAGAAGAGATTAATCTGGATTCCATCTTAGGTGAAATGTTGGTATGTTTCTGATAAGAAAACAAAAAATCTGTTTAAGGACTATGCACAGGATTCTGTCAATTGTTTCCTTGGCTCTTACTTGTTATCACCATACCAAGAGACACTAGAAATGGACTTGAAAGTTCCCTCTTATGAGGAGGTCAGACTAGATGGACACCTTTTTTCTAGTTCTGGCATCTGGAGTGCAACTCTAAGCTCCTACCATCTGACCTTTTTTTTATGTTCCCTCCATGAGATATGAGTTATTATCCATAGAAATCTGTTTGACCTACTATCATATTCAGATTCCTTTTGAGGAGCTTGAAGAAGCACTGAAGCACTTACCCAGCTATTTTCTTCACTTGCTATACAAGACTCAGGTCCTGATGGATACGATGCCCTAACTTATTGCGAATGCCTAGCCACTAGACATTAGCTTCACAAAAAGTCTGGAGGCTACAGTTAACCTGGAAAAACAGATCTCTGAACTGGAAATAGAACCTACAGCAAAATGTAAATGCAAACCCAACTGATTGAGGAGGTGAAGCAATGTTTTGTAAAGAAAAGCATGCAACAGCTCCTGGAGCCATGGCCCTGTTTATAGCAGAGAGATGAAGGTGCTACCATGAACTTTATTTGTAGCAAGGTCTGTAGCTGCTTTTAATTCCAATATAATATAATAATAAAATTAGGCAGATATCAGACTATTTCTCACCTCCAGCAACCAAAAGAAAAGGCAAGCTTTGCTCCTTGTGCATTTCCTTGGCACACTACAGGGAGATATTAAGTAAATCTTATGAATTGTTTGAATTGTTTCTATTCATTGAAGAGGTCCTCGTTTCCCATATTTTAGACTCAAAGAGATATTCTTTGACCAGTTCTTCTAGATCAAGGCTAGACTTCTTCCTAGCAGTCAGAAGTGACTCTTTGAAATTGTTTTCAAAGCCAAATGCTGGCTGGAACTATTTTAGGCCTTGCCTTTACTACCTTGGCCCTATCTGAAAGGAAGAAGTTTGCCCTTGAAAGAGAGTTAAACTGCTATGATTCACCGACTTGGAAGAATTGCAGGATGCTGACTGCCTGAAGTGGTGCCTCCCACTGGACCAGTGCAAGTTTCCTTCCTTCTTGTCTGACCAAGCCATTAAGAAGTTAGTTAATTCCCTGAAGGTTACTTCCAAGGAATCTCCAAAAAGGAAATACCCAGCCCTGGAAAGGTAATTTACCTAGACAGGATTTGAAATGCAAGGTTCTCAAGTGAGAGAGAAAGTTCTATATCCCATGTGGCTATGGGAATGCAACTTCACAGGCTTTTCATCCCAACTGCTGATGTTCTACTGGGAGGTGTCCTACAAAATCCAAAGTACTTGGAGATCCATATTTTATCACATCCTGCCTATTGTAGCCAGAAATGTAGCATATCAGCGTTCTTGGAGAAAACGTGGCAGAGCAGCATCCTCAATTTGAGAAGGGTTTGAATACTCATCCGGGTGTGATGTCTCCTGAACAACTATTTTTGACATGGTGGAGACACAAGTGGGAGGAAATGCCAGTTATCTGTCTTTAGGGACTCACTGTAACTTGTTTCCTTTGTTCTTAAGGAGCAGATCCCCAGCTGGTGTGAAATGGCATTTCAGAAGAGCTACTCTTGTGAGAAAAAAGTCTTAATTCCTGCTGCACTGCTGGAGCCGTTCACTAAGAAACCAGTCTCAGGCCAAAGTATATTGTACTCTACCCAAACACAGCGATGCTCTTTGAAATGAAACGGGCTGGTAGACTGAGGAAATCTCACACAAAATCTACTTTTTAGGCTGAGAAATACACTTCACAGGACTTCCAGCTAGTTAAAAAAAAATTTATGAGATTTTTATTGTTGTTCCTTCTATGTTTTCAAAGTCCAGTTTACTCCCGAGGAAAAAGCACTGGAAAGGAACTTGTAAGGGATTGCGGTGACTGCATGGAAATGGGTAAAAGTGACTTGAGATCACTGGAGCAGTTTCTTGGAAGAAGGAGTGTCCTCGCCCCTGTGTTCTTGGCTTCCTGGGCACTTTTTTTAGAAACAAATAATGGCTGTAAGAAGACACAGCACTGAAAATAACAGACTGGTCTGAGAGCACCAACCCCTTATGCAAATGAGAAAAGCTTTTAGTAGATAAGAAATGAACAGAGTTTTAATCCTTAATCAATCTAGATTTGCCCTGTAGGAAGACTGCATTTTAAAATATGCTTCTTCCTACTACTTCTCTCCTTCCCCACCTTCTCTGATTAACAATCCAGGCAAAAATGCAGAAGATATCTTCATCAAAAACAACAATAACAAGAAAAGCCCACCAAACAAACCCCACACAAACAAAAAAAAACCCCGGTGTCTCCAGAACATCAGTATATCAGAAAACCCTGACAACTGTGTGAGCATATTTTCAACACCTGTTCAGCACTTAGCCAGATGCATCTTTATTTCAAGGTTTGTGAGTACTTACCTGTTTGTTTGATATATAGTGTTTAAATCTGAAAAAAAAGATGCAGCGGGGGGAATTTGTGAAAGTCCCTTATCACAATTCCTCTTTTGAATCCTGAAATTGAAACTCTTTGGATCAGATGGACAAGTTTTGTCCTTTCCTGTCTTGTTTGTGTGCCTCTCTCCAGCTCTGTGCCTCAGTTTCCCCTTCCATAAAAAGTGCTTCTGGTTCGGATTTTGAAATTTACTGTGATCTACTGATGCAGAGTGGTGCAATTCCCAAGGAAAGGAATGCCCTTCTCCATTATGGCCAAGCTGGATAGTAATTGCAATGAGGATGTGACTGCTTGGATGGGGAGAAAGGACAACTTCTTCCTTTGGGCTGGCCACTGGGATTTCATCTTTTAAACGATTCTCATGACTCAAGGCTATTTAATATACAAAAGTTTAAACGGACTGTTCCTTCCTTGTGTGCAGCTCCGATATGGATACATAAAGGCATCAGAGTTTTGTCGAGCCTGAAATACACTTTTCTCAGAACTTTATTTTTTGATGTTAAAGATATAGCTGTCTCTTGCAGCACAACAGGTCTCAGACTTTCACAGCTCCAAGACATAGATGTCTGATTACTTAAGCTCTATTTGAAATTAAATTCCAGCCTCAGGGGCATTTTGATAATAAATTCATTTAGGGAAGAATTTTCTTTCACAGACACAAACATCCTCTACAGCCATGCTCTGTGCCAGTATATCCACAGAGAAAATTTTAGGGTACTTTCCCCAGGTTTCTTCTTCCTGTATTCTTTTCCATGGTTTGACTCCCTGACTCACCACTTCTTTTCACAGGTACTACCCTCCTGCACTTGACTTAGCTTTATTGCACTTCCAAGTTGTCCTCAAGCTAAGCACATCTACATCACTACTTAAATCTGCCTTTGAGGATGCCACCACCCTGCCAACACATCTGAGTTTCCTTTGGCCTCCTAGTCCTGTCTTGTATTCATAGCAGAGTCACCCTGATGACTGTTTCTTGTCCTCAGATTCCTTCGTATTTTGGGGAAAGAGAGAGAGAGGAATTAGCAATCAAGCTGGATGTGGAGTGGATGCTGGTTGGATCCACATGCTCCAAGACTACCAGCCAAACAAGCTCCGGGCATAAAGAGCATCCCAGAATGGGGACCAGGAGGGTGAAGGAGACCTTGTGGGTGGGTGGTGGAGTTAGGCTGAGCCCTGACCCCAAGCTGGTACTTGGTATGTGTGAAAGGAGAGGGAATTTCCCAAGCAGTAGTGGTTTTGCTTCCTCAAAGAGAGGAAGGTAAATAGAGTCTTAAAAATGTGGCTGGGAGAAGTGAATAGCTTTCTGCCTGCTTTGGTTTCCCCCAGGAATCATTTCTGATCCTGTATTTTTGTCTCTAACAAATTTAGACCATATTTTCCTGTTGCTGTATTTCAGCCTTCATTTGATAACAGGCTACAGTACCTTATAACTGATCAAAATGAATGTTGAATTCCCAAGGATTTTACTGAGGCTGCTGTATCTAACACTTAGAAAACCACTTTGAAAAGAGGACTGAGGATTATTATTCCTATTTTATGGATACAGACATCAAGACAAAAGATTGTCTTGCACGTATTTCTTATCCATAGGAAACCAAGGAGGAAGGTGGAAATCTCAAGATAAAGAATATTCCAGCAAATTTGCAGACTGCTTCGAGCAAAAAGATAAGCACTTCATCTTCTGTGTTTTGCCTCACCTTGATTTCTACTTTTTCTCTCATACTAACCCCAGCTAGGAAGAGGGAAAAGAGAGAGAACATTGATGAAGGACTTGCGGGAGTTCTGCTTGTAGCCAAATTCTGCTATCAGCCACTTCTTGGGAAATCTTGCTTACAGGGACTGGATTTTAGGACTGCATTTGCATTCAATGATAATGATTTTCTTTTAGTCCAGCTGAGATAACTGCAAAGATAGTGCCCAGCTGCAACTCTGTCAAAGGGGGAGTGCAAAATAGATTACACTTCTAAGGTGAGTGGAGCAGTGGGAAGGCAAAATGCTCAAGAAAAATTCACGCTGTTAGAGCCACAACAAGGACTCTCGATTATATGCAGGTTAAAACAACTCCTTGGCTATGCCTTGTCTCTAACATTATTATCATTTCCAAGTGGGGCACTTTAAAAAAAAAAAAAAGGTAAAGCTTTAAAAAAATAGCCTGGATCTTTAGATAGAATTGAATGTTCTGTGACTTTAAATGAAAGCTCCACTGTTGTTGGGCAAATAAATTTAAACCACTTAACATGGCAGAGAAGGTCAGGCAAGCTTATTATAGTGATCATAGCGTTACAGCTATTGCGATTGACCGCTGCTCTTTGGAATCACCAATAATCAGAGGCCGCAAGCTGTGTTTGCAGAGAAAGGTCATCATTCATTTTTTTCAAAGCATTAATATCTTTTGTTTGTTTGGCTCAACATGAAACAGGAATCGATAGAGGTAATTCACAGAGCAATTAGCCCCTCATCTGTCAAACGGTGTCTGGGTGTATTTAACAAAAAGACCTTTGGAAAGGTTTAAAAAGGAGGAAAGTGCCTGTACAATCAACAATTTATATTTTCTACATGACACATTGTGTATGTATCTGTGAAGAGAAGGGACCTTGGGATTAAAAAAATATACATAAAACATGCTGTAAATCTGTGCTCAGACTTTAAAAACCCACAGTGAGACAAACTGTTAACTGACTTGGAAAAGTTTTCCATGCTGTTCTTAGTGAAGATAAAAATTTTCTATCTGAGGCTCAGGGAAAAAGTTAGACAGCTGTTCAAAAACTTGTCAGATTAATTACATGAAAGGGAATTGGGCATCATAGAAAACATAAGAGGGCAGAGACAGAGGCAAAAGGTCCCTTGTAGCTTGTAGCCCTGCTCCTACAGTTTAGGGTACTGTGAGTCCTTTTACCCCCACAAGAGGTTTTTTCTTTATGGGGATACTTAGGACACCTAAGGAAAACTGAGGAAAAGTGTAGAAATCAGAACATAAGTTATTGCTCTGTTACACTTATGAAATCAGAACATAAGCACTGGTGAACTCTAAAATTTGAGAGACTAAACTGGGAGGATAAAACTACAGTAGATCAAGGGCACTTTATTTCTGAATTAGAGTGTCTGCTGGGGGATTTAATATATATTAAGAGTTGGCTGTGTAGTGTCTGTGTTTGGAGGAAGAAGACTGGCAAAGAGTATATAGACTGTTGAAAAAGGGTATATTTTAGACATATCATAAAAGGTTTGGAGGTTGTCCCAGAAGTTCAGATGCTTATTCCAGATAAAATTTGGCTATCTCAGCTGCTCTCAGTAAGACTCTGGACTTTATTAGATGAGTAATTGTAGGTTAAGCTTTCCTCATTTTTTGTCTCCATGCTGAAATTCTATATCACACTAGAAAATTTAGAGTTGGTGAAAATTAAGACCTCTTCCAAAGCCCAGGACTTTTAATTCCAGTTGCAGCCAATTTCAAAGTTCCATAAAAAAATTTTCTATACTTCAATGTTCCCAGTGATTTTTACACCTTATTCTGCAGCATCAATTTTATTTATTTGGTTACCTATCTTCAGGACTCTGAAAGTGCTGTGGGGCCCACCCATTGATAACACTGAGAATTTTGCTTAGTTGGAGACTATAGAAGTTTGAATCTTTGGCACCACAGGCCTAGACAGACGGTCAACATAGTCACTCATTTCAATAGATTTCCAGCAGTAGACTCCACATCAAGGTCTCCAGATGTGGACAGAGCGTGTGTTAAACCCCACTTGCTAATGATGTCATGTTGTCAGCATCTTCTTTAAGGCCTCAACCCTATGTCGTTGTCAAAGGTATCAAAGGCATCTGATTAAAAAGTTAGAGAAAATGGTTCTTGAGCACTCCTGATATTTTAAAGTTGCTTCTAGTTTTTAGATGTCTTCCTAGATCTAAGACTGACTCTTTTTTTCCATCAAGATCTCCATTATTTTGGTTTGGGCATTTGCTTAAAGTGAAATTATTTGAAACTTTTTACCTCATGGATGGTTATTTTGATTTGCAATAAATTAGAGAGTTTTTATTTGTGACCTCAATACTTCATCAGTGATGAGTGAAACTGTTATCATAAAAAATGAAATTAACATTAAAAAATTAAAGGTTGGTATTCTAGAAAAAAAAAGTGCTATATCAATCTGAATAAAATGTAGAGAAAATATAACAGTCAGATTTTTGCTTGCAAGATCTTAATTTTTTTATCTTCAAAATGCAATATAGACAGTGAATAAAATAAAATAATAAATTAATTTCATTTCCTTTCTCAATCAATTTCCTAATAGACTGATCTCCATATCACACCTCTAGTAATGTGGCATTAGTTCACAACTGTTTTGGTAGTTTCTCTATTTCTTTGTTTTCTTTTCTTTTTAGATATGACAATAAGCTCCCAGTTCCAATTCTGGGCTTCCACTGAGAACAGATATAGGAAAAACTTTTCCTTACTACATACACATTTTAAATCTAAGGCATTGAAAACACTGTAAGATAAACAGTCAATGGATATTTTTACTGGTATTTCAGTAATTCTTCACATTTTTTTATTTACAGTGCTGTGCAGATATTTTTAGAAATTTCATAAAAAATACAGGTTTCAAATTCTGGTTCAAGTGCAACCAGTGGTCTGTGAGATTATGGCAGGTGGTCTTCAAAGTCCTATTGTGTTTGTCGTCAGAGTTCTATTATCTTTTCGGTGTTTTTTCAATTGAAATTTTGATTAACTATGTTTGGTGGTTCATGACAAATTTGGAGTGCTGACAAAGCTCTGTTTGCCCCCAAAGTGTGAAAACCACTGCTCTAGAAGAGGATTATATTCCTTTCTCTTTTGATAATAGTAAGTTACATTCTTGCAGGCTCTTCTGTGATTTTTCTCTGATTTTACGAATCTATTCTTAGATTTAGCTAGATGGATAGGCTGCTGGGGACTGTGCTACTCTGTTATTGTCACTGATGCAGGATAGTCCATCAGCAAAACACCTCTTAAATATCAGTCCTGGCTACCATCCAGAGAAAATCAAGACATGCTATTGAACAACACTTAGGACCAAATCTTTCTTCCTCCTCTGCCACCCCTAAGCAAATTCGTTAAAGGTCTTGGCCTGTATTTAAAATAACATGAGCTTAAAGAACTTGCTAGTGTTTCATCTTAGAAGACATTAAGTGTTAGAGGAAAGGCCAAGAAAAATGTTGGCAGGCTCCTCATCCAAGAAGTTCAAAGATGATGTTGATACCTAAATGTCCAATCTATCCTTGCACATCTGTTTGCCAGGCAACTTGTCTAAGGAGCTGGGCAGGGTTTTCAAAGGAGCAAATGGCAGCGAGGTGCCTGACTGCCATTTGTGCCTTTGAAAAATCTGCCTTCTTGTCTACAATGACATTTCCCTGAAAATTTACCATCAGCGGTAAGAATAAATGGTTTTGACAGTCACTCAACAACTGCAAGCAATTAGAACCATCTAGATCTGCACTGACTCTACATGCCACAGCATTTAAAACACCAGCAGTCAGTTTGTTCGCACTCCCGCTGGTGAGCACAATCTCTGTCTGTATCTGTGAAACATTTCCAGGTAAGTCAGTTATGAATAATTGCTGTTCCAAACCAAGTTAAAAAAGAGGTGGAGACCTTCGTGCCTTGCATAGAAAGTCAGCAAAAGCCAAAGAACCTCAAGAGAAAAGACAAAACTTATTTAGTGGATTTGCAGTAGTATTTTTACACATCACAGCAAGTCAGAACTGGAAATGAATGAATTTAAGGCAGGCTGCCATTCAAAAAAGGAACAAAGCACTAATTGCTGTTTGGCATCACATTTTTGTTTATATTTATGGCTGCCTTTCTTAAAAGCCTGACTTCCTATTCATGTTCAGGTTTCCTTAAACAGTTTAAAACTAAACAATTAAACTTTCATTCACGGATATAATCTAATAGGAAGGAATTCTTCTGCCACGTTTTATGCTCTTGATGAAGAAAATATTTCAAGTTAGCTTTACAAATCTTTTAGGAAAATAAGATCCTGCAGGACAGCATCTTTCAAGAATAACCCCCACTATGTCCCTACATGGTAGAATTCTGCAGTTCTTTTTTTTTTTTTTTTTTGTGGCAGCTTTGGCAGCTGCATTTTCTGATCTGAGAGCAACATTTGTTGGAAAATAGAGAATGGATATTTATCTCTGTTTTGCAAGGTCCAGACTACACCTGTTCTTTATCTCAAGGACCTATGCAAGGCTGACTTCAAGACTCACTTGGTTTTCCAGACTATGGGCAAATCTTCAAGTTCAGCCTCAGGAGCAATCAAGGGTGTCCTCCAGAGGGTATGTGCCCTGTCATACTGAACAAGCATCACAGCTGGAAGTCTGTTTTCAGCCATGGAGAACCCTGCACTTACATGTGCTTTCTGCAATGACTCATAAAATATCCAAAGCTTAAGAAATGTGAATGTTTTGTCTTTGAGGACTGTAAATTCTGAAGGAATGAGCTGACAAAGTGTAGAGATAGTGAAGGAGTTTGGCCCGGATGACACAGAAAAACCACAGCAGAAGCAGAAAGTGAACTAAATTCCAAGGCAGGGACAGTTGCCACATTTCTCTTAGAAATCCTGTGAATAAAGTCTCTGTTGAACCTGCAATATTTCCACAAATAACTTGGGCTTTGAAATAGCATATTTTACTGAAAAGCTTCCAGTTAGCTGCAATAATATCAGTTCAAGTCCCAAAATTCTTTATTCAGGTAAAAAAGGGCAACATAAAGTAGAATAGCTTTAAGAGTGGACTTAGCATGTATCAAATGGAGAGATGTACTTGGAAGAAACTTCAAGCCTGGATCAGGAGAAAGCCACATTTGGTTTCTACCAGATCCATGTCATGAGATTCTGACCTGCCATGAGCGTGGAAATGTTATGCACATTGTTCTCAGAGCCTCCATAGTGCTTCATAGGGGTTAGGCCAGTCTGGATCTGGATATCACTGAATTTTTTGAGAGTCCATATATAATGAGCTTTGGGCCACAGTCAAATCTGTACAATAAAGAAGGCATTTTTAGGAGGAGTGCTGTAAATCCATTTGCACTGGATTTTCAAAAGCACCTAGATGAACTACACTTTTTCAGAGGCTTGTGAGTACATTTAAAAATCTGATCCTTTGAGATCTGGATTTCAGAAAACATTCAGGATGACAGGAAAGATAAAGTGCTGGTAATAATGATTGCAGCATCAAGGCCTGTCCAGTCTTCTTTTCCTTTGACTGAATTGCCAGCACATTGCCTCAAACCGGGATACAACACAGGGTACCTGGGTTTCAGTTTTACCTTCTCCAGCTGAATGCAAGCATAGCATGTTTTGGATTGTTTTGGGGTTTGGTTTTGCTTTTTTTTTTTTTTTTTTTTTTTTTTTAAAGTAAAAATTTGCTAGAAGAATATTAGAATATTGTTAATTCACCCACAGTTAGCAGACTTGTGTTTGAGAATCTGTCACTCTGCTGTCACACTTCTCATCTGTAGTATTAACTACTCATATCTCATGGATAGTCCCTGTTTATATTGTTTCAATTAATAAGTCTTCCTCCATAACCTCATAGGGTTCTAGTGCTCAAATTTCACTGAAGAATGTCCCAAATGTCACATTTGTAAGCAGCACTGGATTTTCAGTTCCTATCTTCCAAAATTGTCATGAAATGTTTTTTTTGGCACCATCTCAATCTCTGTCAGACTATTGGTTTTATGTAGACTTGTTTATGACTGCTGGAACCTTCATAGAGATATCTTCTGACACTCCTCCATGTACACACAGCCTTGATACCTTCCTCAAGTCTGTTACTTCTCATGCTGATATATCATACCTACTTTGATATTTGATCCATGTTCTCCCAGGAGGAGTATTGTGACAAATTATTCTTTTACATCATTGCCAAATGCTTCAAAGTAAAAACATACTTTGGGTGGGGAAGGAAACCTAGTTATAAGTCAAATGAAAGGAAAATTAGGGACCTGTTAATAAAATCAGATTTTCTTGACACTTTTAGTCAATGCAAAAATAATTGTGGGAATATAAAAGGGTTTTTATGGTCAATTATTCTTGTCTTCGTAAGTATCTATAATCATAACCGCCTCTGAATAGGTAATAATCCTCAGCAGGGAGAAGAGAAACTTCCCTGCAGGACCATAAGGAAGGTAAAACATTATCACATGCATGCATAAAATATATTAATATTGAGATGGTGCCAGTGCTAAGGTCAGATGGTTAGACATCTTTTCTTCCACCAAAAGTATACTATTCTGCATTATTGGACTGCTGACATCCAATTGATCTGCATTATTGCTCTTTGGCAATATTTTAGATAATAGGTATTACACTGTTAGGTAGAAGCTTCCTTGAAGTCTCAAGCAATATCGAAGGAGCGTAAATGGTAGAATAGGAAAGATGAAGATGACACTGGAAAGCTTTGAATGAGATGTCATTTTGCATTTAGAAAGACAACTGAAAAAGTTAAGACAAAAAGAGGGGAAAAATGCTGTCCCCTCATTTTTTCAGCAAATGCCCTTAAAGGCTTACAAATGACCTCGTAGCAGAAATTAGTTTCTCTTGGGTTTCAGACACTGTTTATTATCTGTGGAAAGGATGAGGAGGGAAAAATGACAGAAAAGTCTGACAAATTATGCTTATTTGAAGGTAAAATGCTTCCCATCAGCAATGCAGTGAGAATGTACTGTACGTGTCAGCTGGATGTTGATGCGCTCATGCTCTTCACAAGATCCTTCACCAAGCAAGGAGTATGAAGAACTCTTCTGGGGAAAATCTTCCTGGAATCTGAATCGAGTGATGTCACTATCCCACACATTATGCCTGGGAAATCCAGATTACTCCTGGTAATGAAAGGGGAAAGGGAAGCGTGTTCTGTAAATAGGGAGCTTGAACCCAGATTCTCTGGCTGCCACCCAGATGTCTCTCAGTACAAATGGGCTCATCTGATCTCTCCAGTCAATTTTATTCTGGAAAGTAGCCAATGGGCCTAGTTCATGACCCAGTGATGTCATTATAATTCATTTTAGCTCACCATCAAGCCTTCTGAACTTTCCATTTTACAATGGGTCTTTTTAATAAAAAGGCAGTCATGAACAGAATTCATAAGCACTCCTAATGATTTATAATTTTTTTTTCTTATCTTTAAAATGGACAATCCTGTCTTCTCTGTCAAAACTGCTTAGGGAGGTTTATTTCTTCTATCATAAAATGCAGTATAGATTTTATAGGTGAAACGAATGCTATTGCCACCTATTTAAAAAGGTGAGCTCTTGTGAATGTAGAAAGTGTTCTTCTGGTTTGCCAGAATAAAGTTGCTGCAATGATGGGGTAGCTACTGTCACGATGAGTCTCTGGTTATGACAAATGTGTGGAAGCTTTCATTGGAATGACCATTGGTGAGGTATTGCAGCTTGCAAGGTACAAGGAGACCTGAACAGCTGTGGCATGTATAACCTACAGCCCATACCTGCACAAACAAGATATTGCTGAACTTGGCTCCAGCGCCCTCCTGAAGCCTTGCCTCATTGAACTTGTTTAACCCCTCCCAGCTAAAATAAACTTTCCTGAGATTACTTCACTTATCCTCGGCATGGATCTTTTCATCCCTGGGTTGTAGGAGCTGAGTGGATGATCAATGCATTTGCAGCCTGCACTGTAATTTAACTTGCTGTGTCTGACAGGAGATGTGGAATTGCTAAAGAGAGGCTTTACTTGTAATCTTCTTATCATCTTATCCTGGAGTGTTTGTGAAGGGGGAGGCCTTTCCAGCAGAGACTCGGAGTTGAGGGTTAATGCTGAGAAAGAGAAATTGCCTTATAGTGCATCTGACTCGGTGACCTGATAAAACATTCTCTGGACAGCTCAGGAGCTCTGGCCTCTAACTACACCCTGTGCTCAGGCTTCCCTGCACTAACATCACTCACCTTCCTTCCATAAGATCATTAAGCAAAGTCACTAGCTGTTAATATGATAATGAGAAGAAAAAACAAAACAAAACACAAACAAGCACCAAAATCCAAACATCACCATCAAAAAAAACCCAAAAAACCAAACCACAAAAAAACCCAATCCAAACAAAAAACAAACCAACAACCAAACAAAAAGCACAACCCCAAAAACCACAACAAATCTTTTCTCCTTTCCTTTTTTCTTGCTGTGTTTCATATTCTGATGCTATTTCAGATCTTCTTGGCTGAACAATAATTAGCACAAGTCTTGCGTGATTAATGGAAATGAGATGAGTGGCTCATCGGTACTAATAACTGGAAGGAGGCGAGGAGCAGTGACATAAGGGGAAAAAGTGCAAGAAATCATGAACTAAGAAATCCTGGAAAGAGGAACTGAGTTAGGACATAGAAGGAATGGAAATAAGGACTAAAGAGAATAAAAGGAGTGTAAAGAAGAACAGGAATCAAGAAGAACTTGGAGGTGATGCAACCGAAGGAATACCCATTGGAAACTGAAAAATGGTAGGAAATTCAGGCATCTGGGTAAGAGCTAAGAACTGCTGGCTTCTAACGGGAGCTGTGCGATGGATTTGTTGCACAGCCTTAGCTAAATGGCTTCTTTGAGAAGTAAGCAACAGAATGGAATGATACTGCCAAGCTCCCATTACCATCTGTGGAAATCTTTCTATTTCCTTTACTCAGAGCTGGATAAAGCTCTAGGAGAAGGGTCGTAAGAGGGGGCAATAGAAGAAACTGCAGAGACAGCTACTTAAAGTAGAAAGGGAAGGAGAAGTGGGATTTTAGGATTAATCAAGAAGCTAATGGGGAGCGGTGACAAGCCATGAAACCCAGTTTTGGTAACATAACATCCTGCAGACATAAGTGAAATGTCTTAAAGCTTTCACATGCAGTCATACTGTAAAGTTGATAATCCTACAGAAGCGCATGGAATTAATTAAAACTCCTTTAAAGGGCTATTAAGGGGAATTCCAACTTCTTTACTGTCTGAGAGCTGTTTCACACAGTTGTTATTGATTAGACTTGAGTTGTAAAGTGGTTTGTAAGAATTAGGGAAGGGCAAATGGTTTAGAAATAGACACGGTGGGTGTTCAGACTGGAGCAGACCAAACTCAAATAGTTATGGCTACTGTATTATTAGATACTGCTCTCATTTGAGAAGGAAGGAGGAAAAAACCTCCCTTGGGTGAACCTCAGAGAAGTTTTCCAACAAGTTTTTTCCCACATCTGAGAATTTTTTGGTAGAAGGGGGTAGTCAGATCTCAAGTCTGGAGAACTTTGCTGGCTGTGAGCGAAGTGCGATGTATGTGGCCCATCAAACCATAGGTGCCTGTGATAGGAAATGTACTCCTAGGTAAGTCGCTTCTGACCCTAGTCTTAGTCTGGTTTTATTAGTACCAGATTTGATGTAGACTTCACTCACAGTCCTTAAAGTGATGAGATCTTCAAGGTGTTGTCAGGCCTAAATAGAGAGGGGAGGATTGAAATCCAAGATAAAAATGTAGCTGCTTCTACTTATATAAAATAAAATACTATATGATTTTTAAAAATAAATAAAATATATTATGAAAAAAAAAAAATCAGTAAGCATGAGACTTTTGAAGTACACTGCCCCCAGCTTGCCTCATAGAGATTTAGCCATTCTCTTCCCTGTGCTTTTGGTTTCAAGTTGAGCTGCTGAAATGCCTTCCGCAGGTCCAAAGAAACTAGTTGTGTATAACAAGTGTCATCAATTAAATAATCTCTAGTATCTCTACTTTGCTAACATAAATAAACTAAACTTTTGTAGTAGATAGTTGTTTTCCCTCTCTTCTACACCAGAAACCTGTTATTGTGCAAGGGATATGGATCAGGTCCACCTCTCAGTTACTAGAAACAACTTGCAGTCATAGTAATAAAATTCATGGATTAATCAGGTTTGTTTTAGCAGATTTAATAGTTTGGTCCTCTACTTCTGTATTAGAAAACTGTTCCAAGAACTTTCTTCTAATTTCCAGCCTAAAGGTACACAAGGTCAGTCTACAGGCTTTTGTTACTGGGTCAACATTGCTTTTTTGGTTATAGAACTTTTTGTGCTTGTATCAGTTTCTTCCTGATGCATTCATAGAGTTATTACAGCCCCTCTCAGGCAGCATTTTGCCAGATGAAACAAGCCTTATCCCCTTTGTTCCTTTGGAGGTCTGTTTCTCCAGCAGGATTTGAAGTAAATATAAAGAGATGTCCCTAGACAACACCTTATGTCCCTTGCAGTGGGTGTAAATGCGAAGTCTTGGGGAAGCAGTCAGTCTCCTTTCCAGTCTCTGAAAATATACAAGAGAAGCACAAGTTGTCTTATGAGGACAGATTTTGGTTCAGCTTAGATGGAGCCTAGCACTGAACTTTGTCTATAAGTCTAGTACACCCAGTTATACACAAATGGAAAATCTAAGACAGAGGAAGGGAGGAGTTGACCTGCTTGTGACTTCAAGGAATAAGTAAATTGAGAGTAGTGGGAAATGCTGCATTCTGTCAGTCTGATTACCAGCCCATACTTCTTTATGCATTTCAGCCATCACTATTGGCTGCAATCCGTCTTGTATCATGTCCCTAACCTTGCTATCTTTCAAAGTCTTGAGTCTTGGTGTACTCGGAGAACTTTTGTCTTTCTGGCTTCCCATGACAAGAGCTGTTCTTTTCTTCCCCCTCATCCATCATATTTCACAGAAGATCCTTAAATACATCTAGAGTTTGCAAAGCTACCAGTTTTCTGCTTTACAAGTATTTATGTTGCAAACAAAAAAAAAAACCTGATGCTAAAATCTCACCATTCCTGTTGGTGAAAACTGAAATAATTGCTCAGTGGAAGAAACTGTGAATTTTCACAGTTTTATTCTGGGACTGAATTTTGGCCATTTTTGCAGTCTATGTGTTTTTTTATGTGTGCGTCTGCATTCAAAAGGCCTGGAGGAAACACACCTCTCATTTCGCAGAAAGTCATTAAAAAGATTTGAAACAAATCACCAAAGCCACTTTAATTTTCATAAATCTGATTATTTTGATATTTTGACCTTTGTTACCAGGTAGTGAAAAGCATGAAGCTTGAAAACTTGGCTTTGTGGACAGTGGGTATTGGAGTCATTAGTGTCTCATCACTGTCTTTGATAGCACCCACAGAGGAGCTCCCTGTTCATCAAATAACATAATAATTACCAGTTTCCTTGTAGCAGTCATCTACTACTAACTACATGTCTCTTGATGGAATGCCTTGAGAGAAAGGTACTGAGTGAACAGAATTATCAGAAGATATTTTTCTGCCAAAATGTCTACCTACTTTATAATGATCTTTTGCCATTCAATTGAGAGGATAATACAGTGGACCCTGAGGTTTTTGTTGGTTGGTTGGTTGGGTTTTTATAACTTTATGGCTGGGACTATTTTGAAGGCAAGATAGAGTTAAAAAAAATCACCATTTTTAGCTCAGCAATTTTGTTTACTCCTCATTTAAGAGGAAAAAAGAAGATTCCCCCGCTCCAGGAGAGCAGTCTGGTACCATTGTCAGAGCACAGTAGCATTCTGAAGACAAAATCACCCAAAGAAGGAACCACAAAATTAATCTAATCTGGTGCATTAGGGAGCACTTGCTTGACATTTGCCGCTCCCGTCAGGCCTAATAGAGAGATTTTTACCTGTATTTGCCTATTCAACATATCAGCCCCTCAGCCAATTTTGGAAATTATTTCTGATTTATGGCTCTCATTCTGGCGAGTGTCGCCTCAACCTGTCAATTATCCCTCAAAGCAAATGCTAAGTGAATGCTAGCTGGGTAAAATTAATAAAGGAAACCTTTACTTTAAAAAAACGAAGACACGGGCTTATGAAAGGGATAATTCAGCCAAGCTTTAACTCAATTGCTGCTCCTGATATTTTCCGGTGACATGGAGAAAATGCTAGAAAAAAAATATAAAGGACAAGGAGTATGGTGAGAGGAACATAGTTTTTTAACTCCTACTCTGTAGAGCTGCCCAGTTTGCCTTCTACCCCGTTATCCTGAGGTTTCATTGCCTCTATATAATACCTTTAACTCACCTGGAAATGCATAAACCCTCTTATCTGATGTCAGCCCCATCCTAAGAACACTCAGTGCAGAGCTGTGACCAGGTTTCATTACTTCGTGTTGCACTTCCACCCCACAGAAATACATGAAGATAGAGTAGCTCTGGCAGATTCTCCTTCTCCTTTGTGTCTGTTTGTGTTGGGAAGATGACATTAGTGATTTGTAGTGAACCATAGGGATAAGCCAGTATAATGCACATCAGGAAATGCTGTGGTGAATTTCTGCAATTTCATCATTAGCGCCTTGTCGCACTAGGCACCATGTGGGTGGGAAAGCTTTTGTGAAGGTCTATCATACTGCACATAGGAGATAGTTGGATCCTTGAGTGTCTGGACACTTGATGCCTGTGTAGAGCTTTGGTTTGGTATCTACAAGATATTAAAGACCTTATTTTACCGGGGAAATTCGTTATCATCATTTGGAAAATATTCAAAAGTTTTAGCTACAGTCATTCAAATAATGACTATGCCATTTAATTGATCATTTTCCTCCTGAGTTTGTGTTTGCAGGTCTACTCTGAGAAAGGGGTAAGGTTTATGAAATGCCTGTCTGATCTCATGGGAAGTATTGAACCAGAGATTTAAAGCCTTCTCTTGTTCGCAAAAATTTAATTCATCTAATCAATGAATGGTAATAGTGACATGTGATGAAAGCCTGACAACTAGGTACTAGGTGTTCAGTCTTGGCTTTCAAATGGACTAAGTTATCACTTGCTGTGGTGATTAGAAATCTCTTGATTTGAATTCTGTTTAACATCCAGAGAATTTTGTCATCATAATATAATACCGTAGTTAAAAATATTACCATGTATGCACACTGAAACAATGTATGGCTTATTATTTTTTTCTATGAGGATGGCATGGTCCTATACATTATAGATCTGCCTACAAGAAGAGTCAAACAGCTAATATTTTTCCTAGAGCTATTTGAAAGTGAAAATTGTTGTGAAATTGTGCCTGAAAGAGTTGGTGTTCTACTACATATAATTTTATAAACTTCATTGCAAATGTAAAGTCAGTGAAATTACATTTTTTATTAAACAGAATAGTAGTGAGATATTAGCATTTGAGGACTGTTTTATCTGCATTTCTCCCCCAAAAACTGGTTTCAGAAAAAAAAAAAATATATATATATATACATACATATATATATACACACACACACACATTTCCTACATTTTCACATCAAAGTTTCATACAGCTCCTTTCTTAACTGTAAGGTCTGCTTATTTGCTGCTATGTGAAATAGATTACTGAAGGTGTCAGTCTCTGGACCAGACAGACTCCAGTGACCTTCCTGATTTTTCAGGGCTGAATCTGACTTCATGACCTTCAGACTTGGGTGTTAGATTTATACTATCAGGCTTTTTTGACCTTTGACAAGCCTGGATCACAGATGTGAAAGGATCCAGATGCCCTGAGTTCCAGAGGTGTTGAACACCAGCAACACAAATGGAATTTTAATAGGATTCGGGACAATTTAACACTTCTCATTTTCAGATGAAGATTTCCTTGATCTGTGTGAAGCTGGATTGTATTTCTTTTTCATTTGACCTGCTCATCAGGTCGAATTACCTTTGCATAATTAAGGACATATTAATTCTTTCACTTTAGGATCAGAAATACCTCACTTTCAGATACCATTGGGTAAGAATTCACATGAAGCAGGAAGGAAAAAAATAAAAAAAGAAAAAAAGAAAAAAAAAGAAAAATCTGTTCTAGTTTCATTTCTCACCAGAGAAAGCACTGAGTATTCAACTGGTCCATCTGCCTGGGAGAAGCCTCCACGTGGCTTTCCCTGTATGACAGAATCTTTACATTACTCCATTTGGATCCATAATTTCTCATTTGGGGGCCAGCAAGGCCCTGTGAAAAGTGTGGTTCAAATCAACTGGGTCCTGCTGCAATACTAAACCAAGTGTCTCTGCATCAGAATGTTTATACTGTGTCCATCTGGTTTAGGAATTTCTTATTTGGGGCCTGGCTATGTCATAATTGCGTCATCTCCCTTAAACGGAGGAGGAAAAAAGAGAAGTCTGGTTGGGTGTCAGAAACCTGTATAATTAAAAGGCAAGAGTTCAGTGTTCAATGATACAATGGTGAAATGCCCTGTTTTTCTATAGCCTCAGGCTATTCAACCACAAATAAATCCCATTTTAATGAAAGAAATCTTATTTTGTCTACAAAAATTTGAAAGTCCAGGAACATAATGAGTGTATAGAGAAACCTCACATCACCTTGGCTGTGCAGGGGCTTGCCTGCACACTCTCATATAATTATATACGACCGCATATGTACCTTTATCACAGGCAGCTGGAGAGAAACGAGCAACAGTTCTATAGTCAAAGAGAGTCAAGAACCACAGGCTGTACATTTTTATGTGACTGTTACTCTGAACAACCTCCTTTAATTTTCCATTCTTTCATTTTAACAAAAGCTTGAACACTTCTCCATTGATTTGCCTATTCCACAGAGAGACAGAGAGAGAGAGGGAGGGAGTAAGTAAGGGGTGGGGGTTGATTTCCAATATTATGTAAAACATTTGGTTTCATGAAACAAGCTGGAAAAGGGGATGAAAAAAAAACCCTTCAGGAAAATAGTTTTCCATTGAAATCAGTGTATAAAGTAGGTCCCATTGGGAATATGTTTTCTCAAAGCCAAATTTTTAAACTCTTTCTACACTTCCCATGCCACTTGTCAGCAGAGAAATGAAAGGGAAAAAAATAACCCTTGGGGTTTCACAGCTTTGCACATTGAAGAAATGAGGGATCACTCAATGGTTATCAGAATTCAGCATTTCTTGTAGAGGAAGAATCTGGCAACCTTCAGACCATTTCACACTTGTGGACATAATGACTGGAAAGATTAATTTATTGTGGCATTAGTTCTTCAGTTTTGGAGGACTTTTTTATTGCTATGTTCTATACATTGTCATTAGAAGCCAATAATGGATATCCCCCAACATGCCAGCTTGCCTCTGTGTATTTTGTACATATCAAAGTCATACAGTTAACCATCTGCAGCGTAACAGAAGCCACCCTTCTTGAGTCAACATGGAGGACTCTGGCTGCTGAGACAATTGTGAAAATATTAAATCCTTAACTCCGACTACTAGATTGGCACAGGCCAGCCAGTCCAAAAGTAATGAATTTGGGTCTGAGCCACACTAAAATAAAGAAACACCTCTAGGGAAGACGGGAAACAGTGCCAGCCATGCTGCTGGAACATCACACATGTCCTCAGAAGAAGTTTTACAGTTCTCATTGTTAAACTTGACAGGCCTCTTCTCTAAAGCCAAAGATTTAATATGATGCTAATAGTCCCGAAGAAGAAGGCTCCTCCCTGGCATAAAACCACCCCAGTGTTATTACTTTGCAAACATGTAAATTGCGGTGCAAGAATGGTTGTACAAAATCAGATAGTCATCCTGTGCAGAAGTATCTCTCCCTCCTAGCAAATAATTCCTGAAACATAAAGGAGAGACGAGGTGAGCACTCACAGAACCTTTTGCTTTCTATGAATCTGTATGGCACCCTTTTGAATTAGGATCTTTGGCTTTGATCACATCTTCCAGATCAACCATGAGTTTTGCACAATTCCCTCTCGAAGTTATATATTAGGCAAGACTCTCTCACAAAATGGCCCAGATTTGTAGACAGGCTTGCATAATGTATTTTGTGAATTCTTCTCCCAGATCAGTGAGTCTTTGGATTGAAGTGCAGAGCGGATAAATCAACTTGACCAGATATGATCTGTCACTAACAGCTACGTTGAAATTTATACTATTCTAATTGAATATTGTGCTGAAACCAATGCTTCTTTCTCTATTTTTCTCCCAGATGCCTTTATTTTTTTCTGGTTTTGAGATGTTTGTGTCTGTATAGGTGTGTGTGTACCAGTTGCTCACCTTCCATGAGATCCGGAGCTTTGAATGGGACAGTTAACAGCTCTTTAGCACCTTTTGTCCTCACGACACCTCTCCCAGGGTGGGGGGAGCTTGAGGAGCGGGACCTCCGATCAATAGACAGGGTCCTCAGCCAACGAGGTGCCCAGACTCAGAGAAGCTTCTGGCCCACGCTCGTGATGGTCATAGCCAAGTCTAACCGGGCCTTCTTGGAGCAGCAGGACTGTGATGGGAGCCCTCCCCATGGAGGAGGGACGCCTTCTAGGGACACTTACAGGGACTGAGAGCCCTCACTTGCTCCTTGGTGAGTGATTATTTTATTTTCTTCTGGATTTATCCCCGAATGAGCCCTTGTGCCCCCCAGACAAGCAATTTTCCTTCTGGGTGCCCTGAATGAGTGAGACCTCTTGTTGTGAGTGAGGCTGCCTGCTGGGAGCGTCACTGCTGGGGCTGGATGGGCATAACATCCCCAACCAGGACAGCTAACCTGTGGTTTATTGAATGTTTTCAGAGTGCTGACTGATTTTGGATAAACTGTTTCTAGTTGGTTCTCTGCTAAATAGTTCTGGTTACAAAAAAGTCTGTTTGAAGCTTATCACCTGCCGAAATTGAACTTCGGAGTGCTTCCATGACAGTGTATATGAACAGAAAAATAAAAATGTTAAGATTAAAGTAAAATATTAAAATGAATAGAATTTACTTCTGGAATAGAACTGCATCATAATTTTTTCTATATGAACACAAATGCAAGAACTCTAAATATCTGCAAATCACCAGCCATTATATTGACACCTCATTTCTGAGTTTTTTTGAGAATTTCCCTATTTCTGGAACATTCTGAGGGATGGTGCAAGAGATGTGACAAACAAATAGATGTTACTGACACATCATCATATCATAGAAATAAATTTGCTAATAATGAAAGAAAAAATGACTGTATTATTGGCTAGTCTTGATTATTACCCTAAACATGTGGCAGCCATTCAGCTCAAACACAGGAAAAACGTTCCATTCCTTCACCTGTAACAGCGCCCCTTGAGTGGATGGTCAGTAATGCAGTGTTTCATGCTGTCCTATTTCACAGGATGTTTTAGAGATGGTGGTAGTGGAATCCAGTGTATCTTGGGACCACTGCATGCACGCTTGATTTACCAGTACGTGCTGGGTCTTTGTCAAACTGCACCATGGCAGTGATTGGCAGTGCTTTTGTGTCTGTCTTTGAAAATGTTGCTTTATAAACGAATGGGTAGGTCAGCCTGGATATATATTTTATATGTCATACATATTTCCTGGGACTTTCTCCTGTGCAGGCAGGGCCAATCTCAAAGCAAAACTCTGCCTTGAGATTCTTGCATGCAGTTCCCAGGGAGACTAGATGGAGTTGTGTCCCTGAAAAATTTTGGCTTATAATATGCATCATTGAATTCTGTAAAGCTCTGTTTAGAGTGGAAGAACACAAGCAGACCATGTTTCAACTCAAAACAGTGTGAAAATAACGATTCCTTTTACGTGGGATGCTTGCCTTCACTGACACTCGCTGGTGAGGAAAGATTCAGGCCATACTGTGTGGAGATTTTGCTCTCCAACACCAGAGTTAGTTGAGAAACTTTTTCTTGTTTTTCCCTGCAAAAAGTGTGCAAAAGAATTGGAGGTTTCATGCCTGCTATAAGCAAGGAGGAGTTGAGAGCAGGTATTTATTCACATGTTACTCAGCTGCTGGTGTGCAAATAGGGGGGCCATGTTTTCATAGACCATGTTTCATAGGCAGCATGTGTTCAATAAAACGTTTGTACACTTGCCAGAAATCAGGCTGCCAGAGTGATTTTCATGGATTGTGTCAGTAAATGTTATTAGCAAATTGTGTAGTTAACCTGGTGTAAGACTTTTATTACTGCTGGGTATACTTACATATCAAAAAGCCTCTGATCCCCGCCCACTCTAAGCCTTCGGCAAAGAGAATCTGTAAGATTTTTAAGAGACCGTGTTTACAGCTAACTAGTATTGTTCCTAATCTTGTAAAGTCTATGTGGGAGAGAACCCCATCAGTTTCAGTCTTAATTAGTTTTGGCAATTAGTTCTCCTGGAAAGGACCATGAACAACATCCAGGAGG
Source organism: Nesoenas mayeri (assembly GCF_963082525.1). Classification (NCBI taxonomy): domain Eukaryota; kingdom Metazoa; phylum Chordata; class Aves; order Columbiformes; family Columbidae; genus Nesoenas; species Nesoenas mayeri. The sequence continues at coordinate 7,876,062 of NC_137563.1, read as the reverse complement.
CTTCTCAGTGCATTATTCCTCTTCAGAAATGAGCCTTCCCCTGGCTGTGTGAACCTTTGCAGGCATGAAAACAAAAAATAAGCAGCGTAAGTCACTACAGATATTGCCAGCCTGACTGAACAAGAAGTTGTGCTGCGGGAAGGCATTGTGAGAAAGCTGTTAGGGTACAAAGGAGTAATCTGTGGCGATTTTATCTATAGAGAATTAGAACAAAAAAGCTGTGCGCCACATCAAAGGCTCCATGACTGGAGACTAAATCTTTTCTTATTTAGCATTATGTTAATAATTACTGATTTAGAGGAAAAGAGAGGGAAAATGTATAGAATTTTCTCTCAGGATACACCATTACATCATCGTGGCTACTTCAGATTCTGTTAAATTATCAGATTTTATAGAATTTGATTAATTACAGAAAGGTTTGTTCTCCCATTGCATTGTAAATTATTTAAATCCCAAAGTAGCTTAACTTTCCCAGTTATCTATTAGACAATCATCTTGGTCAGGGAAGACAAGAGGACAGATGGCTTTTCCTGAATTAGAAATGTAGGTACTGAACTCTGGACATGATCTTGTAGTGCACCCTTTGCAGAAGCTACTTGGCTTTGCTCTGTCTTCTCTCCTGATCTATTAAATGAAGGTGGCCATGAGGCCTCCCGTCTCCCCTTCTTTAACTGTCATGGTCAAGTGCTGTGTGAAGAGGCATCATCTTATAAAACGGCACTCATAACATATCTCTGCACATGGCTAAAATCTCTCAGATATACCAAAATAAACAGTGAAGTCTGCCCTGGGTTTGGAACAAGTGCAGGCACATGATGTGGGGTCTGATAAAAGGAGCCAAAGTAATTATTTCCTTTTGTCTTAGTGCTGAGCTCTGATTCAACAGCATCAGATAACTGAATGCTGCTCTGCACCTGGAAATGTTCTGTTCTGAAGCACTGGTGATACTTTATTCCAGTGTGGACAGTATAAATACATAGACAAATCCACTTCAGCTTTTTTTCTGTTTATTTTAACCAGCCTACAGTATATACCAGGGAAACAGAGCAACATGAATATGTTCAGATATTTTGCCTCTTGGTTTTATTTCTGCATATCTTGGTCTTTAGTATAGGTCACTGAGATGAGAAAGGATTCGTTATGATATCTGATCTAAGTTAGGCACATGATGGGGCATATAAACTGTTCTCCTTGTAAAAATCATGATGCCAAGAGGTTCACACTATTCATTTAAGGTAATATTAGGAAGGTGTGTTAATGGGCTCTTGGCAAATTCCCTTGAAATCCAGCTGGACTGCAGTGGATCTGCAGAAAGCTCTGGTTCCCGTGCATCAGGCACCTATACATACGTTTAAGCTTGAGTGTATGGGCAGGTTTCTTATAAGCTGCTTGATTTCAGTAGAATTTCTTCATAATTTCTTACAGTTAAAAACGTTTCTTAAAGGTAGCAGATATATTGCAACTCCATTGCTCAAGGGAATCATATTTAAGTCACTTCAAAATTGTGCCAAGACATAGAAATCTCCTGGTTTAGGGGTTAAATTTCAGGTAAGAAAAAAAGAATTACTGAGTCTGGCCATGGATACATGGTCACTTCCCAAATCTGGAATGAATAGTTCTGTTTGTGTTGTGTACATCAAGGGGAGAGGAGCCCCTGACCTGTGGTGCAGGTTGGAGAGAGGGCTGTGTCAAGACCTTTACTTTGGTGGTTTTGTTTCAAATTAGAAGGTAGGAAAACATTTTCCACTCACAGGTCAAGCAATGACCAAGGAGTTGGATGCAAGATACAAAGGAGAGATGGGAAGAGTGTTTGGAAATTATTCCTGGATGTTTACTCCACAGCATTAACCAAGAGTGTATCTCAGGTCTTCCTGATGGAAAAGCACTTGGATTTTCCATCAGGCCTGAATAGGAAATGGTTAATGCCATTATCACCAAGAATTGCAGTGTGTGTGGAGTAAAAGCGAGGCAGTCTGCCGATCAGCCATCAAGAACATGTTCTGTGTTAGACATTTAATCATATTACTGCTCCCAAAGCCATCCAAGCCAATTTAATCAAATTGTATCATGGATGGGGTGTTATTGTTTGTAATGTCTATTAGGAAAATAAAAGTTAGCGTTTATTAAATGAGGATCCTCTTGCATGTTGACTGCTTTGCTAATTTCTTGCTGATAAACCCTTGTTTTACCTTCAGACAGAAGGGTGGATTTTTGTCAAGTTTCTCAGCAAAGGCCGGCGTGCTGCAGGGTCTCAGACATCAGCTGCACATCGGAAATGAAAAATAAAAATAGAACCTTGTTCTTCTCTTGCTTGTGCCAATACCAAGTCAGAACAAGTACAATAAAGTCAATGAAGTTATTTCAGTGCAAAACGGATGGATGTCAGTGTGACTGAGAGAGGAAGAGGGATGTCCACCCGTTTTTTCTGGCAATAACTATATTATCACTCTGTTGTAAGCAGGTGTTCAGAACATAGCAGAGAGACAGACAAACAAACAGAATGTGATAGAGTTGAATTTTGAAGGTGGCTCATTTATCTGCTAAAAACCACCCAGTGGCTTTCAGCAGAGAAAATGGGGTTTGACAGGATGGTGATATGGGGGGAGGTACATACATCTCTCGAGAAATTGGGTACTGATCTGATCTGAGGAAAAAAAAAAAGTGTTGCATTTGGTTTGAGGCACAGGTGACTGGAAGCAATTCTTGTTGTTCCTCCACGTTGATTTGTGATGGGTCTCTGACAGGTTATTAAATATATGAGTAGAATTCATGAAGTTTATATGTTGGGCATCCCAAGTCACTCACAGCAATATTACCCTCTTTTTTCAGCTATGTTTAATGATAAAAGAATGACCCAAATATTAATTAATCTTCCCAGGAGATCAAGATGAAGTACTTTCCTTCTCAGCATCAATTGGCTAAATGAATGAAGCAGATCCTGTGCTTTTTTTGGAAGCATCAGTGGAAAGGCCACTGCTGAGACAAGGAACCTGTTTTGATGAGCCATTGCTTTGTTCCATTAGGGCAGATCCTCTGTTGGTATAAAAAGTGCTTTGGCAACAGCACGAACAAGATACACCAGTGTTTGCCATTATAGGAATAGCAATTGCAATGATACTTTAAGGAATGGTGTTTTGCTTCCTTTCTTCCTGAATCTAATTTAAAGTTGAAAGAAGGCTTCTGGAATAGTAACAGAGCAACAGTAACCACTGGTTCTATTCAGCTTACAACCAAATAAAATGGTTCGTTTCAGCTAAGTACAATATCATGCAATACTGGTTAGTTTAAATGCTTTGTTTAGAGGATTGTTTTTTGCTTAAAAAAATTATACAGATACTGCTGAATGAGCAGTTAGGAAACACATGTTTCCGAACTGCAGTTACAAGTATTGTAAAATATGATTGATACCATATGGTTTCATTCTTTGCTTTTTCTGCTTTTTAAAATGCAAATTAAATTTTGGAAAAGGGTTTATACTATTTTTATGTTTCAAAATTAATAACAATAATAATTAAGAAATGGTCTGAACCATGTAGTACCAGAGGTTATTGCTCTGCTCTGCCGCTAAAGAGACCCAGCTTTGATTCTGGGTGGAACATTTGACTCCCTGGGGCTGGAGGCTGCTGTATCAGCCAGCTGGTGGCCAAGTATTTGAGCCAACTCTACCAATTAGTTGAGTCCTCCCATCCGGTGGCTGGACTCCTTCAGTGTATGTCTTGCATATTTTTTGCAGCTGAGATGTGAATAAGGACCCTTCTAATTTATATGTGGCAGGCTTACCAAAGAACCTATGGAAAGCATGGTTTGCTTGGAAAATAGTGTGCAAACCTGACATGTAGACTGGTAGAATTAGTGAGAACATTAAATCCAGGGCCAAATACTGTCAATACTTTTAATGCTTTGGTATTCAAACTGCTTCGGTATGTCTTCAGAAACAGCTTTATCTGGGTGTAACAAATCCTTGTATGAACTCCATGAGCTCCAAACCTCGTTTAAGGGCTGTAGTGATTCTGAATCAAATGCAAGGAAGGTGTAGAATTCACAACATAGGTGTAAACAAAGGCTACAGCTGCATTTCAGTGATACAGAAAATCCAGCAATAGGACCCTTAGTACCTAGTACCAATTAAAAAGCTGTACAGCTACGTAATATGAAATACTGCCCTTACATAATTTTTTCCTCACTGAATTAAGTTTGTTAAAAAAAAGATATCACAACTTAACTCCATCCTGCCAGGCTTCTTTGCCAGTGCAGATATTGCCTGTTCATGCCACTCTTACTTTAAGTCAGATCAGATATTGTCTGTGTAGACACATCCAGTGTCAATCTGGCATAAACTCAACGTTGTGTGACCTGGTGAGTTTGACAGAGATGGGGCTGTGTGTATCTGCCCAATCTGAATTAAGCTGTTGCTGCTGAACGATCAGTTAGCTTGGGAACTCACTCCTAATGACAGCAGGATGATGGTCAGCATTTGAAATGCAGAGAAACTTGGCCTCCCCCTCCCTCTGTCAAAATCTAATATTAATAGGGGAAACTCTCTTAAAAGCCAATGGTATAAGTACAAATGCAAATCTTATCTTTGTCTTGTTATTTTAATATTTCATTTCCTTCTTTCCTTATGAGTTCAGCAACTCTATTATTGCCAACTGTCAGAGGCATGTGGGAAAGAGGAGATGGTGGGAATAAAGTATTTGTATTTATTAGAACAGTGGGAACCGTGGAAATGGACCTTTTTCTATGGCCTTACTGGAGAACTGCTGCATCCCTCTGTGTTACGTTCAATACGTTGCTGTCAGCAAGGCAATCCCATGTTAAAGTACACAAAAAATGGGGAAATACAGTGAGCTGCAAGTTTAAAATTTTAAGAAGGAACACTTCAGAAGCTTTTCACATATATTTTATTTCATCTGTAATTCCCTGATGTTATTAACATCATTTTCTACTTCAAAGGAAATACTGTGGAGTAAATGAACACAATCCTTCTGAAAAGTTTCTCTCACTCAGAGAGTAACTCGGCATTGAAATAAATTACTTTATACTAAAAGATACTTGTACACTGTTTCCTTCTAATATCTTGCTAGTTGGTGATGAGGTGCACTCATTGTGAGGCCGTTGTCTTTCTCCATGTGTTGTTGAAGTGTCATCTTGCTCTGAGACTGCTTAAATATAGCCAGGGCAATAAAATACAAACCAAATGTATGATGCTGGGAAAAATACCCAGGAGCATCCTGGGATGCTGCCCTCCAGTAGCGTTTTTTTGTTACTCAGGAGGGATGTGGACGGGCTCCACGCATCAGGCTGTGCGAGAGGAATGTTCTCAGTCTTGTGGGCAGCAAAAGGAAGAGCTGGGTCTCGCTAGAAACCTCCTCATCCTCTGTCCATCCCATTCCTCCACCCCCTCATTTCTCGTCCCAAGCTCCTCAGTTTTGTTTATGTTTTAGGTGACAAGACACAAATCAGAAATGGGAATGGAAGTGAGATGAGTTTGCAAGGCTGTGCTGGAAGCAGCAGGCTGTGATTCCAGCACATGCATTTGGCATTTTGCAATATACTGCCTCTTCATCCTATGCTCTGCGTGGATTCCAAGGGGATGATTCATCCTGACAAGGGAGCCCATGGCTTCTTTAATGCCAAGCATTTACTCTGCAAAATGTGAGAGACAGGAGGATAGGTCTATTTCTTTCTGAGTTTCCTGAAGAATTCCCTCCTTCTTCCCACCCCTCTCCCCATCCTGCATAGTTGAGACAGAGACTTTCCTATGAGAAAATTTGCATTTATGACATAATTCCATAGTTCTCAACCCAACTTCTTCTGCATTTTTAACCTCCCCCCCCACCCCCTTCTCACAATTCACAAGCTGTATGAGATTACCAGTACAATTAAAGCCATGGGAAGAGGAAAAAACTGGGTATAAGGCCTTGATAACCCTTTCAGGGTTATTTGCCAATAGGGAGTGGGGGTCAGCCACAAATTCCAATTTTAGTGTCAGTGGCAAGTAGTAATAATCAAAGGAACACAGGAAAGGAGATACGTGATCTGAAATCATCCATAACCAGAAGTGTTTATCTAGAAATGCTACTCTCTGGCAAGATGTCTATCTTCTCCTTTTGCATATATTTCTCTTTTGGAGAATAGTCCTTATCTAACATCTAACTTCTTTTACAGTCCTAGTTTGGAAAGGTCTCACTGGTCACACGTACCTTTGCCTAGAAAGGAAGGCGGCTGATTACATATTTTTCTTAACTGGCTAGCGGCTTGTGGAGAACAATGCAAGATATAATTATAGAGTTGCTTTCAAAGCTGAAGATAAATGAAGCTGTTGCCACCATGGGAGTAAATGTTGAAAGGTTCGTTGCCCATTGAGCAGAGAAAGAAGCCATTTTGTGATCAAAAGCAAACTCAACAGAAATCTGCTAGGGATGAGTCTCATGCATATTTACTCAAAACCAGGGCTGGGGTTTTGAAGGTTTGGGTGAAGGACAGCTCTAGTTTTCATCAAACCTGACTTTGAAAATAAAGAAGAGGATCTGAAATCAAATTCTGAGAGATCTGGGAATACGTGGTTCAGGCTTTCCTGTTCAGGGCAATCTTTATTTTTTTGAATGCAGTTTTATTTTTAGAGGCAATGAAGAAGTCCTTTGCATTCAAGAAATCAGGCCAGAAGTGCAAGTCAATTCAAGCTCCCTGTAGGTAACAGGATTCTCTCTGCTCATGACACCCCAGCACATACAATTTCTGGATCTCTCTTCTGGCCAGAAGTAACACCAGACTCAGACAGCAGCTGGGAAAAAAAAACTCTGAGGTTTGCTTCATAGGGAAACAGGGGGACTGTTAACTTTTAGTGAAAGCTTCTGTGGATTTACTGTAAGTGGGATTGGTCCTGAGCTTTGTGCCTCTACTGTTTTTCAGCTCTGGGGTTATTTTAAAATCTGGGCTTTCGATCCTGGTCTACATATAACCTAGATACTTGACAAGGGGCTTAAAATGTGAAAACACAGATTATAATGAACTGTAGGCATTTCCTTTGATTAATTTATGCTGGAAATATAGTTAAATTAATTGTATTTTCTTCCCCTGCCTGTATGGAATTTCCCCTTACTGTCTGTGGCCATCATTAGGAAGTGAACATTCATACAATAATTTATAACCAAGAACAAACCGAAAATAGGCATAGGAAAAAAAACCCACACACTTTTTTTTTTTTTTTTTTTAAGGAGATTTGGTCTTTTCCTCTAACCTGTGCACTGTCCTTAATCTAGAACAGTTCTTAATTTAGCCTATTTGCTTACCTGTCCTTTGTCTCCCCATCATTAAAATAGCAATGATAAATACTGAGGTGTGAGGTGCATCAGTACACTGAATAAAGCTCCAGTGCTGTTCACTGAGCAGAATCCTGAAGATAGAACAGGAAAGAGACAAATTGCTTTTTAAAGTCTTATTTACTTCTGGTCAGGATGAGTGAGAAGAAATCGGCATATACACATCCTGCTCATCTTTGACTTAAGAACATGTGGCAGCACGAGGCAAAGGTACTGGACTGGGAAGAATAAACAATCCCTACATGTTAATGATGCTGTAAATGAGAAGAGAAGAGGAATGGCCACCTAACAAAAAGTCAAAATGCTGGTCCAGGTGAATTGTTCTAGAGAAGGTTAAGACTTGGACTTAAATCCCAGGCCTGCCACAGTGGCATGTGAAGGGGATTTGCATATAAAACTCATACAGCTGGTGCATGCGTGGGAAGAGAGAAACTTCAGTCAGCTCAAGCCAAGCCATCTCCTGGCATGCTACTGCGGGCAAAATATTCAAGCACCTGAAGGGAAACTTGCAGGTATTTGGGCAACAAACTAAATTAAAAACAAACAGTGGGTCAGTCAAAGTCCTTGCCATAGGACATCTGGGCCATTCTGATGGTTGTGATGTCTGATTTGTGAAAACACAACGGGATTTTCCAAAGTTGTTCAGAACTTCGTGTAAACCCAGATGGCAAGATGGGAGCTTTTTTCTGTCTGCCTTTGTCAGCACTCTACAGGGGTATGAAAAGTTATATGACCCTTAGCTTTCCTTCACGTAGTCTCACCATAACTCATTTTCGTGTGGCTCTGACATACCATGGCATGCAATCCTCAAAGCCACACTGTGGAGAAGCATGCTGGAGCTTGGAAAACTATCAAAGTATATACAGCCCTCCATGGTCAGGTGACAGGTCTACAGCTCTCACAGATGACAGTGTTTATCACTCTGCCTTTGGCACCTGGAAAAGCAGCACAACAGATACCGTGAGGGTTTCTTCATAATCTGGTTAGTCTACCAGGTATTTTAAACAGTGACTATATTGTATCTAAGGTTCAGTAATAGCAACAGTCTCTATGAAACCACTTCCATCATAATCTGACATTTGTGTTTTCTGTTTCATAGAAAGCAATATATTTGTGGTTTTGAGCAGTGTTTTGGCCAGGATCTCAGCAAGCGGTGACTGGCATGGTTTCATGGACTTCAGCAGAGCTTTGACTTACAGAGAATCTGGCCTCTTGTATGTGGATCTAACACTAGTGATAAATGCCTAAACCTATTTCTTGAGAGTTAACAAATTTATTTATCCTCAGAACAAAACAACAGTCAGCAAATGAGCAAATTTCTTTACCATCAGTATTTCTTAGGATATTTCTGTATTCCTGGAGACAGATATGTCCCACCATGATTGAAGTTAGCTGGATGGAAGCCATTCTGGTCAGAAAGCAAGCACAGATCTTAAGTGAGCAACTAAAAAGCCCAGGGCATTAGCACAAGCACAGCACCACACGTGTGCCACTTTCAAAAGTCATGATAGATTCACGCTGAGGTTAATGTGCCATTCATTATAATTAAAGAATTCCTATTTATGCTTCTTACTTTGATGCTGGCTTTCAGTCATTAAAGCTGCGGGTGACAGAAGTTCACTGCAGCCTCAATGCCTTCAGCTGCTGAATCTCCTTTGAAAGAGAAGGTGAAGAGCTGTTTGGATGGGGCCAAGTGTCATTCAGTATTGCTGAGGACAATCTGACACTGCTTTTGTAAGATATGTTAAAACAGCACAGAAAGACAATGCTCAGGATCAAACCTGGTTAGATAAATCCATATAAAAGTTCACTAAATGTTATGGGCTCTGGAAAATGTCCACCCAGCTTGGACTATAAGCAAAGGACTTCATGTTTATCTGTGTACCCTCAGTTATAAATGATGAATGAAGGGAATTCAGACACCACTTTCCTTCCAATTCTTGCCTTTCTAGTAAAAAAATCTGTGTCTGCTACACTGTGAAAGATAGCCCGTAGGCTGAAACAGTCTCCAAACAGCAAAGTCTTGTTTTAAGCTGAGCACTATCTGTGATATCTGTAAGCTGTTCAGCAATGCTGAAAATCTGTTCTTGAAATGCCTGGGTTGTTCTTTATCCAAGAAATGAGAACTGCTTTGTTATCTGGGTCTTTGGTCCATTCTGTCCATGCAACCTACTGAAGGAAGGTATGGGAGAAAAAATATTTGAAAGGGTATTTCCTACTGAGTCAATAGGGAGTGTTACCATGAGAGGAAAATCACAGAATCACAGAATGGTTGAGATGATTCTGTGATTTCCCTGTTGTAGTGATGCTCACCAGTAATGTGTTGGAGTACAGGATTTGAGCACGCAGACCGGACCCTCACAAACCTCATATAATTTTCTTCAGGATGTGCTGTCCAGCCTAATCTGTACAAACTGCTCCTTTCAGCTGCCATGCAGCAAGTCCCTCCCCAACCACTGCCTGCCTTTATCTGAGGAGATACTGTCTTGCGTTGAGGGATCTCCTTGGAAATCAGCAGGGTGCTAAAGATAGCCAATAGCATGTAAATGTAGGTGAAATGATCCCTCTCCCAAGTCCATGTTTGTTCCCTCTTTTAAGCAGCAGCTTTATCAGGTCATTCTGGAAAGGCAAGGGTGAGAATTTGAGCCCTCATCAGCTTCAGTTTGATGATCTGTGTGCACTTAAATTTGTTTCTTTTATCCAGAAACAAACTAAAGCAACACAAGACACACAGCACATAGCTTACATAGATGCTGTTTTCCCCTAGTCTGGCATGGGAAAGGAATACAGCCATTGTAAAGACCTATGGACTGCTGAAAGTCTTGAGGCTGATCACTGAGAAACTCACCCCTTTGGCATGGTGGGGTTATATGAAGACAGAGAACTAAGACTAATTCTACCTCAGCTTCTACCTACACAGAAGCTAGAGAATAAATCTTATCTACCTTTTAGAATTGCTTTGAGGCATTTGGACAAAAAGGAATAAACTACACTGAACAATTTCCGATAATCAACACAGAGCTGAGCTGAGGGATTTCGTACCAGCGGATGTTGTGGATGTTTTAATGGGTCCAAGGAAGACCGATCAAATTCACAGAAGAATCTTTCTAAATGCTTAGAAATCATGAAGCATGCATGGGTGGTGTGAAATGCTTGACCAGTTTTTACACTTTTGGCTAACCAACTGCTCTTGCCATAGTTTGAGATAGGATCCTGGTCTAGATATACTTTTGATTTGCTTCGGTGTGGTCATCCTTATATCAATGTAGTTCCTGTCCATCATCAAAAACATGCACATATGCTCTTTACTAAGTGCTACACAGGGACAAGTGTTCCCTTTCTATTCATGCGAGGCGGTGAGCTTGTTCTTGTTCCAGCTCCCAGCACATAAAGGAGAGAAGCCCTTCCCCACCCAGCCCTTGCTCCCACAGCTGCTTCTGTGGGTGGGAGAAGCAAACCACAGCTCCCTCTGGAAAAAAAAAAAAAGCACTGGAAACTCCCCAAATTGAAACTTTGCTTCCTTTCCCTGGCAACAAATTACTCGTGTACAGCCAAATCCCACACTTACCATTAGTGGAATTTGGTATTTCATAAGGGAAAAAAGGGAGATTTCAATTGCTGCATCAGGATGACCTCTAGGTGTGACGTTGATAGTTTTGGTTATGTTTATAAAAACAGTAACAATAAAAAGGACAAGAAAATGAATCATTCTGTTTTCTCTAGTTTATAATGCCAAACTCAGCTCAAAGCAATGTGCTCTGTGATGCCACTGTGGTACCCCCGCAACCAGCTCTGATGTCACACAGCATGAAGGGAATTTACTTAGGGAATTCATAAGCAAGATGAATTATGTCATTTGGACAAAGAAACCCATTTTCCCTGAAAAAAAAATCTCTAGTGCAACACCAAATCAAAGATAATGTAAGTGTGCAAATTAATTATTTCTTTAGAGATTTATTTTTCTTGTAAGTATTTTTTGTGACAAGACATCAAGAGCTCTTTTAGGGGTGGTCAGGACACAAAATCTGAGGCTTCCAGAGCTTTAAGGGGCTTTGAGTTGCTTTTTTGGTTTTTTTGCAGAATGCTTTGGTGCTATGCACAGGCATGCAAACTCAGTGAAATGCTGGATGTTGCACCATTATTTCATTCTCTTTTTGGAGGGGCACACAGTAATAAGGACATTGGACATGAATACAGCCATTTCAGTGAAAACAGAAAGAACATAAGAAATCAAAGGCCATTTTCAAATGTAAGTGTGCAGCCGTGGAATCATTAAAAGGATACAAATGTTGATAAAAAGAGAACTTTATGAACTCTACATTTAACAGAAGCAGGCTGGGAAAGAGTTTAGCTGTCCTTCTAGAAAACAAAAATTAATTTGCTTTGGCCAAATTAAAATTAATTAAAATTATGCAATGTTGCCCTTGTGTTAATTTTAACGGTGAGGTTGTTGTGATTTAAGGCTACAATTAGTTCTAGTGTTTGAAAGAGAAGCACTGTAATCGAGACAGGACATTTTAATAATCCTGGTTATAAACATTTAATACATCATCTTTAGGGACTCACAAACACATTGTAATTAACTTTTACAACTGAAATAAATCAGATTGCATTAGCATATTGCAAAGGAAAAAATCATTTGCATGATTGAAAACAGCTTCGGAAAATTATGTATAACAGGCTTCATGTAAACATCAATGCAAGCTAGTCTCAAACTTTTACCAAGATTTTTTCTTTAGGTTATTTTTAGAACAGTTAAAAAACCACTCACATTTCTTTTCCCCCTGTTAAACCTCTCCCTGCATCAGGAATGTCACTCACTCTACCTTGTACTTTTTCATATCAGTAATAAACGTGTACATGACCAAGGTCAACGAATAGCATAAAACACAAGATTAAGGTCCTGATCCTGCAAGCACTTAAGACATGTGAGTAACTTTGCTCATGTAAGAGCTCTATTGACCACATCGAGCCTCCTGATATGAATAAAGTTATGCTGAAGTGTCTTCAGGGTTATGGTCCTAATCGTTCATTTCTACTCTTCACCAGAAAGCACGCACAAACTATACTGGAAAAATAAAAGAACAAAACCTCAAAAAACTCCAACACAAACAGGATTTGAACTGCAAAATCACCAAAAGAAAAGGAGAAAATATAAAAACAACTGAAGGCCAAGGAGGAAACTGGTTTCAGTTTATTTCATTTATTGCAGATGAAAAGGAAATGACTGACCTTTTGGCCAGACTTCCAGATCCACCTGCTTCCAGGGAGCTTTGATACAGATTTGGGCTATGATCATGCGAAAAATTGTGCTTATAGTCATCATTCTAACCCTGAGTGTTAATCTGGACAAAACCTGTTTTCCTCTGAGCTCAGAAATTCTAACAACAACATTAAAATTTGGGAGGAAATTCTGCATGAGATTTCCTGACTTAAGATCTCTGTCAGACAATATACAATCAAAGTAGCTTATTAAAAAACAAACAACAACAACAATGAAAAAAACTGCCTCATGTGAGTCTGTGAAATTAGACCTCCACTGGATGGATTTGAATTTTCCTTCTTGAGAGTGGTCTGTAATTTGATCTAAGCCTGTGATGACTGTTTAAGATAAATGAATGCTAGTAAAGTCTTGAGGATGGGTTTAAAGGCATATTTGTTTGAAAGCGTAGCCAGCTCCAGGGACAGTGGCGTAGAAGTGGGTGTTGACCATTCTAACAGTTGCCCATTAAACAAGACTAGAGGCAGAGAAAAGAAGAAAGGGACAATGGACCACTCGGGAAAATGGGAAATGGGAAAATGAAGATGTGAGGTTGAAAAAAGGCGATTATAAGTGAGGGAAGTTTGAGATGAGAAAATAGGGGATCGAGGCTCCTGAGAGACAAGTTTCTGATTAAGCTATAAAAAAAAATGTTAGAAGAGTTTAAAAAAACTGAATAAAGAAACAAAGAGATCTTAGATTCTCAAGAACCCAGGAAGGTTTGGACTGACAACTTCTTCAGGTTGGTTTACTGATAATCTCTGCACTATTTGGAGTTCAGTCCTTACAGGACGAACATTACTTTTGTCTTTCATTGAGAAAAGTCCAAATTTCATTTTCATTGGCTGTATCTGGTGATCTCTTGACACTTTTCTCATGCTCTGTTTTTTAAAATTTCTTTTGCATGTGGAACTGAGAAGTTGTGGAGCTATTTCAAGACTAAAGAGAAGAAAGATGAACAAAACTTTTTCTTTTTTTCTTCTTTTTTTTTTTTCCCAAAGTCCAGGGGGAGAAATCTTTTTTCTCCTGAGGCCACAGTGTATTGATTCAAAGGAGCAGTAAGTTAATTAACACGAGTAGTGAAGCCTCCTGCATAATTAACAAGACATTTACCTAAAATCAATAATCTAATTGCCACACCTACCATACATGGGGGACAGTGTTTATCCTGTTGGGAAAGACTCATTTATATCTGTGTGTTAACATGGTGATTCGTGGTTTGTTTAAGAGCCTAACCTGATCTGTAAAGTGATAATTTATTGAACGATCAATTAAACTTTTTAACCTTGCAAATATAAACAGGTAATGAATAGCCACAAACCTATTTCCATATGAAAGTTCACACATCACAGAGATTTTCATGAGGTTCAGATTATTTTTCATCAGTCCACTTTGAGACTTAGTGGACAAGAAAGAGAGGAGTCATTTCTCTTTGAGAGGCATTCAGTAGCCTTCCTGGATTTTCTGCTGTGTTTATATTCCTTAATTTCAAACTGGTCTTGAAGTACTCTGCCAGCCTCCTTGTCCCTGATGGTTGAAAAGAAGGAACTAGGGAGCATGGAGGGTCCTTTTCTCGGGAAAACAAATAGTGTCATCAAGGAACGGTGACCTCCAAACCACTGAAAGACCTAGAGCTGGGCAGAGATATGACAACCCAAAGCAAGTATAGAATTGGTCTTATTGCACTGAAAGGTCAGCCCAGACAACTGGCACACCATAGCTCCGTCATGTGTTTTTACTCTCACCATGCTGCAATGAAGAGAAGGACGGGGGGCAAGTGAGAGTAGGTGGATGAGAGGTTTACACAACTAGAGAATTACTTTATGTTGATGATGACAGCTGGCATCCCTATCTGAAAGGCTGGGTCCACTGAAAGCTGTTAAAATCTGGAGCCTGTAATTGTTTAGACTCCTTTAAAAAGTCCTGTCTTTCATCTTGCAAGTGCAAAATTGGACTAGAAGTTATCCCAAGAACTAATTTTTTTTCTGAGTTTTCTAATATATGTCTCAGCTTGTGTTAAAATAGCATGGGGCCCACCACTGAGGTGTCAGATTGTTTTAAATGATATTTTTCATTTTGGCATGTTGATGTTTTCTAGTCTTATCCAGATTTTGATGGTGTAGAGAAACAGAAGACAAAATAAAAGATGAACTTAATGGTTTTCAAACCTGATTTCCAGAAAGCTGCGATTTCCAGAGGGGAGTTCTGGGTTTGGTATGAAGCAATGTTTTTTTGATACTATCTTGCAAGACCCAAACCACCTCCTTAGTCCACACCAGGAAAACACTGAGATCATTCAACACATCAGTAACATAAGTTATTGAAAATCCATATTGCCTGATAATACTTGCTAAAGTACGTATAAGAGTGTATAAATCGAACAATAAATCTACCTTTGAATACTTGGAGCCTTTTGGCTTTTACAGGCACTGCTATGAATGATAGATTTGAACCTGTCAGTCACCATGAGCTTTCCCATCCTTAGTAGTATCTCAAAGCCATGGGCTGTGGCTTAGCAGAAGTCTTAGAGGTACCAGCTCTCAAAATCCAACGTCATGTGTGAAAGAAGAAAAATTAACAAATCTAGCTAAACTAGAATGCCTTAAACTTCCCTGTCAGTAGCTAGGATTTGGTAATGAAATTTTTTGCTTCAATACATTTCAATAAAATTGAGACTAACAGAGTCAATAAAATTTGTCACAGGAGTGAAAAGAGCAACTTAACTGTATGCACCATAGACAGAGACCACAATGCTGTGTGAATTTTCAGTCTGGTGATGGCCCACCACTGATGTCTTACCTCCACTGCAGGGTCTTGTGTGTTAATGAAATCATTTGGGAATCAGGTGAGGAAAAACAATCAGGGCTGGATGATTTAGATACACATAAAAGTAGTTTTCAATATGATTAGGCTTGCTACATAAATTGAGATAAAAATCAAGTGTAGAATATAATGTTCTTAAAATTGATTTTTCAGTAAGAGAGTCTCTCTTATAAGCCCCCACCTTTTTTTGGAGTAATTCTTTGGTAATTGTTACATACTTCTTTTTTTTTTTTTGTCTGTCTTAATTCACTCACTTTTAGTTTTATGAACTGAGGAATTTCAAAATTTGGAGTAGCTTCCCCCACCACCCTTGTGGCTATTTTAACTCTCTTACTGCTATCAGGGACCTGGTTTTTCTGTCTATTTTTCATGCTGTACACTAAACAGAAAGTTCCTATGGTCTGTGGCCCATCTGCTCACTCAGTTGGCTCGCAGCTGATTAAGTATCTTTGATTAAAAGTGACATTTTGGAATATCTGTAGAATTAAATGATACAGGTGGCAAAGGTGCAGCAATAGGTGAGTAGTCACGTTGAGTGGCTGAAGCAACAGTTCAAGATATTCTTCTGATAGCTCAGCCTCAGTGGTTGATTTCATTGTTCTTTTCATTCAGATTTTCTGGAGTATTCATGAATTTTTAGTCTCTCACTTTCCCACAAAATATTTAGGTGGAAACATGCCAGGAAACAAACAAAAATATGAATGCAGTAGAAAGCTTATTATTCCTTTCCTTGATCCTGAAGTACCTCAGTTTATCCACCTGTACACTGGGAGGTAGCAGTGGTGTTCATCTGTTTCAGGTAACATGCAGCAGTTACTTACAGGCCAAAGTGTTCATAAGTGCTGCGAACTTGCCTTTCACACCCCAGTCACTGGGATAAATGCATTTTTTTATTTTTTTTTTTACATCAGACCTTTCTTCTGAGGAGCTGGAAAGTTTTTTGTGGTTTTATTAGATAAGTATCATTAAGATGATGCAGTGATTTTTTTTAGTATGGATTACCATGGTTGTGATTAACCACCTTACCCAACAATGATTTTTGTGGATCATACCAGGGCTGGGATCCACCTGCGTGTTCAGAATGAGATTTGCCTGAGTTTGGTGAAGTCACATCATGAGAGACGCAGCACTGGAAGGCCTTGAAAGGGGCTTGATGTTGCCATGATTTCAATGTTACTGCGTGGACACTGCAAGATAACAGTACAAGGAAAATATCTGGATTTTCTTATCTGGGGGGCTGGGAGGGGCTCCTGCATAAGTGTCATGTAATTATTTGTAATTATATCCCTGCTCGTATTATCAATGACATATGGTCTTCCTAATGATCTACACATTATCAGCATTTCCTCTTAGTCCCGTCATATGTTTTATCTGTAAGCCCTTAGGGATTCCTCTCCCTATCCTGCCTTACCATCTTCACCCCACTGACCCCCACGACAAGAATGGGGTTGAGTTAGCTGGACTTTGTACATACACCAAAAAAAGGAAAAGAAATCCCAGCTAATGTTTTCAAATTAGCACAGCTCCAAGTCTGGAGATTCTCATTAGTTGTTGGCTGAGATTTATCAGCTCTCATTTGCCTAATATAGAGCCTAACTTTAGGCGCCTGGCCCTTTCGGTGGGGGGTAAGAGAGAATAGGAAGGGGTCTTTTGTCATTGCCATGTGGGCTCACTAATTTGCTCTGCCTAATAAAATTACAAATGAACACAGCTTTGCTCATGTTGCCTTTATAGGTTATAATAACCTTGGTACCCCATAACCTCCCGCTAGCTGAATTAATCAGATCATATTAATATTTCTTCTTACTTTCTTTAACTGGTTCTTCTCTTAATTAAAGGGGCCAAAGATGTAAACAGGGTAGGTGACTAGGAACATGGCGTCAGGTTATAAACAAGGCTCATTAAAAAGATGGATGTGCCAGCAGACTGCGAAAATTGCTTACTCCGCAAGTGTACATTTTGTAATTTCCTGACGACTAAAAGGACTAATACTAGATCCTGCTTTTCTTCTCTAGCCCCCACCCTTTTCTTTTTAAAGCATGTATAAAAGATGATAATTTTTGTAAGCTGGGGGAACAGAGAAGAGTTCATTCATCAGCTGGGATAAAGGCCATTTGTATTATAAGCCTTTTTGCCCCTCCAAAAGATCAGGATGCAAAATGGGATGTTATTATAACAACAATAAGTGAAAGAAATCAATCCAAAAATGGATGGTTTTGAAAGGGATAAGAAATACTAACCAGAAAACAGGTTTATTATTAATATTAAATCTATTATTTATTCTAATTAATATTAAAACTTTATTCAGTTGTAGTGAATTTCCAGAGCTGAAATAAAAAATGAATATTTCTGTGCACGTCTTAAGAGTTGGCAGGATCTGCGCTAATAGAGACAAGCGGTGCGTGTTGTGCACGCTTGCAACACCTTTCCCAAGCACACGCGTGCTTCTGCTGCCTTCCAGACAGAAAGCTGTCTATCATATCTGCTGGACTTGGTAGGAAAATCCACTAATTGATATTTTTAAAGTTATGTGTGAACTTCATATGAAAAGAATATCTAGTTATCTTGCATAAATAATTTATGTTTTCACTCATTAGTAACTTCAGTCCCTTTAATATTGAAACCTGGCCTTGTAATATGTGATATTAAATTCAGCTCCAGTACAATAACCACTGAACAAAGCAATGCACAGTTTTCTCCTTCTAGTGATTATTAGTAGGAAAGTCCAAACCCTGATGTTTCTATCTCCCTTTATCCCTTCTCGAGAAGAAGGAAAGTCATTCTGACAGGATGATGCACAGCATGACCAGGAAAGACCTCTCTCCTTCATGAATAAATTAGAGATGAAAGTTTCACTGATCCCCTTGCATTTTTATGGAGGTACCTCATCCTAATTTACCTAAATGCTTTGAACAAAACGGAAGAAAAATGTAAGCAGCGAAGGTGAAAAGGTTAAAATCTGTGTTTAAATGGAAGAGTATTTTAACAAGAGGGCTATGTGGGCTACCTGCATGTCATTGAGGTATCTTATTTTTAAGTTTAAGCATTTAAGTGGATAAATCACAACACAGTGTGATTATCTCCACCCCCCCAGTAATAATCAGTTTTTCCATTATAAAGCCTCTGTGAGGTTGTTCATTCTGCACCTACGAGTCTCTAATCTGAATTTGATATCAGTGAGTGTTTTATAGTGTTAGGTAGAATATTATTATTATTATTATTAATAATAATAAAAATAATAATAAAAGTCTGAAAAGTCTGTGATTCATTAACTCTAGTTGAACTATAGAACAATAGATTTCAGCCTTTAGGGTTTTTTCTCTGTTATTTAAAATTCCTATGGATTTAGGAGGAAGGAATTGCCTTTTCTGTAGGTAATTTTGAACTCTATGGAATAGTCTACATGGCTTTAATCTAAAGTGTAGAATTCTACAGATCTTTAGGAAAACAATCATTTCCTGAAGTTGTTCAGGTGTGCTAGAGAAGTGCTTTAAAATCCAGCGAAAGCTAACAGTTTAATCCCCATTATATTCTCCAGCAGTTTCCTTATAAGCTAATATATTTTTATGAGTATCACTTAGGAATAATTAAAATACCAAAAAAAAAAAAAAAAAGACACTCTCATTTTCACATCAGTTAATATAGTCTTACTCAGAAGTTTAATGTCTATGGAAGATGTTCTTCTAAGCCCAGGTGTACTTTTTTCAGTTTAGTGTCGTCTTTGCCAGTGGAGCTTTAAGCTGAGTCTAAATTCCACAGGATAGAGCAAGTTGGACATTTGCTTGGGAATGACTGGTTTGGCTTGTTTTATTGCAGTCCAAAGCCTTCTGGATGTGTATTAAATAAAAAAAAAAAAATTAAAAAAAAAACAAAAACAAAAAACAAAAAAAAAAAAAGATTGAGCAGTTCCAAAAGTCTCAACCCTTCAAGTGTCTTTTTTTAATTTGGGTCACTATTGATATAACCAGGCTGAAAATGCATTCTGGTAAGTGTGGTCTGCAAGCTGAGCTGTAGTAACATACCCGTCCATGTACATCAATTAACATAGGCACTTCTGTGAAAGATAAAGTCCCCCCTTCCCAAGGAAACTGGCCAGGCCACGTGTGTGCGTGTGTGTGTGTTTTTTGAAGGCTGACAAGGCACCTCCGCCATTTCCTCGTTTTGAGGTCTACCCGTGGACCGCCGCACCGGCCCCCCTCTCTGAAATGTTATTATTCTGTCGTGAGCCCTTCTTTGGTCAGGATGTTACTTCATTTCCACCTTTTGTCTCAGGTTGAATGTGAATGATGCTCTTTCAGCAATATACGGTCGCTCGAGCTCCCCGCTGCAGCCTTACATAAATATACAACACCCGTCTCAGCCTATAACTCACTTCAGGCCTGGAAAAATAGTGACTTCCTTTATTGGCCAGATTCTTTCGCAATTCCCAACAGCTGTATGTTTTCACCTCTGAGGATCCTTATCTTCAAGTTTCCATTTGTCTCAGCACTATTCCAGTGGATTGCCAATAAAAATGATTCCCATTTTTATAACCCCTGAGAATGCAGGGAGCAGGCTTTCCAGAAAAACCTATTTTTTAGCAGAAAAGAAAAAAAAAAGAAAGCTCCCTGCAACTTACCAGAAGGCAGGATTTAGCCTTCACAGAAATATTTGAAAGTGTGAAACTTCCCGAGCAATCATTGCAACTCTGCAGAGATGGGAACGGAGACTTCCAGCAATCTCTAACGTCGTTCAATCAAGGCCCCTAATTTTCCATTTGAGCAAGAGGAACGGTGGCGAATGGAACATTTATTAACACATGCGCCTCACACGCACAAAGAGAGCTATATTTACAAAGAATTAAACTTGAGAGCATGAAATAGCCTTGTAACCATATGACAAAGATACACTTAAAGAGATGTAAACACTAGGTGCAGGGAAATTTGCCAGGTTAGAGTCAGCTGTATCACTCTGTTTTATTACTATACAACTGTTTACTGAGAAAAGACAGATGATTGCTGATATACTCTGTGTGTTATCATAAGGGCTTGCTTGGGAGCTCTTTGTGACTGACAATTGCTACAGCCCTATGCAAAAACCCGGCCTGGGGAGTTGTTTTTCTTTTAGTTCTTCTCTGTCCATCATTCCAAAGCATTAACAATTCTTTTAGAAAAGCAAACTGGCAAAGCATCCTGAGTGTTTTGTATCACTCCCTTGAGACAGTCACTAAAGAAGTTTAAATCATTCTTTCTCTCTTTTTTTTTTTTTACAAGGTTACTGGGTTTAGGGTTTTTTTAAATTTTTTTTTAAAGCCTCTCCCTGTTTGGGCTCTGTAAGTCCCAGGTTCAGGCAACTCTTCCCTGCTCAAGTCTTGGAGAAAACACTGTGAAATATCTTTATAATAGTTCTCAGCTCCAATTCTGCTGCTAACAGCTCCTAGCAGTGGCTCCTAAGGGGAGGTGGTGTTTATGGAGATGTGCAAACCTGCCATCAGGTTGCCCCAAAATGTGTTTGAAGGAACCCAAAAGAGGAGCCAGTGCAGCATGTGTGCCTCTCTCTTCTGCTTCAGCTCCATGACTAAGAAAAGTTGTTCAGGTATCTGAGAGAGCAGGTTTAGAGCATGTTATGCTTTCTTTATCCTTAGTGGGGTCACAGTTCCAGGACTACATTGCGAAACAGCTTTCAGCAGTGCTCTTTGCTGCTTTCAGGAGCAGGTCCCTGAGCTGGGGCTGGAGCGCAGGAGGAGGCAGAGGGTGAGGAGGGAAGAGCTGTGCAAGCAGGTGTAGCCATTCCCCCATCTCCACCTCTGCAAACATCTCCACAGCAGGGAATTCAAGCCCCAGTTCATCCCACTTCACTTCAGATACCCGAAGCACTTAAGTTATGAACCAAATCACTCCAGGCTTCCTCTATATTCAATGGAGAGAGCAAAAGGGATGTTCAGAAGGGCTGAATCATCCCTCAGGGTCTCTTCTAGCTGGGATGAACCCAGGCCCTGCTATCTGCTGTCAGTGAACCAGAAACCCACCATTACCTCCCCCTCTTTACCATCTCTCTTCACTGGCTTGTGACAAAAATTTTGGCTTACTCTTAGGGT
Organism: Nesoenas mayeri; assembly: GCF_963082525.1. Taxonomy (NCBI): domain Eukaryota; kingdom Metazoa; phylum Chordata; class Aves; order Columbiformes; family Columbidae; genus Nesoenas; species Nesoenas mayeri. The sequence goes on along the minus strand of NC_137563.1, from coordinate 7,854,581 downwards.
CAAGTATTTTGCTGTGTCTCGCCTGGGGAGAGAAGGGGAAGGGTTCCTTTCTTTTGGGTTCCTGATCTAAATGAATTATTGTGAGACACATTTTTTTAAAACCTAGGAAAGGGGATTTGAAGCTATTGTATTTATCTGACCGTTATGAGCACTGTAAAACATGCTGTTTCACATTGTAACATAAGCTCTTTTTTAACGTATGCCCAGAGTATTTGTAATTGTTATCAGGCCCAGATGTATCCGAGTGTCAGCATGAAGCACTGAGAGTTGGCTCAGATGTACAGAATGTAATTAGCTCAAAGCCCTGTGCGCTTAGTTTGTAGTGGAAGCACAGACTGATAATAAAACCAAAAAAAATGAAAGTGGCAAAGGTTAAAATCTATTGTTCACAGTGCTAAAGCTGTTCTGGGGGAAGCCAGTGCTGGCTGCTGCAGTGCCGGAGTGCTCAGACTCCAAACGAGATCAGAAGTGAGCCAGTGACAAAGGTTAGTTCAAAATAGGTGATGATAGACTAACATTAAATTGACATTATTCTCACAATGGCGGCCCAGATATTTGGTCTATCTAGTCTGGTTCCTGCCTCTGACTTGTGCCAATCCCTCATGTGTCCGGAGGAAGAATAGTATGTGACCCACACACCCACTTCCCACTGAGCTTCCAACAACTTGTGAAATCCCAGATGTGGTGAGATTGCGGTGATGGTACAAATGGTTCCTGAGCTGCATGGGAACCATCTATTCACTGATGTATTCATCTAAATGGCTGCCAACTTGCTTAGCTTGAGTGGGTTTTTTTATGTGTTGTTTTTGTCATATTCAGGAAAAATCTGATTTTCTGATAGATACTTCTGATAACATCTGAACAACCCTCATCTCCACCTACTGCTGCCCTCTGCTGAGTGGGAGCAGAAATGTGTGTCCAGGTTTCAGGACACCAGGTTTAGGACTGCCTAAATTTAAAAGAAGAATCTCCTCTTGCTTTGAAGTAAGTGGATTTGATCTCTATCCCTATAACCACTATGACATTTCGAAAGGCTGTTGTGTGCGTTAGGGTGACAAGCATGACTTTCTGAGGTGGTTACTCTCTCGTTAAAATACAGATACTTTCTGGACTGATTGTTTTTAAGGAGACAAATCTTAGCTCTTGGAAAAAGCTCTGAAAGTTACAGTGCTCTGCATGGTTATCATGTATAGATATGTGGGCGTATTTAAATGTAGATGTGTACACTTGCATTGCATTCACAAATGCAATAAACAATACCTAATAACATTAATAAGGCACAGGCACATACCAGTTCACAACAGGAAATTCAAATCCGAAGGTGACACGCTGATCTCAACCCCCTCTGTTTAGAAAAAATAAGTCAGAACAGCTTGAGTGAAGGACAGAATGTCACAGCCTTAACTTGAACATTTCCTGGCTTTTGTTGGTTTGTTTCACAGCCTTCACATTCCTTAAACATAGGTTTGTTTGATTTTAATTTCCTTTTCTTGGTTAAAAGAATGAAGAAACATGTTTCAGGGGTGTCCTGAGCATGATTTCTTTTCACAGCCACAGCTGAAATTTCCTATGTTTGTTTTTTCTTTTACGATGTTTGGTGTTAAAGACGAACTTCTGGGGAGGTGATGCAGCCAGTGGCAGAGCGTGTGTTTTGAGACAAGAAGGACCATTTCAGGGCTATGTTGGTTATCCAGTATGTGGTGGACTTTGGTTCAAGTTCTTCTACCGCCATGGACCTTTCTGGAGGCCTTAGTCAAGTCATTGCACATTAGGCTCTGCACAGGGATTGTGGTATTGCAGTGTCTAATTTTGCAGCATTTGTTTTGCATATGGTCAAAAAAAAAAAAAATAACACTGTGGGTAAATAGCATCTCTTTGAGCTACATAAGAGAGGGTCAGCTTGACTTGATCAGCTTGAAAGTAAGTCCATTTACCTGCATTTCTTTTACAGTTTTCACACTGGAGTGCACCAGTGCTGCTCTCTTTAATCTCATCCTCTCCGGAGCTTGACAACCTTAGACCTTGCTTTACAGTTCTGATCCACTATCCACAGCCCTTTCCCAGTCTCATATCTGATGACAATATCACATAAATAAAGAGTTCTGCTAAGTGAGTTCCTTCTTTTCACTTTCAAATTGCTGTTATCACCCCACTTTATCCCTCCTGCTCACTCCTTTTCTCTAGAAGGATCCCTATAGAGGTTTAAGAGGCTCAGCCATTCCCCTCTTCATATTTTCCCATGTAGTGCTATCTCTTGCAACTGTATTTCAAGAATTCAGCTCCATTATGCTATTTTTGTTGTAACTGTTCTAATCTGATTACAAAGGGATCGCTCATGTACTTTCTGTTTCTCTGGATTATAAAAGGACACTCAGAAAGCTAAGAAAGTATTGCAGAGCCACCAAGAAATGGGCATGATATAAAGGAGGCAGAGAAGTGAAGGGCAGGGAAATTTCCAGTGGCATTGGCCATTGGTGCTCATGAGGGGAAGAGTTTCTGAAAGACTCTTAGTCCAGAGCCTGGATGCAAAACCCAGCAAAGGTCATAAAGCCGCATTAACGGGTGCAGCAAAATAGGTCTTCAGGATGCTCCAAATGGGTTATCTGTGACAGTGAAGTGCAGAAACGAGAGGGAAATGACAGCTTTGAAATTACTTGAAGAGCTGCTCAGACAGGGAATTCTCCCCACCCGCTCTGTTCCCTCTCTCCTGGGATTCTGCAGCCTCTCACACCTCCAATTACTCATTAATTTTTTCCCCCCCTCTAGCCTCAGTTCTGCAAAGTCAACACGGCTTATGAAAATCAAGTTGTATTCTGTATACTTAATACATCATCTCTAAGAATAATCATTTTGGAATCTGAACTTGTTTCTGTTATCTGGCTCAGCTTGACAATGATTTATGAAGCAGAAAACAAGACAGCTTCATTTTCATAAGGCAGCCTGAACCTTCTGGACAAGGAAGAGCTCTGAAAGTTGTTTTGACTAGTAAACTGCAACAAACATGACACAAAAGTCAATACAACTGCAACATCAGCCTCTCATTTTACAAAGTAACTTTCCTCGGCTAGAGCAATCTGACAGTCAAAATGTTGTGATATTCGATAACGTTCTGCATCTTCACTAATTACAACTGCAGGGTACTTGCCGTGATGGACATTTTTGATGCAAACGAAATCCATGGCAGCCATTCACAAAGCGCGTCTGGTTAGCAGTTAAAAGGACACTGTCATCGCGCTTGGCTTACGTTTTATTCCTGTAGATAGACATAACACGCATTATATTTGAACATTAATCTGGATTTATATTAGCTCTCTGAAAATATAAACTGAGTTATGTGAATCTTTACATGTTTATTCGGCGATGCGTGTGTTGAAATACATGTGATTGATTCTTTGGAATTTAATTCTACATTTCACTGCCATTATGCAACACTGAGAAACTCAAAGACTCAATTCCCATGAAGATCTCAGAAAAAGCCCTGCAATTTTAGTTCCAGTAGATTCTCCACCCATTGCTTGTAATATAAAACGTATGGCATATGCCAGAGACAATGTATATATATATACGTATCTCTACTGCTTAGCTTATTGCATCTCCTTTTAATGTGTAATAAGCAATACAGATAGTACAAATGTTTCCCTATTAGATTAATTTAGTTTGAGCTTTTCCTTAATGATTTCTAAAAGGATGGTGGAAGACCATGCCATGAGGCAAATTGAAAACTTTTGCGTTATTTGAAATTTCTGTAGAAAAGATTTATTTTATATTATGTCTAAACAGACACCCAGAAAGTGAAGTTGGTCTTTCCACTAATATTATGCAGGCTTAGTTGAAATATTTTAAAGTATATTTTGGAGGATTGTTTTAAAAATTGGTGTTAACTGTCTAGATTATTGTTATTGCTGCAGGTAACACTTTAGACAAATACATTATAGTTTTTATTTGACAGTACTCATTCCAAGTTTGCCTTTCATCTGGATTAAACTGGCAGTAAATTGATCCAAATTTTGAAACAGTATATTTATAAAACAAAACCATGTTTGCTGAAGAAAAAAAAAAAACAACAAAAAAAAAACCAAACCAAAACACAAAACCAGGGCAATCTATTAAAGAATATGGTCAATCAATTTTATTCAAAAAGTGCCTGTTCCAACACTTCTTGAAATCAACTGCCAGTGAACCCCTAAACAGAACCTAGAAGATACTGCGGCATATTGCAGTTCTTGAGAAAGAGTGTAATGGCAAGGAGGTGATTTTTATTCTTTTATTTGCTTTATCCTGAGAAGGGCTTCCAAGAAAGCAAAGCTGGGCTCTGCAAGGCCTTTTCTCTGTTCTCACTGGAGCAATTAGGAGTAGCTCCACTTTAAATCTGTACATCTG